>NC_064922.1:311153135-311503135 GCF_023897955.1 Schistocerca gregaria | reverse complement strand
GGCCAAGATAGACACAAAGCCCATGTCTACTACAGTAGTACAAGTTTATATGCCAACTAGCTCTGCATATGATGAAGAAATTGATGAAATGTATGATGAGATAAAAGAAATTATTCAGGTAGTGAAGGGAGACCAAAATGTAATAGTCATGGGTGACTGGAATTCGTCAGTAGGAAAAGAGAGAAGGAAACATAGTGGGTAAATATGGTTTGGGGCTAAGAAATGAAAGAGGGAGCCGTCTGGTAGAATTTTGCACAGAGCATAATTTCATCATAGCTAGCACTTGGTTCAAGAATCATAAAAGAACGTTGTATACATGGAAGAATCCTGGAGATACTAAGAGGTATCAGATAGATTATATGATGGTAAGACAGAGATTTAGGAATCAGGTTTTAAATTGTAGGACATTTCCAGGGGCAGATGTGGACTCTGACCACAATATATTGGTTATGACCTATAGATTAAAACTGAAGAAACTGCAAAAACGTGGGAATTTAAGGACATGGGATCTGGTCAAGCTGAAAGAACCAGAGGTTGTACAGAATTTCAAAGAGAGCATAAGGGAACAATTGACAGGAATGGGGGAAAGAAACACAGTAGAAGAGGAATGGGTAGCTCTGAGGGATGAAGCAGCGAAGGCAGCAGAGGATAAAGTAGGTAAAAAGACGAGGCCTGCTAGAAATCCTTGGGTAACAGAAGAAATATTGAATTTAATTGATGAAAGGAGAAAAAATAAAAATGCAGTAAATGAAGCAGGCAAAAAGGAATACAAACGTCTCAAAAATGAGATCGACAGCAAGTGCAAAATGGCTAAGCAGGGATGGCTAGAGGACAAATGTAAGGATGTAGAGGCTTATCTCACTAGGGGTAAGATAGATACTGCCTACAGGAAAATTAAAGAGACCTTTGGAGATAAGAGAATCACTTGTATGAACATCAAGAGCTCAGATGGCAACCCAGTTCTAAGCAAAGAAGGGAAGGCAGAAAGGTGGAAGGAGTATATAGAAGGTTTATACACGGGCGATGTACTTGAGGACAATATTATGGAAATGGAAGAGGATGTAGATAAAGACGAAATGGGAGATACGATACTGCGTGAAGAGTTTGACAGAGCACTGAAAGACCTGAGTCGAAACAAGGCCCCCGGAGTAGACAACATTCCATTGGAACTACTGACGGCCTTGGGAGAGCCAGTCCTGACAAAACTCTACCATCTGGTGAGCAAGATGTACGAGACAGGCGAAATACCCTCAGACTTCAAGAAGAATATAATAATTTCAATCCCAAAGAAAGCAGGTGTTGACAGATGTGAAAATTACCGAACTATCAGTTTAATAAACCACAGCTGCAAAATACTAACACGAATTCTTTACAGACGAATGGAAAAACTAGTAGAAGCCGACCTCGGGGAAGATCAGTTTGGATTCCGTAGAAATGTTGGAACACGTGAGGCAAATACTAACCTTACGACTTATCTTAGAAGAAAGATTAAGAAAAGGCAAACCTATGTTTCTAGCATTTGTAGACTTAGGGAAAGCTTTTCACAATGTTGACTGGAATACTCTCTTTCAAATTCTGAAGGCGGCAGGGGTAAAATACAGGGAGCGAAAGGCTATTTACAATTTGTACAGAAATCAGATGGCAGTCATAAAAGTCGAGGGACATGAAAGGAAAGCAGTGGTTGGAAAGGGAGTGAGACAGGGTTGTAGTCTCTCCCCGATGTTATTCAATCTGTATATTGAGCAAGCAGTGAAGGAAACAAAAGGAAAGTTCGGAGTAGGTATTAAAGTCCACGGAGAAGAAATAAAAACTTTTCGGTTCGCCGATGACATCGTAATTCTGTCAGAGACAGCAAATGACTTGGAAGAGCAGTTGAACGGAATGGGTAGTGTCTTGAAATGAGGACTTAAGATGAACACCAAAAAAAGCAAAACGAGGATAATGGAATGTAGTCGAATTAAATCGGGTGCTGCTGAGGGAATTAGACTAGGAAATGAGACAAAGTAGTAAAGGGGTTTTGATATTTGGGAAGCAAAATAACTGATGATGGTCGAAGTAGAGAGGATATAAAATGTAGACTGGCAATGGCAAGGAAAGCGTTTCTGAAGAAGAGAAATTTGTTAACATCGAGTATAGATTTAAGTGTCAGGAAGTCATTTCTGAAAGTATTTGTATGGAGTGTAGCCATGTATGGAAGTGAAACATGGATGATAAATAGTTTGGACAAGAAGAGAATAGAAGCTTTCGAAATGTGGTGCTTCAGAAGAATGCTGAAGATTAGATGGGTAGATCACATAACTAATGAGGAAGTATTGAATAGGATTGGGGAGAAGAGAAGTTTGTGGCACAACTTGACCAGAAGAAGGGATCGGTTGGTAGGACATGTTCTGAGGCATCAAGGGATCACCAATTTAGTATTGGAGGACAGCGTGGAGGGTAAAAATCGTAGAGGGAGGCCAAGAGATGACTACATTAAGCAGATTCAGAAGGATGTAGGTTGCAGTAGGTACTGGGAGATGAAGAAGCTTGCACAAGAGAGAGTAGCATGGAGAGCTGCATCAAACCCGTCTCAGGACTGAAGACCACCACCACCACCACAACAACAACATGTCCACACACTACATTCGTAGTGTCCCACCCCAACACACTCATTACTCGTGGAAGACATCCTTTCCAAGTCCCGTAAGAGTTCGGGGAATGTGTGTACATCCGCACAGGAGGAGGAGGTCATGGCAGGTGTTGTCAGAACGACACACTTATATGGATATGGTGTCTGTACTTTCGGGCGAGTAAGTAGGTTTAAATGAATGCAGGTTGCACTAGTAATGCAGAGACGAAGAGGCTTCAACAGGATAGACTGTCGTGGAGAGCTACACCAGACCATTCATTCGACTGAAGACCACAACAAGATGTTCAACATTATCATGTTTTGTGTTATTGGGTCAGAAGCAACGGAATCGAGAGGACCTGCGTAGTAATAATCAGCATGTAGCATACTATATCGTTATGTTCTGGGCTATGAGTCGATACACCGAAACCTTTCACGAGCCATCATGATCGTTGAGTGCTAATGTCGCCATCGACTCACGGGAACTGTGCAAGCTGGGTCCTAGATGCTCACACTTCGCCGGATGGCTGTCCACACGACGTGTCTGAGGAAAGTAATGAGACTGACAACAATGCGAGGAAAGTAATGAGAGAGACAACGCTGCGAACGACCTGGCAACGTTTTGTTGTCGTACATACGTAGAACGTTGTGATCATCCCTTGCACATGCTCAGTCCGAGTTTCAAGCTCCGTACAGTCATCACGTGACTTTTGAGAGCGCCATCACTGAAGTTGTGCTTTTGATGTGTGTTACGAACACGGAACAATGGAATTTAGAGCAACGTTATGCCGTCAAGTTTTGTGTTAAACTTGGGCAGTCCGCAAGTGTGATCTTTGAAAAGTTGAAAGAAGCCTACGAGGAACATTTTTTATCAAGAACACAAGTTTTTCTTTGGCAAAAATCATTTTTGATAGGCCGTGAAGATGTACCTCGCTCAGGGAGACCTTCAACTTCAAAAACCGACATAAAGTAGAACGTGTGCGTGATCTTGAGAGATCAGATCGACATTCATTTAACAATAAGGATGATGGGTGACAAGTTTAAAACTTTCGCCCCATACACCAAATTCTGATCTAAATTTTGCATATGCTAAAGGTTTACACCAAAATGGTGCTGAAGCAGGACGGCAATCGAAGAAACATGTGCGTTGACCATCTTAAGAGGATTGCCTATGACCACGAACGGTTCAGCTGTGTGGTCACAAGTGAGAGAATCCTGGATTTTTGATTAAGATCCTGAGACAAAGCAGCAAAGTAAGGAGTGGCACACCGAAACATCTCCTCGGTCGAAAAATGCTCGAATGAGCAGATTAGAAATCAAAACAGTGCTGATTTGCTTTTTTGACAGTAGCGGTATCGTGCAATCGAGCATAAAAAATTTGCTCCTCCAGAAAAAATTGCCGACCAGGGTTCTTACAAAGATATCCTTGAAAGGTTCGAGAAATGGGTGAATCGAGTGAGACCAGACATTGCAGAAAAGTGGATGCTGCATCATGAGAAACTCCATGTCAAACGGCCACTTCCATCATGGAATTTTTTCTTGTTCCACAGCCCCCCCACCCCTCGCTTCCTACCCCCCACCTCTCGCTTCCCACCCCCCCACCCCCTCCCTATTCACCTGACCTGAGTCCTTTGACATTTTTCTTTTACAGAAATTGAAATATGTCTTATGTCTTATGTCTTAAAAGGGCTTCATTTTGGGACTCTGGAGATCATTCAAGAGAATGTGACCGACATGTTAATGGCACTATCAGTAGAAACATTTTAGTGTTCGTACCAAAACTGGGAACGACGACTTCGCCGGTGTGTAGCTGGTGGTGGTGGTGGTGGTGGTGGTGGTGGTGGTGGCGGTGGTGGTGGTGGCGGTGGTGCTGGTGGTGGCGGTGGTGGTCGTTAGTGTTTAACGTCTCGTCGACAACGAGGTGATTAGAGACGGGGCGCAAGCTCGGGTTAGGGAAGGATTGGGAAGGAAATCGGCCGTGCCCTTTCAAAGGAACCATCCCGGCATTTGCCTGAAACGATGTTGGGAAATCACGGAAAACCTAAATCAGGATGGCCGGAGACGGCATTGAACCGTCGTCCTCCCGAATGCGAGTCCAGTGTGCTAACCACTGCGCCACCTCGCTCGGTGGTGTATAGCTGCCGAAAAGAACTAATATCTGAGGGGAGACAATACTGCTTGAAAAAAATAATAAAAAGTTTTGTAGAAAAAGTCAGTCATTACTTTTCTCACACACACCGCATGCGCCCAATACGATTGAAATCAGATGACCGGTAGGAGTTACTGGCACCTATATGCTTGTGGAGTGTTCCTCATGAAAAAGAGGCAGAATTTCGAAGCGTTGGTTTTGTGCGTTATTTACTGAAGAGATATTCGACTGCTGGATGACGTAGGATAACAAATCAGTGCTTTTGTTCAAACAGTAGGATCCCTATCAGGTAGGACTGAAAGAGGAGTTAGAGAAGATCCGACAAAGAGCGGCGTGTTTCGTCACGGGATCGTTTAGATGGCGAGAGAGCATTACAAAGATGCTAAACAAACTCCACTGGCAGACGTTACAGGAGAGACGTTGTGCATCATGGAGAGATTTACTATTGAAATTTCGGGACAGCACTTTTCAGGAGGAGTCAGATAATATATCACTTCCCTCCGCATACATCTCGCGTATTGACCACGAGGAGAAAATTCGAGAAATTAGAGCCAATACAAAGGCTTACCGACAATCATTCTTCCCACGCACTATTCTCGAGTGGAACAGGGTTGGAGGGATCAGATAGTGGTACCGAAAGTGCCTTCCGCCACACACCATTAGGTGGTTTGCGGAGTATGATGTAGATGTAGAAGTGAAATTGTGAACTCACGATGATGTCCATGTCAACAAACAGCCCGATACTAACCTGACTGAACACATCTGCGACACTATTACGGGCCAGCTCTGTGCCTAGAAATTACTGGCCCTTGTTTGACGGGATTTACTTGCCCCTGAATAGACACCTTGTGCCACATACTACTGGAAACAAACAAAGGACTTTTCGAATCCATGTCATGAGGAATCCCTGTTTATTGCATTCCAGTGGTGGATCAGTGCACTTTTAACCACGTGATAATTACGTTATGGTTTATCAGTGGAAGTGTATAAGACTGTGTTTTTGCCATGTGAGTGAGCTGAGAAGAACTATTTGTATGTGGGCGATGACTTTAATACCTTCTAGTGTAGTTGAGTTGGATGGTATGGTTCACCATCACCATCAGCAATAGTCGTCGTTGTTGTTATTGTTACATGCAGCATTCAATTGGCGAGCGATTTGCTGGATTGTGACCAGAGGGGGTGCAATCTCACCCTGATAAGGGGCCCCATGCTGCCGAGATGTTTGTAAATTTTACAGTCTCTGAAGTAACATTACATATCTTTTCAACATGTGAAATTTCATTTAGTTCCCTCCTCCTCTTCTTGGTGCTTCACTTTTTTTATGATGCTATTTTATTCGCCTGGGATCCACCTTTAAAAACACATACTATGGGCGTTTGAAAAGTCTGTGCAAAGTCCGAGAGATGGCACCACCGGCGCGTATCAGGCCATGTTTAGTTAGAAGCATCTTTGGAAAAAAAGCACACCAAGTTTCAGCCATACTAGTCTATTTCTTTGTGTTTGGCATTCGTGTGATGCAAGAAAGTCGAGTGATTGTCAAAAAAGGTATGAAAAAGGATTTCATGTGATGATTAAACATTACTTTATGAAAGGCAAAACGCCTTAGGAGACTAAACAGAAACTTGATAAAAATTACTGTGAGTCTACACCTTCGGTTAGAACAGTTTATAAGTGGTTTAAAAATTTTCGGAGTGGCCATATGGGCACAAGTGATTCTGGACGCCCTCTGGAGGTTACGACTCCAGAAATCATTGATAAAATCCATGATATGGTGATGGATGACAGAAGAGTTAAGGCGCGTGTGATTGCTAGTCATGTGGGCATCTAGAATGAACTGGTACATAATATTTTGCATTTGGACATGAGAAAGTTATCCGCAAACTGGCTTCCGCGATTGCTCACGGTTGACCAAAAACAAAATCGTGTGAAGTGTTGCAAGAATGGTTTGCAGCTGTTCAGGAAGAATGCGCAGGACTTTAAGCATCGTTTTGTCACTGTGGATGAAACATGGATACATTACTATACTCCTGAGACCAAACAACAATCTGAACAATGGGTTACCAAAGGAGAATCTGCACCAAAAAAGGCGAAGACTATTCCTTCGGCCGGAAAGGTTATGTCAACTGTCTTTTGGGATTCGCAAGGGATAATCCTCATCGACTATCTGGAAAAGCGTAAAACTATTACAGGTGAATATTACTCATCGTTACTGGACTGTTTGAAAACCGAGCTGCAAGAAAAATGCCGGCGACTGTACCGCAAAAAAGTCTTCCATCCTGACAATGCACCAGAACACACCTCAGCAGTTGTGGTCGCAAAATTAATGTAAATAGGATTCAAACTCGTTTCACATGCCCCCTATTCTCCAGACTTGGCTCCCTCGGACTACTATTTGTTCCCCAGTTTGAAGAAATGGCTGGCGGGACAAAGATTTTATTCAAACGAGGGGATGATTGCAATAACTAATAGCTATTTTGCAGAATTGGACAATTCCTATTATTCGGAAGGGATCAACAAATTAGAACAGCGTTGGACGTCTAAAAGGAGACTATGTCGAAAAATAAGAAAGGTTTACCCCATCATGTAAGTAGTTTTTATTTTTGCACGGACTTTTCATACGTCTCTCGTACGTGTACAGCAGTCTGCCGCCTCTCCATGCCGCTGGCGATACCAGCGCAAGGGGGTCTAACATAAACAATACGATCACAACACATGCACACCGTGTTTGATCTCAGTCGCATCTCTCGCAGTCGCCACGGTAACAAGTGGCTCCAGCTTCGCCACTGGAGGCGCGAGAGTTTCTGCAATTAGCGCTGCTATCGCGGGCACAGTCTTCTTCCGCATGTCACGTGTCCGACGGTTGCCGTGGCAATATTCTTCCGCCAGGCGGCTATAAAACACGCCGTCCGGCCCGCCACAGTCCACTCCCGCTCAGGCTGCGGAGAGGTACGCATCGCTGTTGTCGCTGTTGCTACTCGAGACGTCGGGACGCGGAAGGGGACGCAAAGGTGCTGCCTTGGCGGAGTTGCTGCTCACGCTAGCAGGAACATCCGGCAAGAAGAAGAAGACTGCAGCGCAGTGCTTTCGCTGCCAAAAGCTTGGCCATGTCACCAAGCACTGCAGCGGCGCAGTTCCGTGCTTGAAGTGTGCGCAAGCACAGGACACGCGCGACTGCAAGAAGCAGAAGGACACCCCCTGTACCTGCGTCAACTGCGGCGGCGCGCAGGCGGGGAACGGCCGTCCCTGCGCCCACTGGAGGAACTGGCGCGGACCGGAGAGGAAGATGCAGAAGCAATTTACCACCACACATGAAGAGGTGGACTCTTGTACAGAAGACGTCGTCCGCAGGCGTCTAGACGACGCTGTACAAGAAGCCACGTCCGCCTTCAAATCCACCATGGCGGAAGAGGGAAGAGAGGGCGGCCATGTTGGCGGAACTTTGTGAGGCTCGGCGTCAGGTTGCTGTGCTGACGCAGGAACTTCGCTCAGCCAAAGAAGACTCCGCCACCAAAGAAGACACCGCCACCCAGACGACTCCTGCACAAGAGGAGTTCGCAACGGTGGCCACGCAAACAGACGAGCCTGCCGAAGGGGAGGCGATACAGCAAGAGGACACTGAAGCGGGTGCCCAAGAGGAAGAATAATGGGAAGAAGCACCATTCCTCCCGCTTCCTGACATGTACAGCGCAAGTGCTGTACTGACGAAGATAGCTAGTTCGCTTCGCAGACGGTACATACCTCCACCACGATAATCCTTATCCTTTTGTCCCACCAAATCATCCTAAACCGCCATATCCAGATCATGAACTTTCCTATCCGGAAGGTCTTACTGGACTTTCCAGGGAGGATTACGAATTAATTAATTCCTACCCCGTCTCCACTACCTTGCAGATGCGAGGTCTAATCTGTTCTCTGATCTATGGAGAACAATTGAAAGTAGAATACGCCAAGTATGAAGCCAAAACCGAGGAACAGTCCTCAGTCACCAGCAAGAAGAAAAAGAAAAAGCGTCACATCGACAAGAACAAGAGATAGATTTCCGGCACTCCTTGCCAGCTCCAGATATAACCAACAGTCCAGAAAGAAGATTCAACAAGATTCCTAGGGGAGTAAAGGCCAACAGGCCACAAACTTCCACTCGAACTTCCTCACAGGGAGGAAAGTCAAAAAGGAGCCGCCAGCCAGCCGCCACAGCCAGTTCGCATCGGGAGCAGTTTCGGTCCAAATGCCGACCGCTATCGCCAGTCCCTCAATCGGAGCTCCCGTCGCCCCAATGCCGTTCTTCGGTTTGAGCCTTGTCCCAAGTGTTCCCTCTGGGTCTCGTCCGAGTTCGCTATGCTGGGTCCGACGTCGGCTGCACCCGTGGGCGTTCGCTGAACAACTAATCGTCGCTTCCGGATCAGACCGGCCGCGTCCGTGGCCCATCCGAGAGAGCCTATCTTCCCGCATCGTCCGCAGCACTCAGAGTAACTCCGTCCGGCTAAGGGCTTCCGTCTCGCCGGGCCCTGTCTCCTGAACCGTCCTCGAGCCCTGCTGCCCTTCGACACGGCCGCACAAACGTCACCCTTGTCAGGACTCTCCCATTCCTATGTTAGTGATGTCGGTAGATTGGAACCACGTAGTGTTGATTTCAAGCCCGAATGACTGTTCTGTTGTATTACATTATCGAGAATAAATAAAGTTCATTCATTCTTACTATATGAGGTGCGTCAACCGTCGTGGCACCGTGGGCCACGACACAAAACAGAGTTGTATTTCTGTGTATTTATTTTACACGTTACAGCAATCTTTGAGTTTCACGACTCTTGTAAGTGTAATCTGTCGTTCATTAGAATGCTGCTTTATGATTTATTCCTCTGGACAGTAATCGACTACAAAGCTGAAAAAGTGATACTGCCACATTTCATGGCGTAATGGCTGAAGAAAAAACGCAAGATACCATTCTTGGTTTTTACATCGATACACCAAAGGTTTACATTGTTTCACTATGTGATTTACTGACGAATTCTATAACGACCATGCATTGTTTCACCATATGATTTACTGACGAATCCCATAACAACCACGTTCAATAGCTGCTGTCTGCTAGTTTGCCCGACGAGTACTCTCCTTATGTTTTTGCTGGGTTAACCGGCAACCAGTATTGCCTATAGACCATACTGACATTACAAGACTGCGTTATAACACTGGTGCCACAAATGAAAATGATGACTAGTTTACTATTGCGTCAGTAACGCATTTTTCCAAAAAAACATAAATGAACTCAGGATGTTAATTATATATATTGTGCTATAATTTTTTCGTATTAAAAGTCCTTTTGTGTCTAGTGCAAAAGAAAGTCATGAATGACTCAGTAGGATACGTATTCCAAACTATTTTCTGAAATGCATTGTTATCATCGGTTAATTTTAGGAATCTGCTTGCGTGCCGGCTGCGTGCTGAATACTTACGCACAGTCCCGGCCCTGGGGTGTGCCTCGAACACGATGACGGAGGCCAGCTCCCGTTTCACCGAGTTGGACAAGTGCGACAGCGCCTTTATGTGCAGCAGCTCCTCGTAGATTATCTCCAGGTCCTCAGGTGTGCGCTCGTGACTCCTGGACCACAACATGAAGACAGTGTCAGTGAAATATCGTCTTCCTCATTACAGTGATACAAACAACAAACATTTTCTTAAACTAATACAAATGTACGTTGTATCGACATCAACAACAGGATACCCGCCACTCTCCCGATCCCTTCTCGCCTCCCTCCTGCCACCCTAACTGAAGCACAGCAGACTGATCCCATATGTCAGTCAATCAATTCGTGTACGTAATCGGAACAAATGTTAAGTGGGCAGCTGAGATAAATTGCGAGTGGTGGGGAAGCTAGTGGGGAAACAGGATGCGGTCAAGTTGTGGTTCATGTCGGCACCGGTAACACTTGTCGCTTAGGTCGGAGGCCGTCCTCCGTTCGTACAGAGGGCTGGCGGAAGTGGCGAAGACTGCTGGCCTTGCTCACAATTTGCAACATCGTACGCAGACTGGTAGAGGTCCTTTCGTCTGGAACCGACTGGAGGGTCTAAACCAGGGGCTCCATCGATTCTGTAACAGCGCCGGATGCGAATTTCTGGACATGTTTTATGGGGTGGATAATTGTAGGACTCCCCTTAATAGATGAGGTGTGCTCTACACAAAGGAAGCAGCTACTCTGGTGGCAAAGTAGTTCTCGAGTGTATATGGTCTTTTTTAGGCTAGGTTATAGTTTGAGGTCCTGAGCGTTCGCCAGTTGATAGAGAGCGAAATCAGGTCGTGTACAAAGTCAAGATTTTAACCGTAAACTACGATTTACTGCCGACAAAGTCTCTGAATTCAACGTCCTCCAGAAAATCTGTCGCGCTCAAACTACACTCGGAAACTAGAGGCGGATGAAATCGTTTATCTAGGACGTCGAAACGAAGTCTGACTGCGAAATTATGCAGGCTCGAGTACCAGAGCAGGTGAACTCAATCGTTGGAAGTTTTTACCGGCTACTCTATTCTGCCGTAGCAGTAGAGTCACTCAAAGAAATCCTACTCTCAGTGGCGCGGAAGTACCCATACCATGCAATATGTGTAAGAGGCGATTTTAATCTACTGAAAATAGACTGAGATGTCTATGGATTTATTGCAGGTGGTATGGACGGTCCTATAAAGTAGTTCTGAACAAATTTTCCGAAAGACAGTTTCCAGCTGATAGTTCAAAAACCCACATGTAATGGAAATACTCGTATTTTAGGTCTTTTCGCTACAAACAGGCCTGGCTTTATGGACAGTCTCATTAAAGAGACCGGGATTAGTGATCATGATACCATAGTTATGATGGTCACTGAAGTTCATAAATCCATCAACAGAGCTAGGACAGTTTTGCTGAAGAGAGCAGATAAGTAGCTGTTCGCATCCTACTTCGACAATAAATGGCCGTCATTTAGTTCCAGTATGATGGACGTAGAGGAATTATGGACGAAGTTTAACTTTAAAGCGCATCCTGGAAATCTATGTGCCGCGTTGAGTATATTAAAGACGGAAAAGAACAACCGTAGGTCAACAGAAAAATTCGGAAAGTTCTGACGAAACAGGGATTGTTGCATTCTCGGTTAAAAGCACGACAGGCAGAAGTTGGTGGAAAATTGTGTGTATATAAAACGATCGAAGCGCGAACCTCCACCGTCACACGTTAGCGAAAGGTCTTTCTGAGAAGTCGAGAAAAGTCTTATCCTAAGTGAAATCACTTGTTGTTGTTGTTGTTGTTGTCTTCAGTCCTGAGACTGGTTTGATGCAGCTCTCCATGCTACTCTATCCTGTGCAAGCCGCTTCATCTCCCAGTACCTACTGCAACCTACATCCTTCTGAACCTGCTTAGTGTATTCATCTCTTGGTCTCCCTCGACGATTTTTACCCTCCACGCTGCCCTCCAATGCTAAGTTTGTGATCCCTTGATGCCTCAAAACATGTCCTACCAACCGATCCCTTCTTCTAGTCAAGTTGTGCCACAAACTTCACTTCACCCCAATCCTATTCAATACCTCCTCATTAGTTACGTGATCTACCCATCTAATCTTCAGCATTCTTCTGTAGCACCACATTTCGAAAGCTTCTATTCTCTTCTTGTCCAAACTAGTTATCGTCCATGTTTCACTTCCATACATGGCTACACTCCAAACAAATACTTTCAGAAACGACTTCCTGATACATAAATCTATATTCGACGTTAACAAATTTCTCTTTTTCAGAAACGCTTTCCTTGCCATTGCCAGTCTACATTTTATGCCCTCTCTACTTCGACCATCATCAGTTATTTTACTTCCTAAATAGCAAAACTCCTTTACTACTTTAAGTGTCTCATTTCCTAATCTAATTCCCTCAGCATCACCCAATTTAATTTGACTACATTCCATTATCCTAGTTTTGCTTTTGTTGATGTTCATCTTATATCCTCTTTTCAAGACACTGTCCATTCCGTTCAACTGCTCGTCCAAGTCCTTTGCCGTCTCTGACAGAATTACAATGTCATCGGCGAACCTCAAAGTTTTTACTTCTTCTCCATGAATTTTAATACCTACTCCAAATTTTTCTTTTGTTTCCTTTACTGCTTGCTCAATATATAGATTGAATAACATCGGGGAGAGGCTACAACCCTGTCTCACTCCTTTCCCAACCACTGCTTCCCTTTCATGCCCCCCGACTCTTATAACTGCCATCTGGTTTCTGTACAAATTGTAAATAGCCTTTCACTCCCTGTTGGGTGTGGGATTGAAGGGACCAGACTGCTAAGGTCATCGGTCCCTTGTTCCACGATAAAATCACACGAAATAAAAACTGTCAGTCGTTAAAAACGGAGAACTGAGACAAGGGACGACACAATACAAGAAAGACAGACAAAGACCAGACAAACGCAACTAAAATCACACCGAGTGTGAAGGTGGTTGGCCGACCATGAAAATAAGGAAAAGCCAACCACCAAATGACATTAAAACCCACAGTTTAAAACCACAGGCCAAAGGCCCAAGTCAGTACAGGAAATAAAAGGACAAACACTCAAATCATACGATAAAAACCCCCTGCCCGAATAAAACTCAACACGAGGTCCGCCATAGCAACGTCATCACATAAAAGGGCAGGGAGGGTATCAGGCAGCGCAAACGTCTGCCTGAGTCCTGTTAAAAGCGGGCAGTCCACCAAAATGTGGACCACCGTCAGAGCTGCCCCGCAGCGACATAGCGGTGGGTCCTCTCGGCGCAACAAATGGCCGTGCGTCAGCCACGTGTGGCCAACGCGCAGCCGGCAGAGGACGACAGAGTCCTTCCGAGAGGCCCGCATGGAGGAGCGCCACACACCGGTCGTCTCCTTCACCGCCCGAAGTTTGTTGGGCGTGGGCAGGGTGCGCCACTCGTCACCCCAGGCACCAAGCACTTTCAGGCGCAAAAGCGACAGGAGATCACACTCCATAAGGCCGAGTTCCAGAGCCGGTGAACTCACTGCCTGTTTAGCCAGCGTGTCAACCCGCTCATTGCCCGGGATGCCGACATGACCTGGGGTCCAAACAAAGACCACGGAGCGGCCGCAACGGGCAAGAGCATGGAGCGACTTGTGGATGGCCATCACCAGACGGGAACGAGGAAAGCACTGGTCAAGAGCTCGTAAACCACTCAGGGAGTCACTACAGATGACAAAGGACTCACCTGAGCGGGAGCGGATATACTCTAGGGCGCGATAGATGGCAACCAACTCGGCAGTGTATACACTGTTCCCGGGTGCCAGCGACCGTTGCTCACAATGATCCTCTAGAGTAAGAGCGTAACCAGTGCGACCAGAGACCATCGAACCGTCGGTATAAGCCACGACAGATCCGGGAAACTCGGCAAGGAGAGAAACAAAGCGGCGGCGGAGGGCCGGAGGAGGGACCGAGTCTTTCGGACCCTGTGCCAAATCCAGCCGAATGCATGGTCGGCGCACACACCATGGGGGCAGACGGAGATTGGCCCGGAAAACAGGCGGGAGAGGAAAAAACTCAATCCCACACAGTAGAGCCCGGATGCGAACCGCGATCGTACACCCTGACCGGGGCCGCCTGTCTGGAAGATGGACGATCGAGTGCGGGAACAGGAGACGGTAGTTGGGATGCCCTGGCAAGCTACAAACGTGGGCAGCATAAGCGGCCAGAAGTCGGTCGCGCCGGATCCGCAATGGAGGAACACCAGCCTCCACAAGTAAGCTGCCAACAGGGCTTGTCCGAAATGGTCCTGTGGCGAGTCGGATCCCGCAGTGATGGATGGGATCCAGCAATTGCAACGCTGATGGCGATGCCGAACCATAAGCCACACACCCATAATCAAGGCGGGACTGGATCAGCGCTTGATACAGCCGGAGAAGGGTGGACCGATCGGCACCCCATCCGGTGTGGCTAAGGCAACGGAGAGCGTTTAAATGCCGCCAGCATGTTTGTTTAAGCTGCCTAATATGAGGCAGCCAAGTCAACCGGGCATCAAATACCAGTCCCAAGAACCGATGCGTCTCTACCACAGCAAGAGGTTCACCGTCAAGGTAAAGGCGTGGCTCAGGGTGAACCGTGCGACGCCGGCAGAAATGCATAACGCAGGTCTTAGCGGCTGAAAACTGGAAGCCGTGCGCTACAGCCCACGACTGCGCCTTGCGGATAGCGCCCTGCAGCTGGCGCTCAGCAACTGCAATGCCAGCGGAGCTGTAGTAGAGGCAGAAGTCGTTTGCATACAACGAAGCTGCGACGGACGATCCCACCGCCTCAGCGAGCCCATTGATCGCAATTAAAAACAGGGAGACACTGAGGACAGACCCCTGTGGGACCCCGTTCTCCTGGACCCGGGAGGAACTACGGGACGCAGCAACTTGCACGCGGAAGGAACGAGACGACAGAAAATTCTGAATAAAAATCGGGAGCGGGCCCCTAAGACCCCACCCATGAAGTGTGGCCAGGATGTGATATCGCCAAGTCATATCGTACGCCTTCCGCATGTCGAAGAAGACGGCAACCAGATGTTGGCGGCGTGCAAAGGCTGTACGGACGGCAGACTCTAGGGAGACCAGATTATCGACGGCAGAGCGGCCTTTACGGAACCCACCCTGAGACGGAGCCAGAAGGCCTCGAGACTCGAGGAGCCAACTCAACCTCCGGCTCACCATACGTTCTAGCAACTTGCAAAGAACGTTGGTGAGGCTTATGGGGCGGTAGCTGTCCACCTCCAGCGGGTTCTTGCCAGGTTTCAACACGAGGAGGACGATGCTTTCTCGCCATTGAGACGGGAACACACCCTCAACCCAGATGCGGTTGAAAACATCTAGGAGGCGTCGCTGGCAATTCACAGAGAGGTGTTTCAGCATCTGGCTGTGGATGCGGTCTGGCCCAGGAGCCGTATCAGGGCAAGCAGATAGTGCACTCTGAAATTCCCAGTCGCTGAAAGGAGCATTGTACGACTCCGCGTGGCGCGTGTGAAAGGAAAGCCTCCAACTTTCCAACCGCTCTTTCCGGGAGCGGAAGGCCAGTGGGTAATTCGTAGATGCGGAACACTGAGCAAAATGCGCTGCTAACCGGTCCGCAATCGTGTCGGAGTCAGGACACACTACTCCATTCAGCGAAAGCCCAGGGACAGAGACAGGCGGCCGATAGCCATGGAATCGCCTAATCTTAGCCCAATCCTGCGATGCAGAGGTACGGACGCCAATGGTGGAAACATACCGTTCCCAGCACTCCTGCTTCCGTTGGCGAATAAGGCGTCGGGCACGGGCACGGAGCTGTTTAAAAACGATGAGGTTCTCCAAGGACGGGTGCCGCTTATGGCGTTGAAGAGCCCGCCGGCGATCTCTAATCGCCTCTGCGATCTCGGGCGCCCACCAAGGCACAGTCCTCCGCCGAGGGGACCCGGATGAACAGGGAATCGCAGATGCCGCCGCAGAAACGATGCCGATGGTGACCGACTGAACCACCGCATCAATGGTGTCATGGGAAGGAGGTGCAATAGTGGCGAGAGAGGAGAACAAGCCCCAATCAGCCTTATGCAGAGCCCATCTGGAGGGGCGTTCAGAAGAGTGACGCTGTGGTAGTGACAGAAAGATGGGGAAATGTCACTACCACATAAGTCGTCATGGACACTCCAGTGGATGGATGGTGAAAGTCCGGGGCTGCAGATAGAAAGGTCGATGGCCGAAAATGTGCCATGGACTATGCTGAAATGTGTCGGCTCTCCCGTGTTTAAGAGGCAGAGGTCAAGCTGCGAGAGAAGAGTCTCGACGTCTCTACCCCGGCCAGTAATCGCGGCGCTACCCCACAGGGGGTTATGGTCGTTAAGGTCGCCCAGTAACACAAAAGGAGGAGGCAGTTGTGCTATCAATGCAGCCAACACATGACGCGAGACATCACCATCTGGCGGAAGATACAAACTGCAGACAGTAATAGGCTGAGGCGTCCACATCCTTACAGCGACAGCCTCTAAAGGTGTGTGAAGAGGTACACATTCGCTGTAGACAGAGTTAAGGATGTAGACGCAGACTCCACCAGATACCCTCACATAAGCTGCCCGGTTCTTGTAATAACCCCGATACCCACGTAGGGCAGGGGTCCGCATTGCCGGAAACCAAGTTTCCTGTAGGGCAATGCAGAGGAAAGGGTGACTGCTGATGAGTTGGCGAAGCTCAGCAAGGTGGTGGAAAAAAGCGCTGCAGTTCCACTGGAGTATCGCTTTGTCCATGTCCGAAAAAGGCGTGAAGGGGCCGAGGAGGCAGATCACGCCACT
The DNA here is from genome assembly GCF_023897955.1 of Schistocerca gregaria. Lineage (NCBI taxonomy): Eukaryota > Metazoa > Arthropoda > Insecta > Orthoptera > Acrididae > Schistocerca > Schistocerca gregaria. The sequence continues at coordinate 311,486,094 of NC_064922.1, read as the reverse complement.
GGGTCACCTGCTGCCACCGATGGAGGACCAGTACAATCTGCTTCCATGGTGTCTGAGGGTCCGGCGAGATCCAGGTCCTCAGCGGACGCCCGGATCTCCACCTTATCCTCGGACGCAGAGCCTGTAGGGAGCAGTGGGGTGGATGCCACCGCGTGGTCCTTGGCCTTAGAGGTCTTCTTCTTCTTCGTCTTGTCTCTCTGGTCCTTGGGTTTCATTGGCTGGGAGGGCTCCAGCGAGTCAGTTTCCAGGACGGAGGAGGAGCGGGAAGCCCTGCGACCAGCCGCTGGTCTGCTTTTCTTCCATTGGCTGACGTCACCCTTCCCAGAGGCGGAAACCTGGGAAGGAAGGGACCCAAGGGACCCTTTCCGTGCTATTCGAGCCGGGGAAGTTTGAGGCTTCCCCAGCTTAGAAGTGGGGACTGATGTTCCCGATGGTTGGGGGGTTGCTGCTCCTGAGGCAGGTAGTGCAGGAGCAGCAGGGAGTGAAGTGCCCCCCACCATCAAGGGGGCAGGTGTAGCATTCCGGCTCTGAGAGGTGGCAGTCTGAGGGAGAGCTAATGGGGCCGTAACAGTAGTAGCCGCGGCGTAAGAGGCAGTCATTCGAACAGGATGGAGGCGTTCGAACTTCTGCCTGGCCTCTATGTCAGGCGGTCCAGGGTCTTATACTCCATGATTTTACGCTCTTTCTGGAAGATCCTGCAGTCCGGCGAGCAAGGCGAGTGGTGCTCTCCGCAGTTTACACATATGGGAGGCGGAGCACATGGAGTATTGGGATGTGATGGGCGTCCACAATCTCGACATGTGAGGCTGGAAGTACAGCGGGAAGACATATGCCCGAACTTCCAGCACTTAAAGCACCGCTTCGGGGGAGGGATATATGGCTTGACGTCACAACGATAGACCATCACCTTGACATTCTCAGGTAAAGTATCACCCTCGAAGGCCAAGATGAAGGCACCGGTGGCAACCTGCTTATCCCTTGGACCACGATGTACGCGCCGGATGAAGTGAACACCTCGCCGCTCTAAATTGGCGCGAAGCTCGTCATCGGACTGCAATAGAAGGTCCCGATGGAATATTATGCCCTGGACCATATAAAGACTCTTATGGGGCGTGATTGTAACCGGAACATCCCCCAGCTTGTTACAATCGAGTAACCGGCGGGACTGGGCGGAGGACGCCGATTTGATCAAAACCGAGCCCGAGCGCATTTTGGACAAGCCCTCCACCTCCCCGAACTTGTCCTCTAAGTGCTCGACGAAGAACTGAGGCTTCATGGATGTAAAGGATTCACCATCAGCTCTCGTACACACCAGGTAGCGGGGCGAGTATGGTTCGCTGGCATCCTTAGTCTTTCGTTCCTCCCATGGTGTAGCCAGGGAGGGGAACGATTTGGGGTCATATGTAGTTGCGTTGTATTGAGCCCTGGAACGCTTAGAGACTGCTGGGGGCTGGCCGCCAGCAAGAGATGATGTACCACGCTTCATTGCGGGTCATCCGCCCTGATGCCACCTACTCCGACCAAGGGCCCTCGCCACGGGCGCCACCCAGCCTCAGCAACGACCACCAGGCAGGATGGCCATTGCCGGGAGTCCCAATGCCCCAAGGAGATAGGCATCTACTCCTTGGCATACGTGGGGAGTTAACGGCGCTGGCATCAGCAGAGCGATCCCGGTGTAGTCAGGGGGCTACAACCAACAGGGTACATGGCGGCCCCACCACAACGGACTGGCTACCGTGCTGGATTTCAGGTGATGTAGTCCAATATCGCCATTGGCGCATAAAGCGACACAGCATAGCAGACTGCAATAAACTGCACCCAAGAACAAATCCACGCCCAAGAGATGGTAGGTGAGCGGGACTGCTAAGCGATGACGAAAAACCTGGCTAGAGATGGTAATGCATGATGGACACATCGCTCCTTGTAAGGCGCCCTTCCCCAATCGGATCGCTCTTCGGAAAATTTAGAAGGATGGAGGTCAAACCCGTTAGGGGACCATCTCACAAGGCCAAAACGTTTGAGACTCCTTTTAGTCGCCTCTTACGACAGGCAGGAATACCGTGGGCCTATTCTTACCCCCGAACCCACAGCGGGGTTCGCTCCCTGTATTTTACCCCTGCCACCTTCAGAATTTGAAAGAGAATATTCCAGTCAACATTGTCAAAAGCTTTCTCTAAGTCTACAAATGCTAGAAACGTAGGTTTGCCTTTTCTTAATCTTTCTTCTAAGATAAGTCGTAAGGTCAGTATTGCCTTCGTGTTCCAACATTTCTACGGAATCCAAACTGATCTTCCCCGAGGTCGGCTTCTACTAGTTTTTCCATTCGTCTATAAAGAATTCGCGTTAGTATTTTGCAGCTGTGACTTATTAACTGACAGTTCGGTAATTTTCACATCTGTCCGCACCTGCTTTCTTTGGGATTGGAATTATTATATTCTTCTTTAAGTCTGAGGGTATTTCGCCTGTCTCATACATCTTGCTCACCAGCTGGTAGAGTTTTGTCAGGACTGGCTCTCCCAAGGCCGTCAGTAGTTCTAATGGAATGTTGTCTACTCCGGGGGCCTTGTTTCGACTCATGTCTTTCAACGCTCTGTCAAACTCTTCACGCAGTATCGTATCTCCCATTTCGTCTTTATCTACATCCTCTTCCATTTCCATAATATTGTCCTCAAGTACATCGCCCGTGTATAAACCTTCTATATACTCCTTCCATCTTTCTGCCTTCCTTTCTTTGATTAGAACTGGGTTGCCATCTGAGCTCTTGATCTTCATACAGTGGTTCTCTTCTCTCCAAAGGTCTCTTTAATTTTCCTGTAGGCAGTATCTATCTTACCCCTAGTGAGATAAGCTTCTATATCCTTACATTTGTCCTCTAGCCATCCCTGCTTAGCCATTTTGCACTTGCTGTCGATCTCATTTTTGAGACGTTTGTATTCCTTTTTGCCTGCTTCATTTACTGCATTTTTATATTTTCTCCTTTCATCAATTAAATTCAATATTTCTTCTGTTACCCAAGGATTACTACTAGCCCTCGTCTTTTTACCTGCTTGTTCCTCTGCTGCCTTCACTACTTCATCCTTCATCCCTCAGTGCTACCCATTCTTCTTCTACTGTGTTTCTTTCCCCATTGCTATCAATTGTTCCCTTATGCTCTCCTTGAAACTCTGTATAACCTCTGGTTCTTTCAGCTTATCCAGATACCATGTCCTTAAATTCCCACGTTTTTGCAGTTTCTTCAGTTTTAATCTATAGGTCATAAACAATAGATTGTGGTCAGAGTCAACATCTGCCCCTGGAAATGTCCTACAATTTAAATCCTGATACCTAAATCTCTGTTTTACCATTATATAATCTATCTGATGCCTTTTAGTATCTCCAGGATTCTTCCATGTATACAACTGAAATCACTTAGGGAGTCGAAGACATTGTTCAGTCACTGGTTGACCAGTCTGGCGTGGCAATCAAAACAACAAAAGGTAAGTTGAAGTTTTGAATTTCATGTTTAAATGCTCGTTGAAGCAGGACGATCGTACAGACATACCATCGACTGACCGTCGAAGAGAGGACACAGAAAAAGACATCCCTGGTACTGAGAAGCAGCTTTAAGATTGGAAAACGAATAAGACGCCAGTCCGAAAAGAATCCCAATTCTCTTTTTCAGAGAGTACTCTCCGGCATTGGCACATTAATTAGCTTGCTTTTATCGCTGATCTCTCACGCTGTAGCAAGTCTCGAGCGACCGAAAAAAAAAATAACCATAGATGACTCCTGTCTGCAAGAAGGGCAAAAGAACGGACCCCTACAATTATTGACAAATATTATGAACATCGGTTTGCTGCAGAATTCTTGAGCTAATTCTTACTTTGAATTAATAAATTTCCTCGAAACACAAAATCAGAAGAATTTGGAAATCATCATTCGTGTGATACACAGCCTGCCCTTTTCTGGTACGATATCCAGAATGGTAACAGACGGATTCCATATACATACATTTCTGGAAAGCGTATGATACAGTACCCAACTGCAGGCTGTTAACGAAGGTCCAAACATAGGGATTAGTTTCCAAGGTATGAGAGTGGCTGGAAGACTTCTTAAATGATAGAACCCAATACATTGCTCTCGATTGCGAGTATTCATCAGAGACAAAGTTATCGCCAAGAAAAACCCAGGGAAATACAATAGGACCTCCATTGTTCTCTACAGGGTGTTACAAAAAGGTACGGCCAAACTTTCAGGAAACATTCCTCACACACAAATAAAGAAAAGATGTTATGTGGACATGTGTCCGGAAACCATCGCACAAACCATTACGGTGCTGGAATGCCTTGCTCCGTCTTATTCAAAACCGAGGCCACCTTACGAGGGACAGTATCGTCAACTTTCACAACGCCCACCCGTGGGCTACGGAGCATCCCCGTGGTATAGCTGCAGCGATCTATCAGTACCGTTTCAACATCAATGTGTGTGTGTTTGGGGTGTTTATTGGCGAATACCTTGCGGGGCCAGTCAACCCTCCACAGCGCCTCAAAGGCAAGGCAATACTGCACCCTTTAATAGTACGAAGGGTAATGTGGCTACTACAGCATGGTGCTCCAGCTCACTGCCCTCTTGAGCGTGAAGCTGAAATACTGGTAGACACAGGTCATTCCCACTTGCCTAGTGTGTTCTCCTGGGTGCTTTACATCATTGAAACCTACACTGTCAAGGATCTTTCATCTCCACCTTCAAGTGGGTGTACCTCCCTTGAAACGCATTTCCGGTATTATGTTCTTCTGACCTGATCGCTCCTCTCTCAGCAGTCGCTTCCTACAGTTTGTCCCCTGGTGGAAAACTCACCCTGTATACACAAAGAATATGAATGGTAGGGTAAGCAGCAACTGTGAATGCTGACTGATGACTGATGACGCTGTAGGGTATGGGAAAGTTTCGTCGTTCAGTAGAACCATGGTGGTGTTGCTTGACACAGTCGCGTCAATTACTTATCTAGTTATACCGTTGCAAAACTGTGTGAAATGGAACGAGCGCATAAGGTTGGTTGTAGAGAAGGCGAATGATCAGCGTGGTTTTATTGGGAGAATTCTAGGAAAGTTTAGCACATCTGTTATGGTGACCGCGTGTGATACACATCCGCGACCTATGCTCGAGTATTCTTGCAGTGTCTGCGATCACGGCCAGAACGTATTAAAGGAAGCCATTGAACCGATTCGGTAGTACTGGCTACCTCCTGCTGTGTTCAGTATGGTGGCTTGCGGTGTACGTAAGTAGATGTACATTTACGAATATTCTTTCCTCTCGCTCCCTTCCGATCAGTCGCTGTCTGTGGTCTTTGTTATTGGCCTTCCGAAAAATGTTTCCTTACTACTGGACTTCTTGTGTTACGTCTCCCATTTTATATTATTTTTTGTGTATAGTATCAGTGCTAAAACGGAAAATTCCAGTAAAACATACAGTGCATCCCCACTGAAAGCAATAAATGAACGATTAAATAGTACAATTTACAATATTTTAATTAAATAAGAGGAAATGTTTATAGTGATGAAAAACGCGTTTCAATAGTTGCATGCAGAGAACCAGTATTATTAAACTATTTATACGATAGTTACTGATAAAGTGCACCACTGAAAGACCAATTTAACTGATATTACTCCCAAAGTATCTGGATTCAATATACGAGTATTTATGATGCTCAACCTCAAATAATTTATAATCACAATGTCGACATAATTGCATTGATGAAGATGTTTTTAGAATGGCACGTACTATTCTCCTCCAGAGTAAGACACAGTTCCCATGCGACTCACTGTCGCACTCCTGCAGCGCGCGCTTGCTCAGCAGAAAACAGGGCAAAGGTCGACAGGAACGTGGTGACGTGTCGTAGTAGTCGAAAAAAGCATAAATACAGATCGACACCGACCTAATTATCTCTTTTGTACGTGGCTGTGAAAATTTTGGATACACTGCCCAGAAAAGACTGACGTGCGAAACAGAGAGGCCTGAGAGACGTTATAAAGGTGTGTTTACACCTGTAGGACTTCCGCTGCGCACTAAACGTATGCAGCCGTTGCACGGAGTCAAGGAAGCGAGTGCGCAGGTGAGAAGTCACACATGCTTCTCAGTTGCGCGCACGGGAACGCAAGTGTGTCCCCATACCAGACGGGGAGCACAGCCTCACGGCGACTAGCCACAAGGCGCACAGGTACAAATGCACCTTAAGGGGCGACCAGAAATTTTCTGTTTGAGGGGTTTGCTGAAGCGTATAATCAAACGCAGAGCAACTCCGATGCCTGTGTATAAGTACGGACGAGGAAGCATAGTGTGATATTCATGTCTTTCGGACGTGTGTGCGGTAGGTGCTGAAACGTGATCAATGACGATGTTATTACCAAATGCATCAAAACAGTACCAACGTTCCGTTACTCTTTCATTGGCTGCCAAAGGACAAACACCCGTAGACATTCACAGAGAATGAAGAATGTATAAAGGGCAGTATGTCCGTCAAAACCACCTTTGCGGAAATGGGCGCCAAGTTCTGTGCTGGGAATTTCTGGAGGGGGGGGGGGAGTTCTTTTATTAGAGAATCCTCATTTGGGACAGAAGGAAGAAAGATTCTACGGCTATCAACGTATGCGATTATCACGTCTTCGGTCCCTTAAAAAATTCCTTGAAGAGCCTGTGCAGCAGGCAGTTACGGATTTCTTAACGCTAACTTACTCTTTTTTTTTTTTTTTTTTTTTTTTTTTTTTTTACCAAAAGGGTATCTTCACCTGGTGCGTCAGTGAGATGACTGCCTCAATACTCACGGCGATTTTGCTCGACTGACATTCCTTTTCTAGACTGTATGGTTTTCGAGCGGTAACTTTTTGATCGCCCTTGTAACATCAGCCTAAAACAGGAGACCAACAGCTGGTCATACGTTGTGTTACAAAAATGAACAGCATAGAGACAGAAGTGACGACACTTTCTTCAGGGTCTGACCATCATTTTGCAGGACAACGCTGAAGTACGTACAGTGTAAGCTGTTACTGATTTGTTTGACTGATGGGGCTGCTAAGTGCTATACCACCTACTATATTCAACTCGATTTCTAATCTGTCGGAAACACTTCACGGCATTCGCTTCAGAAGTGCAACAAATTCGTCGGGCAATAGACTGCGCCGGTCGAACTGTCAACACAACTGGCACTGCAAAGAGTATCCTAACAATTCCACGAATTATACACACTGCTGGTGTCTACTTGGAAGATCAGTAAAACTTTGAAACATGTATCTGTTTTGTACGAGCTGTAAATAAATAGTTGCCACTATTAAAGTTCCAACTCTCGTAGTTATTAGTGCAGTTAAATCTAATCCCGTAGCCGAGGGTTCACCAATGATCAGGCATGTTGGGGCGTTTGCAAGTGGACGCTACACCGGTTTCCTGGTTCGTTCAGCGCAATCATTCCGCGTCCAGCCGCGATTACAAATTTTAGAGGACAAACTCTTGGGATATATATCCCTTATGGGCCTTGCTAAGCCGATCTAACATTCAGTTGAATCGTGTTTAAGTTCAATTTATTTCATCCTCTTTGTTTATTTTATATTCCTTCTATTCTTAATAATGTGTAGTCCTTCCGTTTTTTGTGTGTCTGCTCCCTAAGAGAAAATGAAATTTGGGTTATTTTGGACCACGTATCTCAATTCAGTAAATAGTTGACCCCTTGCAGTTAATAATCTTTCATGATTTCTGTAAGAGCCGACACCGACAAGTCATTTATAAGGGGGCTAGTTTTTCTCATTATTCAATCCGTATCTGAGTTCATGGGGACAACCTGTATCTTGATCGATTCAGTCGGGACAGATTATTAAAACATCTGAAACATTGGAAAGGTTGATTAGCTCGAATCGATGTATTGCAGTTTTTGAGCCAAGAATGACAACTGCAGTAGTACATGCCGGTTACCATGGATGAAAACGTGTTAGCAGTGGACGCTAGGACAGAAGAAGAGTTACATGTAAATGAAGAATGAAGTGAGGCCTATACGTTCCGATCATTCAACGTAAGTACTGGCAGTGGAAAATCTGTGTCTAACATTATGTAACATGATTCTCACTGTGAAATGTGGAGGTAGACGAATGATGATAGGGGTCTCCATTTACTGGTTTTCTCTTGGTCCACTGGCTGTACCTCGTCGACCGATGAGTGGTGCGACACCTTGCAATGGCAATAATATGGAAGCAGGCCTATTAATTTGCAGCATAACTGCATTCTCATTCACTGTTCGGAGGTTTTAATGTATAACTTGACGAAATGTAAGTGAACACGTTTGCAGATGGGTAATGTACAGGATAAGGAAAAAGGAACTGCAGTGAGAAAATATACCGACTTTAAGAAAAGAAAAAAAAAATTAAAGGTAAAAAATGAGGATATCTATATCTAATTTCGTACTTCGCAAGCAACCTTAGGTGTTTGGAAGGGGGTACTTTGTGTACCAATGTCAACTATTTTTCCCCTTTTTCCTGTTCCAGTGGCGAATGGTGTTCAGGACGCGTGATTCTTGGTAAGCCTTGCAAATTTTGTCTTCATGGTATTTTCTCGAGACATGTGTAGGATGAATCAACATTTTGACTGACACTTCTGGTAACGAAATCCACCGACATTTTAACAGCAAACTGCACTGGGTTGCTCAATGCCTCTCTTGCAGCATCTGCCAACAGAGTTGGCTGAGCATCTCCGTGCAGCTTTCGCGCTTACTAAACGAACCTGTGACGTGACGTACTGCTCGTCTTTAGGTATTGTCTAGTGAAGGGCCCAGACTGACTGGCTTTATTCAAGTGTCGGTCGAACAAGAAGTTTGAACGTTACCAGCTCGTAGGTGGACTACATCTCCTGAAGATTCTTGCAATGAATATCAGTCTGGCATCTGCCTTTCCTACGGCTAGTTCAGCCTAGTCTTTCCACTTTAAATCGATCCATGCGTATTTGCCCAGATGTTTAATGGGTGTATTTTCAGCAACTGTTCGGTATTCTTGTAATCATACAATTACTTGGCTTTCCGGTTATTTATGCCTAGTGAGCTTCAGTTGTTTGTGATGAGGCGTCAGCTGACAATTCCTGCACTATGGGTCCTTCCTCTTCAGGTCATCTTTCTCCATTTCGCTGTAAGTTTCTACCGTTGCAACTTCAGTGCATACAACTGCACCATTCACGAACTGCTTCGCAAAGCTTCCGACGTTATCCAGTAGGTAATTTACATGTACTGTGAACGGTAATGGTCTTACAACACTTGCTTGGGATACCCCAGAAGTTAATTACCGTCCGAAGATTTCTTTTGTTAAGAATGAGACGTTGTGTTCTGTTTGTTTGCTAAGGACTATTCAGTCTGATCAGAAAGTTGGCTTTATATTTTGACGCTCATCTTTTCATTCTTAGACATAGAGAAAGGTTTCGAGTATGCAGTCAAGTAAGATGGCAGAAAATGGGAGCTCTAAAATTAAAAAAAGAAATCTGTGTTTAGAAGTTCTAAGAAGAGCAGTCTAATGTAGGGACGAGGAGTATCGCATTTACGGTTGATTATGCACGTGGAACATGCAGTGTAGGAAGTGAATGTACCTCTATGAGAAGATTAAAAATGAAAGAGGACCTATTATCAATTCTCAGGTTTGCAAATAACTTAGCTCTCTTCGTGGTACGCAAGGAATACTTAGAACTGTTAAGCAACAGCAGACACTGCTGACTACCCCGGTACACAGGACGCGAGTCATCTGCGAAAGGGAAAACTTCGCAGCGGAAATATAACACTTGAAGGAAGTGTTCCGCAGAAATGGCTGCAGTAAAGCCTTTATCTGTAAGGCATTCGAGAAGAGAACAGAGAAAGGAAACCAAGGAAGCGAGGAAGAAGACAGGAGTCTCGCTTTCCCTCCTTACTTAGGACCACTCTCAGCCAAAACTGCGTGGCTGCTTGAAAGATCCAACTTAAAAAACTGTTTTCCGACCACCGCTTAAGATGAGAGAGTACCTTGGCTTTGCGAAAGACCCGCTGAAACTGAAGGTACCTGGGATACTGGTATACAGGGTGTTCCATTGATCGTGACCGGGGCAAATATCTCACGAAATAAGCGTCAAACGAAAAAAACTACAAAGAACGAAACTTGTCTAGCTTGAAGGAGGAAACCAGATAGCGCTATGGTTGGCCCGCTAGATGGCGCTGTCATAGGTCAAACGGATATCAACTGCGTTTTTTAAAATAGGAACCCCCATTTTTATTACATATTCGTGTAGTACGTAAAGAAATATGAATGTTTTACTTGGACCTCTTTTTTCGCTTTGTGGTAGATGGTGCTGTAATAGTCACAAACATATGGCTCTCAATTTTAGAGGAACAGCTGGTAACAGGTAGGTTTTTTAAATTAAAATAAAGTTTGAACATTTTATTTCCGGTTGTTCCAATGTGATACATGTACCTTTGTGAACTTATTTCTGAGAACGCATGCTGTTACAGCGTGATTACCTGTAAATACCACATTAAAGCAATAAATGCTCAAAATGATGTCCGTCAACCTCAATGCATTTGGCAATACGTGTAACGAAATTCCTCTCAACAGCGAGTAGTTCGCCTTCCGTAATGTTCGTACATGCATTGACAATGCGCCGACGCATGTTGTCAGGGTTGTCGGTGGATCACGATAGCAAATATCCTTCAACTTTCCCCACAGAAAGAAATCCGGGGACGTCAGATCCGGTGGACGTGCGGGCCATGGTATGTTGCTTCGACGACCAATCCACCTGTCACGAAATATGCTATTCAATACAGCTTCAACCGCAAGCGAGCTATGTGCCGGACATCCATCATGTTGGAAGTACATCGCCATTCTGTCATGCAGTGAAACATCTTGTAGTAACATCGGTAGAACATTACGTAGCAAATCAGCATACATTGCACCATTTACAATGCCATCGATAAAATGGGGGCCAATTATCCTTCCTCCCATAATGCCGCACCATATATTAACCCGCCAAGGTCGCTGATGTTCCACTTGTCACAGCCATCGTGGATTTTCCTTTGGCCAATGGTGCATTTTATGCCGGTTTGCGTTACCGCTGTTGGTAAATGACGCTTCGTCACTAAATAGAACGCGTGCAAAAAATCTGTCATCGTCCCGTAATTTCTCTTGTGCCCAGTGGCAGAACTGTACACGACGTTCAAAGTCGCCACCATTCAATTCCCGGTGCATAGAAGTGTGGTAAGGGTACAATCGATGTTGTTATAGCATTCTTAACACCGACGTTTTTGAGATTCCCGATTCTCGCGCAATTTGTCTGCTAGTGATGTGCGGATTAGCCGCGACAGCAGCTAAAATACCTACTTGGGCATCATCATTTGTTGCAGGTCGTGGTTGACGTTTCACATGTGGCTGAACACTTCCTGTTTCCTCAAATAACCTAACTATCCGGCGAACGCTCCGGACACTTGGATGATGTCCAGGACACCGAGCAGCATACATAGCACACGCCCGTTGGGCATTTTGATCACATTAGCCATACATCAACACGATATTGACCTTTTCCGCAATTGGTAAACAGTCCATTTTAGCACGGGTAATGTGTCACGAAGCAAATACCGTCCGCACTGTCTTATACGTTTGTGACTATTACAGCGCCATCTGTCATGAAGCGAAAAAAGTGGTCCAACTAAAACGTTCATATTTCTCTACGTACTACACGAATATGTAATAAAAATGGGGGTTCCTATTTTAAAAAACGCAGTTGATATCCGCTTGACCTATGTCAGCGCCGTCTAGCTGGCCAACCATAGCACCATGAGGTTTTCCCCTTCAAGCTAGACGCGATTCTTTCTTTGTAGTTTTTTCGTTTGATGCTTATTTCGTGAGATATTTGGCCCGGTCACTATCAATGGACCACCCTGTATACTGTATTTCTTATAAATGTGGCCACGAATACATCGAGCAAAGGCAGTACTGCGAGGAACACATTAGGTACGTACGACTGACACACGGAGAAACCACCGATAGAAGAGCGGAGAGTGAAGGAAGACCACACTTTGGAATTTCAGAACAACAAAATGCTAGGACGAGTAAGCACCTATTTGGACAGCACTATAAATGAATCCATAGAAATGAGGATTCACGAGATACTAGTTCCAGCTGATCTGCGTTTACAAGTCTCTAACATAGTAAGCAGTTGCAAACGAATGTAGAGTTTACAGTAATTCGGCCAAGATGAATAAACTTTGAGAGCATAGACTAGCTTACAGAGCTGCGTCAAACCCACAGAACACCAAAGTATATAAGTTGCAAGGCCCATGTTAAGACACGGAAAGGGAACAACAGTTCTGCAGCGCAGCAAGAGGTCTGACAGGGAAAGTATGAGAAAGTACGTCGCGAAAATACGTAATTTCAATTAGAAACACGCGATTGAAATGAATATTCCGGTATATGTAAGATGCACCACTGCATCAGTAGTGTGTGGTGCAAGATGGAATTTGGGTCTGACGCGAGTTGTACTAGGTTAGTCCGTGCGGATGTGGTGACCTCTGCGTCCGAGTGACATAGTGGTCACCGCAGCTGCATAGTAAGTAGGAGACCCGGGATTGAAACCCGGCCTGGCCTAAATTTTCTACTTGATCCATTAAAATAAATCAAAGCCCACTGGCATCTAATGTCTTTAATTTCTTTGTGACTTAAAGAAAATGTTTATTTGTTCTTCACGGGTAGGCCTCATAGTCTAGTAGTAATTAGAGTGCCTGGAAACAAAGTTTTTGTGACGTTGCAAGGTAATATATTGGAGAAATCCCAATGAAAAGCCATGATTAACTTCTCGTAGCTGGGTTAACAGTCATCTAGAATTTTATATATATAACATTATGGTCGCCTTTCTACTGTAAAATTATTTATTTGTAGAACCTAGTTACTATTTCGACTTTGTGGCCATTACCAAGTGGAAATACTTCCGCTTTAGTACAAGTCAAAACCTCAGTCATCTGACATAATACAGAAACTTATTTTATCACAACGTGTTCTGATACTACTTCTTGCATGCGTTGCCGTCTTTTAATTGTATTTTAGCTGTATTGCTCAAAATCTGCTTCATTTTGCTCGCATTTGTAACATTTTGTAGAGAAAATTTATCTTTTTTTGTTTCATACAGAATAGAAGCTGGTTTCATCGCATGAGGTTCTGTGGACTCATGTCCATTTGTTATTGCCTACGAATACATGTGTGAGCTACTCGATTTAATTGCGTTTTATTGTATTTAAATTTTTGTTCGCTTACGTTTTTCGTGCTTTCTCGCATTTAATGGAGAACTTTATGCCAGCATCTTTTGACAAAATCGGTTACTAATACTACAAAACATACTCAGTCGTAGGAAGCAGCACCATTTAGAGCAGAATTACGTACTTCTCTTTCAAATGGTTCAAATAGCTCTAAGCACTATCGTACTTAACATCTGAGGTCCTCAGTCCCCTAGACTTAGAGCTACTTAGACCTACTAACCGAAGGACATCACACACATCCATGTCCGAGGCAGGATTCGAACCTGCGACCATAGCAGCAGCGCGGTTCTAGACTGAAGCGCGTAGAACCGCTCGGCCACAGCGGCCGGCTGCTGTTCTTTCCTTGACAATATGTAATAAAGTTGAGTACCAGTTCTGTCAAAAGCTGCTAATATGGACTTCTCCTTTAAATACGAAAAAGTACGAAACCAGATGCGAACAAAAATAAAAGTAGAATTCAAGCAGTATTATTACAACGCATTTAAATCGAGCAGATCACACAAGAATTCGCAAGCAAAAACAAATGTCCACAGAACACTGTGACGAAACCAGCTTCTGTTTCATATAAAACCGACACAAATAAGAAATCACTCAGTCCACACAAAACTACTGACGTGAGCAAAAATCAGTCAGAACAAGAGCGACATTTTTCACAACACAATTCAATGAGTGCAATACACGCACGAAGTCGTAATCAGGAACACAATGCTGTAAAACCAGCTTCCGTTTATTACGACTTTAAGTGACCCAATGAGAAAACGAGTTGATGGACTGATAAACTAGCAGCGCTCTAAGTGGCCTGGCAGCGAACCAAGGTCGTGTTACCGGAAGTCACTGTATCGGTTTCACCCTATCCCCGCGCCCCCACCCCTCTGCCGATTAGACCAGTCTTCGGACTGAAGAAGAGCTCAAGAACACTGTTTTTCTTGAAGACGCTATATAATTAGTGTAATTTGGCATAGCAGAGAGAGAGAGAGAGAGAGAGAGAGAGAGAGAGATACTCACGGCTTGCGCAGGATCATTCGCATGGTGGCGTCGGGCCCGCGCTGGATGAGCGAGTTGAGGCTGGAGCTGAGCTGGTCCTCGGCCTGTGCGACGTCGTCCTCTGTGGGCATCGCCATAGCGCCCTCCATGTCCTGCCAGAACTGGTACAGCAGGTTCTTGTCTTTGAACGGCTGTTCGCAGCTCACTGTCGACCACACAAACATGCTCATCAGGCAACAGGAAACTTTATTTGTTACTGTTTTATAAAAGCTACTGATTTATACTCATATTTCCTTCACGTAATGTCTGCAGTGTGTCAGTTCTAGGTTTGCAAATTGGCTTCTATGATAGTAAATCCCCCTTCTCCCAACCCGCAAGAACCATGGGCCATGCCGAAGTGGGTTGGTTTGCGAACCTCTATGATACAGATAGCTGTATCACAGGTGCTACCTGATCGGGGAGTGTCTATGGACAGGCCAGACACGTACATCATTCTTTAAGAGCTAAGTAGACTCTAGAAGGGAATATATACAGTGTGTATTCTTTCCAACATATTGAAAAGAATAGACACTTTGAATAAAGACACAAAGAAATTAGACATTAGCTGCCAATGGACTCTGATTTACGTCAATAGGGAAATTTGAAAATTTGCGCCCGAGTATGATTCGAAACTTCGTAGTTGGCTTACTAGGCAGACATGCCGACCACTACGCCATCTGGGCACAGTGGTGACAACACAACTGCACGCACTACCCAAGAATGGACATGTGCGACAGAACAGACACAACATATACAAGGTGTTACGAAAAGGTACGGCCAAACGTTCAGCGAACATTCCTCACACACAAAGAAAGAAAATATGTTATTTGGACGTGTGTCCGGAAACGCTTACTTTCCATGTTAGAGCTCATTTTATTACTTCTCTTCAAATCACATTAATCATGGAATGGAAACACACAGCATCAGAACGTACCAGCGTGACTTCAAACACTTTATTACAGGAAATGTTCAGAATGTCCTCCGTTAGCGAGGATACATGCATCCACCCTCTGTCGCATGGAATCCCTGATGCGCTGATGCAGCCCTGGAGAATAGCGTATCGTATCACAGCCGTCCACAATACGAGCACGAAGAGTCTCTACATTTGGTACAGGGGTTGCGTAGACAAGAGCTTTCAAATGCCCCCATAAATGAAAGTCAAGAGAGTTGAGGTCAGGAGAGCGTGGAGGCCATGGAATTGGTCCGCCTCTACCAATCCATCGGTCACCGAATCTGTTGTTGAGAAGCGTACGAACACTTCGACTGCAATGTGCAGGAGCTCCATCGTGCATGAACCACATGTTGTGTCGTACTTGTAAAGGCACATGTTCTAGCAGCACAGGTAGAGTATCCCGATAACGTCCTCCATTGAGCGTAGGTGGACGATGAAACTAAAATGATCTGTAACATGGAAATTAAGCGTTTCCGGACACATGTCCGCATAACATCTTTTCTTTATTTGTGTGTGAGGAATGTTTCCTGAAAGTTTGGCCGTACCTTTTTGTAACACCCTGTATAATTAAGATGATTACAGCCAATGATCCCTTTAGTACAGACGCACACCATGCTCGAACTCTTGTGGCAATCGGGGAGATGCTGCGAATACTAAGGTCATTGAACTGTGGCATTACTTCACTAGTGTATAGAATAAATTGAGAAATTGGATCTGACGGGAGCCATGCTAGGGCAGCACGTGTGGTTGTAGCGGCCACTGTGTTTGGATGGTTTAGTTCAAAATCGCTCTGAGCACTATGGGACTTAACTTCTAAAGTCATCAGTCCCCTAGAACTTATAACTAGTTAAACCTAACTAACCTAGGGACATCACACACATACATGCCCGAGGCAGGATTCGAACCTGCGACCGGAACGGTCGCGCGGTTCCAAACTTTAGCGCCTAGAACCGCTCGGCCACTCTGGCCGGCGATGGTTTAGTGGTCACCGATCTGCCTAGTAAGCAGAAGGCCTGGATTCGAATCTCGATCCGGCACAAATTTTCAACTTACCTCATTGAATAAATCAGTGCCCACTGGCACCTAATGTCATTAATTCCTTTGTGTCTTGACACAACTCTTCCTTTAAGACGACTAATGGCAAAGAGACTGGAAAGGAATCTGAATAGCCAGTTAGTATCCATTATCTCGAAAAGGCGTATGACACAGACACACTCAAGAAACTGAAGTTCTGAGGAGGAGTCAGCTTGAAAACTATATCCAGCCTATACAAGATTGCAGAGTGTGTAAGAAAAGTGGGGAATGAAATTTCGTCACAGCCTTTCAAAATTACCAAAGAATTAAAACAGGAATGCTACTTGTTTCCTACATTATTTAAAATATGGTAGCGTCGTTCCGAACGTAATTCCTCCTTTTTTGTGGTGATTTCGGATGTTTGCGCCAGATGTCGTTGGTGAAGTGCTAATGCTTTAGCTTCCTCTTTCATTTGTAGACGGTTCTGCTGTTCTGCATTAGTTGGCACTAGCAGATGTGTGTTCCAAAATAGAGTCTGATATGGACGCGCGTACAAAACAGCGATGAGCGTTTGAATTCCACACTGCTGAAGGAATTGCGCCGATTGAAATCCATCGTCGCTTGATAAAGTTGTGTAGAGACGATAGAATAGACGTGAGCAGTGTTAGGCGATGAGTACAGCATTTTCAAGGTAGTGAAATGGGTGTGCATGACAAGCCACGGCCCGGTCGATCCGGCGCAGCTGTCATCCCTAGCAATGGAGAACGTCTTGATCAACTCATCCGTGCTGATCGGCGGATAACGACCAGAGAATTGTGTGCAACGCTGAATGTCGACTGTCTTGCCGTGGAAACAATGCTGGAACATATTGGTTATCACAAAGTCTCTGCGAGATGGTTTCCGCGGAAAAGACTCATCGAATGGAAATTTGGCGGGACCTGCTGGACCAATGTGAAGTTGGTGACAATTTTCTGAATGACATCGTCACCGGACATGAGACGTGGTGACGCTACTACGAGCTGGAATCCAAAAACTTAGTCCATGGAATTCTCCGTCAAAGAAGAAATTCAAGTCACAGCCATCTGCAGGCAAAGTGATGTGCAAAATCTTCTGGGACAGCCAGGGTGTGGTTCTTTTAGATGTCATGGAGCCTGGAGAAACCGTCAGTTCAGCACGCTACAAGACGACACTGACTAAGCTGAAAGCCCGAATTTCCTGGGTAAGGCCAGGGAAGAAGACCAACTTTCACCTGCAATGTGGTAAAGCCAGGCCTCACACCAGTGTTGCAACCACGCAACTCACTGCAGAATTCGGCTAGACTGTCTTACCGCATCCACCGTAAAGTCCCGATTTAGCGCCTTCAGACTTCCATCTCTTTCGGCTTCTGAAAGACGGACTACAAGGCGAACATTTTCAAGAGTCGGATGCTGTTGTCAAAGCTATAAGAAAGTGGTTAGCCTCCGCTGGTTCCGATTTTTATAAGCGTGGCATGCAGACTGTGGTTCATAGTTGGTGAAAGTGCGTAACGAATGGTGGTGACTACGCGGAAAAATTACAGTGGGTAGCTGAAATATTGCTCTATTTAGCTACGCTGTTGTGATTTGTAGACCTCCTGTAGTTTCCATGAATGAAAATAAGAGGCATTACTTTCGGAACGACGCTCGTACATTCAGATAGTCTCAGACCGGTGGAGTAGATAATCTGCAGGAATGGGCATTCTAATAACAAAAGATCAATGTTTGTGTATCTTGTTCTCCACATACGATCTGATAGTGGTGGCCAATAAAGATGATATCTCTCTATGCCAAGAAAATTATTTGAAGAATACAATAAGTGGGGATTGAAAGTAAATTTTCGAAAGACTTAACACCTGTGCGATGGGGGTAATGCAGGAAGGCCAGCACATAAAGGCACGTGAAAAAAATAAATATTTGGGTAACATAATACCGGAAGATGGAACAAGTAACTGAGAAACACAGCAACGAGTAGCCCATTGGAAAGCAGCAATCCAGAGGGTAAACCCTGTGTTACTGTATCCTAAATATACCTTGGAAAGTAAAGAAGGTGCTCTTTAGAAGCATTGTAGAGCCTGTAACGATCCATGGATGCGAGTGCTACGAGCTTACTTGAAAAAATAAAAACAAATTGAGAACTGTAGAAATGTACTCTCTCAGAAGGTCGTGCATGACATCTCGGCGAGACCAAGCAATAAATACAACGATTAGGGAAATGACACATACTAAAGAAAGCATCACACATAGAATAGAAGAATGGCTGCTCGCCTGATATGACCATACAACACGAATGAGAAATGACAGATAGCCAAAGAAGATCTTGATGTACCATCCTCAAGGAATAAGGAGAAGAGGAAAATTGAATGTTGTCTGGTTAGAAGGGGTAAAGGAGCCTATGAAAGAAATAGAAGAAGAGGAAGGAAGAATAGAAACACATAGCGACAGATTTGTAGGATGCGGTGACAGCTATAGGAACCCCACAGGAGAAAAAAGGTAAGGGCAACAGTTTTTTCAGCAGTTGCAGGGCCAGCAATCTGGATGACTGGCTAATATAGCCCCATAACATGAGCCAGCAAGGTCTTGCTATGTTGGTACCGTGAACGGCTGAAAGCTAGGGGAAAGTATGGCCGATATGTTTCCCGAGGGTGTGGAGCTCCACTATACGGCTTAATGATGGTAGAATAATCATGAGTAGAATACTTCAGAGGTAAAATAGTCTCCCATTTGAATCTCTGGGCGGGGACAATTCAAGAGGATGCTGTCATCAGGAGAAACGATACTGCCACTTTACGGATCAGAGTGTGGAATGATATAATCATTTCTGAAAAAGAGAAGTTCGTTAACATCGAATATTAATTTAAGCGCTAAAATGACTGTTCTTAAGGGATTTGTATTTAGTGTAGTCTTGCATAGTAATGAAACATGGACAAAAAGCGGTTCAGATAAGAAGAGACAAAAAGCTTTTCAAATTTTGTTCTAAAGGATAATGTTGATACTCAGCATGGTGGCTGATTAGCTCTCATTTCCCATTTATGGCCGCTCGCTCCCATCAGCCACTGCGCTGAGTGTCCACACGGTTTGCGCGGATAATAACTGGAGAAGGTTTTGGGTAATATGCTGGTATAAGCTGTCGCCAAAGACGTAGCGTGAAGATCGATAGTAGATGCTGGATGAAGCACACCTATCACGAGAGAGGCCAGAGACACACCGTCGAGCAACATACCGACAACGCCCTCTCGACAGAAAGTATTCAGACTGCCGCCGCTGACCGGAGGGCCTCACTGACTCACTCATCGAGTTTGACATCTGTCAGTACAATTGCAGAGCGGGCTCAGTTCACATCAGAGACTACAACAGTACATAACGACCAGATTAGTGACCATAGCCGGACTAGCAGTGAGACAAATTTATAATAGCAAGATTACCGATACTGTCCGCAAGAGGACTATTAGTGGAGAGCTTGTACCACAAAACATGGACCCTATTTAAGTTAAGTACCCGATTCATGTAAATAAAGAACCATATTAATTCACGTATGCATTTGTGTTGTAGAAAGAGGATACCAGCCACCCATAACAACATCCTCTCCTTTGCTTCCTTGCGGTAGAAGACTCTACAAGTAACAGTAGTGGGATTTTCTTATATTCGAGGAGAATAGAAGCAACGTTCAGGAAGTTAACAGGAAAGTGTTAGCGGTCTATTTACTTTTAGTCCAGTAACCAGATACGAAGTAGTTTTAAGTACATTCAGTTATCAACAGGAGTTAAATCATTGTTACAAGTCCATTTACTAATTAAGAAGGTCCCACGGGTCAGACAAGGCTCGCATCGTTTATTAAAACACTTTGAAAGTGTAAGCAGTATCTAGGAACGCTGACGAAATCTTTTGTTTTCATATCGTTTGCTAATTAAGCTGCCTTACGGAAACGCGTGCATCACACGTTATTCAGCTTACAAGGTCAATGGATGAAGTTGTCATGGCTTCGTGACACATGAGAAGGATATATTGTTGTGCTGTAGACAGTAATGGTAAGTTGCTATGTTAGAAATTCATTTCAGAATACGCAGTACAAGTTGACGGTACTGCCTGTCGACATCCATTGATGCCTCTCATTAGAACGTTGCTGAAATACACTCCTAGAAATGGAAAAAAGAACACATTGACACCGGTGTGTCAGACCCACCATACTTGCTCCGGACACTGCGAGAGGGCTGTACTAGCAATGATCACACGCACGGCACAGCGGACACACCAGGAACCGCGGTGTTGGCCGTCGAATGGCGCTAGCTGCGCAGCATTTGTGCACCGCCGCCGTCAGTGTCAGCCAATTTGCCGTGGCAGTCTTTAACACTGGTAGCATGCCGCGACAGCGTGGACGTGAACCGTATGTGCAGTTGACGGACTTTGAGCGAGGGCGTATAGTGGGCATGCGGGAGGCCGGGTGGACGTACCGCCGAATTACTCAACACGTGGGGCGTGAGGTCTCCACAGTACATCGATGATGTCGCCAGTGGTCGGCGGAAGGTGCACGTGCCCGTCGACCTGGGACCGGACCGCAGCGACGCACGGATGCACGCCAAGACCGTAGGATCCTACGCATTGCCGTAGGAGACCGCACCGCCACTTCCCAGCAAATTAGGGACACTGTTGCTCCTGGGGTATCGGCGAGGACCATTCGCAACCGTCTCCATGAAGCTGGGCTACGGTCCCGCACACCGTTAGGCCGTCTTCCGCTCACGCCCCAACATCGTGCAGCCCGCCTCCAGTGGTGTCGCGACAGGCGTGAATGGAGGGACGAATGGAGACGTGTCGTCTTCAGCGATGAGAGTCGCTTCTGCCTTGGTGCCAATGATGGTCGTATGCGTGTTTGGCGCCGTGCAGGTGAGCGCCACAATCAGGACTGCATACGACCGAGGCACACAGGGACAACACCCGGCATCATGGTGTGGGGGGCGATCTCCCACACTGGCCGTACACCTCTGGTGATTGTCGAGGGGACACTGAATAGTGCACGGTACATCCAAACCGTCATCGAACCCATCGTTCTACCATTCCTAGCCCGGCAAGGGAACTTGCTGTTCCAACAGGACAATGCACGTCCGCATGTATCCCGTGCCACCCAACGTGCTCTAGAAGGTGTAAGTCAACTACCCTGGCCAGCAAGATCTCCGGATCTGTCCCCCATTGAGCATGTTTGGGACTGGATGAAGCGTCGTCTCACGCGGTCTGCACGTCCAGCACGAACGCTGGTCCAACTGAGGCGCCAGGTGGAAATGGCATGGCAAGCCGTTCCACAGGACTACATCCAGCATCTCTACGATCGTCTCCATGGGAGAATAGCAGGCTGCATTGCTGCGAAAGGTGGATATACACTGTACTAGTGCCGACATTGTGCATGCTCTGTTGCCTGTGTCTATGTGCCTGTGGTTCTGTCATTGTGATCATGTGATGTATCTGACCCCAGGAATGTGTCAATAAAGTTTCCCCTTCCTGGGACAATGAATTCACGGTGTTCTTATTTCAATTTCCAGGAGTGTAGATATAGTACGGGCCAGTCAAGTGAAATGGAAAGAAGACCAGGATTTCTGGTGAGATGAGTATACGGAAATGTCAACAGCAGCAGAAAATGAGATAGCGGGAGTAGGATTCGTTGTGAACAGGATGGTAGGGCAGAGAGTGTGTTACTGTGAACAGTTCAGTGATACTGTTGTTCTTACCAGGATCGACAGTAAACCAACACCGACAACGATAGTTCAGGTATACATGCCGACGTCGCAAGCTGAAGATGAAGAGATTGGAGAAAGGATATGAGGATATTGAAAGGGTAATGCCGTAGGTAAAGGGAGACGAAAATCTAATAGTCATGGGGGACTGGAATGCAGTTGTAGGGGAAGGAACAGAAGGAAAAGTCAGAAAGAATCAATACGCAATACGGAAATACTACATACTGACGAGATACGCTTGATGTTCTCTAAGGCTATCGATAAAGCAATGAGGAATAGCGCAGTTGGCAGTATAGTTGAAGAGGAATGGACATCTCTAAAAAGGGCAATCAAAAAAGTTGGAAAGAAAAACATAGGTACAAAGAAGGTAATTACGAAGAATCCATGGGTAACAGAAGAAATACTTCAGCTGATCGATGTAAGAAGGATGAACAAAAATACTCACGGAAATTCAGGAATACAGAAATACAAGTCGCTGAAGAATTAAATAACCAAGACGTACAGGGAAGCTAAGACGAAATGGGTGCATGAAAAATGGGATGAAATCGGAAGAGAAATGTTTGTCGGAAGGGCTGACTCAGCTTATAGGAAAGTCAAAAGAACCTTCGGTGAAATGAAATTGAGGGCGCAATGGGAATTCCACTGTTAAATGCAGAGGAGGGAGCGGGTAGGTGGAAAGAGTACACTGGAGGCTTCTATGAGTGGGAAGATTTGTCCGATATGATAGAAGAAGAAACAGGAGTCGATTTAGAAGAGACAGAGGATCCAGTATTAGAATCAGAATTGAAGAGAGCTTTGGAGGACTTAAAATAAAATAAGGCAGAAGGAATATACAACATTCCATCAGAATTTCTAAAATCATTGGGGGAAGTGGCAACAAAACGATTATTCCAGTTGGTGTGTACAATGTATGATATGGCGGCATACCATCTGACTTTCGCAAAAATATCATCCACACAATTCCGAAGACTGTAAGAGCAGACAAGTGCTAGAATTATCGCACAATCAGCTTAACAGTTCATGCATCCAAGCTGCTGACAAGAATAATATACAGGAGAACAAGATGAAAATCGAGGTGGTGTTAGATGATCAGAGTGGCTTTAGGAATAATAAACGCACCAGAGAGGCAATTCTGACGTTGAGGTTGATAATGGAAGCAAGACTGCAGAAAAATCAAGATCTGTATATAGCATTTATCGACTTGGAAAAGTGTTCGACAATGTAAAATAGTGCAAGATGTTCGAAATTCTAAGATAAAATCGTGGTAAGCTGTAGGAAGAGACGGGTAATATACAATATGCACAAGAGCCGAGCGGAAATAACAACAGTTTACGACCAAGAACGAAGTGCTCGGACTAAAAAGACTGTAAGACAGGGATGTAGTCTTCCACACCTGCTCCTCAATCTGTACATCGAAGAAGCAATGATGGAAATAAAAGAAAAGTTCAGGAGCCGAATTAGAACTCAAGATGAATAGGTATCAATGATATGATTCGCTGATGTCATTGCTATCCTGTGTCAAAATTATGAAGAATTACATGCTCTCCTAAATTGAATGGTCTAATGGATACAGAATATGGACTGAGAGTAAACTGAAGAAAAACGAAAGTAATGAGATGCTGCAGAAATGAAAGCAGAGAGAAACTTAACATCAGGATTGACGGTCATGAAGTAGATGAAATTAAGGAATTCTGCTACCTAAGCAGCAAAATAACCAGTGACTGACGAAGCAAGAAAGACATTAAAAGCAGACTAGCACTGGAAAAAAAAACGTCCTGTCCAAGAGATGTCAACTACTATAAAACACAGGCCTAACTTGAGGAAGAAATTTTTGAGAATGTCACTGAAACATGGATTGTTGGAAAACCGGAACAGAAGATAATCGAAGCATTTGAGACGTGGTGTCACAGACGAATGTTGAAAATTAGGTGGACTGATGAGGTAAGGAATGAGGAGTTTCTGCGCAGAATAGGAGAGGAAAGGAACATGTGGAAAATACTTACAAGGAGAAGGGGCAGGATGATGGGAAATGTATTAAGACATCAGGGAATGAGTTCCATGGTACCAGAGGGAGTTGTAGAGCGCAAAAACTGTAGAGGAAGACAGACTGGAATACATCGAGCAGACAATTGAGGACGTAGGTTGCAAGTGCTACTCTGAAATGGAGAGGTTGGCACAGGGGAGAAATTGGTGGCGGGCCCCATCAAACCAGTCAGACGACTGATGACTAAAAAAGTCACAGTCGCCGACTAAATCCAAAGGACTATGTCGGATTGAACATTTTGGCGAGTGGTAACGCTAGTCAACGACAGACGAGCTCGCTATGTGTTCCTCCTGAAACTATATTTTAAAGGGACCAAGCGAAAACTAGTCTGTCTTGCGGGTCAGGCCAGCGTGTTTCGCAATGAAGGCGCTGGCACAGTCAAGTTACTTCTTAAGCAGAATTGAAGTCACTTTGTGCGGATCATTCTGAGATCTCGTCTTACAAATGTTTGGTGAGATTCAGGCTCGCCTCGCGTGGTTTGGCCTATTAGTATCTGTATCATTTACGCATATTTAGCGTGGATATTAAGTTCAAATTTAACGTTCATTGTTCAGTGAGGTGATCAATTTCCGAGATATGGCACAGAATCGGGATTGCGTTACTCCATCCGAATAGTAAGGCGGGTGAATTCATCACACTCTTTCTGGTAAGCAGTGTTCAGCGCTTTCTAATGCATATGAAATCCTTGTTGTTTGAGTTATTCTTTTGTGATGGTCTGTTACATCACATGTTTCCTGTACGGGCGATTCTACATGTACATCCATACTCCGCAAGCCACCTGACGGTGTGTGGCGGAGAGTACCTTGAATACCTCTATGGGTTCTCCCTTCTATTACAGCCTCGTATTGTTCGTGGAAAGAAGGACTGTCGGTATGCCTCTGTGTGGGCTCTAATCTCTCTGATTTTGTCCTCATGGTCTCTTCGCAAGATATACGTAGGAGGGAGCAATATACTGCTTGACTCGTCGGTGAAGGTATGTTCTCGAAACTTCAACAAAAGCCCGTACCGAGCTACTGAACGTCTCTCTTGTAGAGTCTTCCACTGGAGTTTATCACTCACCTCCGCAACGCTTCCGCGATTACTAAATGATCCTGAAACGAAGCGCGCTGCTCTCCGTTGGATCTTCTCTATCAACCCTATCTGGTACGGATCCCACACTGCTGAGCAGTATTCAAGCAGTGGGCGAACAACCGTACTGTAACCTACTTCCTTTGTTTTCGGATTGCATTTCCTTAGGATTCTTCCAATGAATCTCAGTCTGGAATCTGCTTTACCGACGATCAACTTTATATGATCATTCCATTTTAAATCACTCCTAATGCGTACTCCCAGATAATTTATGGAATTAACTGCTTCCTGTTGCTGACCTGCTATATTGTAGCTAAATGATAAGGGATCTATCTTTCTATGTATTCGCAGCACATTACACCTGTCTACATTGAGATACAATTGCCATTCCGTGCACCATGCGTCAATTCGCTGCAGATCCTCCTGCATTTCAGTACAATTTTCCATTGTTGCAACCTCTCGATACATCACAGCATCATCTGCAAAAAGCCTCAGTAAACTTCCGATGTCATCCACCAGGTCATTTATGTATATTGTGAATAGCAACGGTCCTACGACACTCCCCTGCGGCACACCTGAAATCATTCTGACTTCGGAAGACTTCTGTCCATTGAGAATGACATGGTGCGTTCTTTTATCTAGGAACTCTTCAATCCAATCACACAATTGGTCTGATAGTCCATATGCTCTTATTTTGTGCATTAAACGACTGTGGGGAATCGTACCGAACGCCTTGCGAAAGTCAAGAAACACGGCATCTACCTGGGAACCCAGGTCTATGGCCCTCTGAGTCTCGTGGACGAATAGCGCGAGCTGGGTTTCACACGATCGTCCTTTTCGAAACCCATGCTGATTCCTAGAGAGTAGATATCTAGTTTCCAGAAAAGTCATTATACTCTAACATAATACGTGTTCCAAAATTCTACGACTGATCGACGTTAGAGATATAGGTCTATAGTTCCGCATATCTGTTCGACGTCCCTTCTTGAAAACGCTTCATTGTGGTTATGTTCTACAAACGAACACACTCCGCAACCCACCGTAGGTGCGTGGCGGAGGGCAGCCTATACCACTACTAGCCGTTCCCTTTCCTGTTTCACTCGCAGGCGGGACGAGGGGAAAAACGACTGTATATATGCCCCCGGTATGAGCTCTAGTTTTTCGTATCTTATAATCGTGTTCCTTAGGCGCAATGTATGTTGGCGGCAGTAGGAGCTTTCTGCAGTCCGTTTAAAATGTCAGATCTCTGAATTTTCTCAATAGTGTTCCTCAAAAAGAACGTCGCCTTTCCTCCGAGGATTCCCATTTGACTTCCGAATTTTCACTGTAACACCTGCATCCTTCTCGAACCTTAACGTCCTATATGCGGTCTTCTTCACGGATGAACCACACTCACCTAAATTCTACCAATTAATCGAAGTCGAGCGTTCGCCTTCCCTACAACGACCCTCGCATGCTAGTTCTGTTCATCTCACTTTGCCCCTCTACTCCCACATATTTAAACGACGTGACTGTCAAGCAGGTCATACTAATGCTGTATCCAAACATTACGGGTTTGTTTTGCCTACTCATCCCCATTACCTTGCAGTTTTCTGCATTTGTAGTATATTGAGCAAGCAGTAAAGGAAACAAAAGAAAAATTCGGAGTAGGAATTAAAATACATGGAGAAGAAATGAAAACTCTGTGGTTCGCCGATGACATTTTAATTTTGTCAGAGACAGCAAAGGACCTGGAAGAGCAGCTGAACGGAATGGACAGTGTCTTGAAAGGAGAATGTAACATGAACATCAACAAAAGCAAAACAAGGCTAATGGAATGTAGTTGAACTAAATCAGGGGATGTTGGGAGTGTTATATTAGGAAACGAGACACTTTAAATAGTAAATGAGTTTCGCTGTTTGGGGAGCAAAATAACTGATGATGTCCGAAGTAGAGAGAATATAAAATGTAGACAGGATATGGCAAGGAAACCCTTCTTAAGGAGATAAATTTGTTAACATCGAGAATAGGTGTAAGTGTTAGAAAGCCTTTTCTGAAATTATTTGTATGGAGCACACACATGTATGGAAGTGAAACATGGACGATAAACAGTTCAGGCAAGAAGAGAATAAAAGCTTTCGAAATGTGGTGCTACAGAAGAGTGCTGAAGATTAAAAGGGGAGATCACATAACTAATGAGGAGGTATTGAATAGAATTGGAGAGAAGAGAAATTTCTGGCACAGTTTGACTAGAAGAAGGGATCGGTTGGTAGGGAATATTCTAAGGCATCAAGGGATCACCAGTTTAGTATTGGAGGGCAGCACGGAGGGTAAAAATCGTAGAGGGAGGCCAAGAGATGAATACACTAAACAGATTCAGAAGGATGTAGGTTGCAATTGGTACTGGGGGATGAAGAAGCTTGCACAGGATAGAGTAGCATGGAGAGCTGCATCAAACCAGTCAACAACAACAACAGCCAGCCATTGCTATTCATCACAAAACTAGAAAATATGTCTAAATCATCTTGTATCCTCACATAATCACCTCACCCTGTCCGCCAAATCATTTATGAAGAACAGCGGTCATATCACACTTCTCTAGGGCACTCCGGACGATACTCTTGTCTGTGATGTACATTCATCATCGAGGACAACATACCGGGCTCTATAACTTATGGTCTTCGAGCCAGTCAAACACCTGCGAGTCTATTCCACATACTCGTACCTTCGTTAACGCCCTGCAGTGTGGTACCGTGTCAAATGCTTTCCGGAAATCGTAGGAATATAGGATCTGCCTGTTGCCTTTCATCCATAGTTCTCAATATATTATGTGAGAAAAGGACAAACTGAGTTTCACAGGAGTAGTGGTCATAAGCTTTGCGACCTCAAGAAAATTTGTTATATTCGAACTCATAGTATATTCTACAATTCTGCAGAAAACCTATGTTAAGGATATTGGTCTCTAGTTTTGCGGTTATGTTCTTTTACCATTCTTATATACAAGAGTCACTTGTACTTTTCCCAGTCACTTGGGACTTTGCGGTGGGAGAGAGAGATTCACGATAAATGCGAGCTAAGAGGCCAATGCCGCAGAATATTCTTTGTAAAGTTTACACCATGGATGCTAATTGCCATACCGTTCATACTGAAGTCTGTTCTGCAGTCCAACTAAGATACGTTTGTACGATTCTCTTGTGTGGGCGATTTCTTAAATGCGAAATTTAAAACTTCTGCTTTCGTTTTTCTATATTTCACTGCCACAGCACACAGGTCAACGAGTGACTGCATCGAAGCCTTAGACCCAGTTAGCGATTTTACATAGCACCAGAATTTTCTCGCGTTCTTGGCGAGATCTTTTGCTAAGGTATTACTGTGGTAGTGGTACGATGCTTCACGCATAGACATTTTCACCGACGCACGGATCTCTACTAACTTCTACCTATCGTCATTTGCGTGTTCATTTTCGAACTGAGAGCGCAACAGCCTTTGTTTCCTCAGCTTTTTCCGAATTTCACTGCTAAACCACGGTGTGTCTTTTCCGTCCTCAATCCACTTACTAGGCACATACTTCAGAGTCTGTTTAAACTTTGTCCACAATTCCTCTATGTCCATCATACTATAGCGAAATTATGTCATTTCACTGCCCAAGTGAGACACTAAAAACTGCTTATTTGGTCTTTATACCAGAAAAACTCTCGTATCCTTCTTGACTGATTTATTAACTTTCGTAACCATTGTCGCTACGATGATTGTCAGATGAAATTATATTCTGTTGAATCAAAGGTTACGCAGTTTGTTCGTAATCCCTTGTAACTATTTAAAGATCGTTTTATATCTACGTCAAAGTGTGTACTCTGCAAGCTGCACTCGAGGTATCTCATGTAACCTTACAGGTTTTCTTTCTTCAGGAGAGATACCAGCCTTACTGTGTTGCTATTATAACCAGCCCACACGTTTCTCAAAACTGCGCTCACTAGTACGATTCGGTTATTCCTTTGCACGTCTGCCAGGCCGGAAGAAGATACGACATCCGTTGGATGTGCAGAGAGCTTCGGTACGTCACTTCTGGTACCTCGTTACTCCTGTGTGTCTTTTCTTCTTCAGATTTCTAAATGCGAAAAGTTAGATTAACAGATTGGGCGAAGCGTGCTCAATGCACGTAACTTTTCTACAACGTAGGGTGCTTACGCATTGATGAACTACGCTGTGAGCTTATCATAAGGCAGCGCGACCATGGGGTTCATTGAAATGTTCATTTGTGCCCACTATTACTTCGTTGCGCAAAGTAAGCTATGTCTGTCGTTCAGTACGAAGGCAAATTTCTCGGCCTGATAGTGCAAACAACAATTTAAGGTTTCAAAGAAATTTTATTTTACGATACAATCTCCTTTGATATAATAAATTTCATCCAGCTATGTTCCAACGCGATTATCCTCTCTTTGCCACGTTCCCCTAGAAGTGCTACGAACTACCAATCTACAGCCGCAATGGCGTCTTGATTGGACGAAAAGCGCTGACCAGCGAGGAATTTCTTTATTTTTGAGAACGGGGGGAAATCAGAGGGGGCCCAAATCCGGGCAATAGGGTGGATATTCCTGTACTTTATACCTTAGTTAGCCCTACGAAGAGACACTTGTGGGATGGTGTATAGTCCTGATAGATTCTTTTTCTTCTTGAAGCCGTGTCTGTTTTCGCGAATGCTTGGGTGCAATTTCGTTAGAAGTTTAGAGTAGCATCCTCCTGTTATCATTTCACTTTTTTCAAGAGTCAGAAGAATTCCTTTCGCATCCGAAAACATCGACGCCATGATTTTTCTCTCTGATGGCAACGTCCGTCCCTTCTTTGGACCTGAAGAACTGGCTTCTATCCACCGCATACACTGCTGTTTGGATTCGGGTGTGTAGTGATGAATCCATCTTTATCCACCGTGAAGTGCCGACGCAGAAAGTCACTTCTGTTTTTCTTAATACGCACCAAGCATTCTCTTGCGAATGCGTTGTGAGCACACGCGGCACCCTTCTTGCGCATATTTTCTTATGTTCAGTTCCTGATGCTAGATGTGAACAACAAGTTTCTTTGAGATCTCTAGAGCATTAGCAGTTTCACGCAGCTTTATACGCCGATCTTCCAAAACCGTGTCCTGTACTTCGTCGATGGTTTCCGATGTGCTCGCACTTTTTGGACATCCTTCGCGTGGACCACCTAGGCCACCCTCTGGGCCACATTTAAACTCAAATTAGCTCTGCGCACGATGGGACTTAATACCTGAGGCTATCAGTCCCCTAGAACTTTAATTTTTTTTTCGGTCATCAGTCTACTGACTGGTTTGATGCGGCCCGCCACGAATTCCTTTCCTGTGCTAACCTCTTCATCTCAGAGTAGCACTTGCAACCTACGTCCTCAATTATTAGCTTGTCGTATTCCAATCTCTGTCTTCCTCTACAGTTTTTGCCCTCTACAGCTCCCTCTAGTACCATGGAAGTCATTCTCTCATGTCTTAGCAGATGTCCTATCATCCTGTCCCTTCTCCTTATCAGCGTTTACCACATATTCCTTTCCTCTCCGATTCTGCGTAGAACCTCGTCATTCCTTACCTTATCAGTCCACCTAATTTTCAACATTCGTCTATAGCACCACATCTCAAACGCTTCGATTCTCTTCTGTTCCGGTTTTCACACAGTCCATGTTTCACTACCATACAATGCTGCACTCCAGACGTACATCCTCAGAAATTTCTTCCTCAAATTAAGACCGGTATTTGATATTAGTAGACTTCTCTTGGCCAGAAATGCCTTTTTTGCCACAGCGAGTCTGCTTTTGATGTCCTCCTTGCTCCGTCCGTCATTGGTTATTTTACTGCCTAGGTAGCAGAATTCCTTAACTTCACTGACTTTGTGACCATCAATCCCGATGTTAAAGTTTCTCGCTGTTCTCCTTTCTACTACTTCTCATTACCTTCGTCTTTCTCCGATTTACTCTCAAACCATACTGTGTACTCATTAGACTGTTCATTCCGTTCAGCAGATCGTTTAATTCTTCTTCACTTTCACTCAGGATAGCAATGTCATCAGCGAATCGTATCATTGATATCCTTTCACCTTGTATTTTAATTCCACTCCTGAACCTTTCTTTTATTTCCATCACTGCTTCCTCGATGTACAGATTGAAGAGTAGGGGCGAAAGGCTACAGCCTTGTCTTACACCCTCCTTAATACGAGCACTTCGTTCTTGATCGTCCACTCTTATTATTCCCTCTTGGTTGTTGTACATATTGTACATGACCCGTCTCTCCCTATAGCTTACCCCTCCTTTTTTCAGAATCTCGAACAGCTTGCACCATTTTATATTGTCGAACGCTTTTTCCAGATCGACAAATCCTATGAACGTGTCTTAATTTTTCTTTAGCCTTGCTTCCATTATTGGCCGTAACGTCAGAATTGCCTCTCTGGTGCCTTTACTTTTCCTAAAGCCGAACTGATCGTCACCTAGCGCATTCTCAATTTTCTTTTCCATTCTTCTGTATATTATTCTTGTAAGCAGCTTCGATGCATGAGCTGTTAAGCTGATTGTGCGATAATTCTCGCACTTGTCAGATCTTGCCGTCTTCGGAATTGTGTGGATGATGCTTTTCCGAAAGTCAGACGGTATGTCGCCAGACCCATATATTCTACACACCGACGTGAATAGTCGTTTTGTTGCCACTTCCCCTAATGATTTTAGAAATTCTGATGGAATGTTATCTATCCCTTCTGCCTTATTTGACCGTAAGTCCTCCAAAGCTCTTTTAAATTCCGATTCTAATATTGGATCCACTATCTCTTCTAAATCGACTCTTGTTTCTTCTTCTATCACATCAGACAAATCTTCACCCTCATAGAGGCTTTCAATGTATTCCTTCCACCTATCTGCTCTCTCCTCTGCATTTAACAGTGGAATTCCCGTTGCATTCTTAATGTTACCACTGTTGCTTTTAATGTCACCAAAGGTTGTTTTGACTTTCCTGTATGCTGCGTCTGTCCTTCCGACAATCATATCTTTTTCGATGTCTTCACATTTTTCCTGCAGCCATTTCGTCTTAGCTTCCCTGCACTTCCTCTTTATTTCATTCCTCAGCGACTTGTATTTTTGTATTCCTGATTTTCCCGGAACGTGTTTGTACTTCCTCCTTTCATCAATCAACTGAAGTACACTCCTGGTAATTGAAATAAGAACACCGTGAATTCATTGTCCCAGGAAGGGGAAACTTTATTGACACATTCCTGGGGTCAGATACATCACATGATCACACTGACAGAACCACAGGCACATAGACACAGGCAACAGAGCATGTACAATGTCGGCACTAGTACAGTGTATATCCACCTTTCGCAGCAATGCAGGCTGCTATTCCCCCATGGAGACGATCGTAGAGATGCTGGATGTAGTCCTGTGGAACGGCTTGCCATGCCATTTCCAACTGGCGCCTCAGTTGGACCAGCGTTCGTGCTGGACGTGCTGACCGCATGAGACGACGCTTCATCCAGTCCCAAACATGCTCAATGGGGGACAGATCCGGAGATCTTGCTGGCCAGGGTAGTTGACTTACACCTTCTAGAGCACGTTGGGTGGCACGGGATACATGCGGACGTGCATTGTCCTGTTGGAACAGCAAGTTCCCTTGCCGGTCTAGGAATGATAGAACGATGGGTTCGATGACGGTTTGGATGTACCGTGCACTATTCAGTGTCCCCTCGACGATCAAAAGAGGTGTACGGCCAGTGTAGGACATCGCTCCCCACACCATGATGCCGGGTGTTGGCCCTGTGTGCCTCGGTCGTATGCAGTCCTGATTGTGGCGCTCACCTGCACGGCGCCTAACACGCATACGACCATCATTGGCACCAAGGCAGAAGCGACTCTCATCGCTGAAGACGACACGTCTCCATTCGTCCCTCCATTCACGCCTGTCGCGACACCACTGGAGGCGGGCTGCACGATGTTGGGGCGTGAGCGGAAGACGGCCTAACGGTGTGCGGGACCGTAGCCTAGCTTCATGGAGACGGTTGCGAATGGTCCTCGCCGATACCCCAGGAGCAACAGTGTCCCTAATTTGCTGGGAAGTGGCGGTGCGGTCCCCTACGGCACTCCGTAGGATCCTACGGTCTTGGCGTGCATCCGTGCGTCGCTGCGGTCCGGTCCCAGGTCGACGGGCACGTGCACCTTCCGCATACCACTGGCGACAACATCGATGTACTGTGGAGACCTCACGCCCCACGTGTTGAGCAATTCGGCGGTACGTCCACCCGGCGTCCCGCATGCCCACTATACGCCCTCTCTCAAAGTCCGTCAACTGCACATACGGTTCACGTCCACGCTGTCGCGGCATGCTACCAGTGTTAAAGACTGCGATGGAGCTCCGTATGCCACGGCAAACTGGCTGACACTGACGGCGGCGGTGCACAAATGCTGCGCAGCTAGCGCCATTCGACGGCCAGCACCGCGGTTCCTGGTGTGTCCGCTGTGCCGTGCGTGTGATCATTGCTTGTACAGCCCTCTCGTAATCTCCGGAGCAAGTATGGTGGGTCTGACACACCGGTGTCAATGTGTTCTTTTTTCAGTTTCCAGGAGTGTACTTCTTCTGTTACCCATGGTTTCTTCGCAGCTACCTTCTTTGTACCTATGTTTTCCTTCCCAAATTCTGTGATGGTCCTTTTTAGAGACGTCCATTCCTCTTCAACTGTGTTGCCTACTGCGCTATTCCTTATCGCTGTATCTATAGCTTTAGAGAACTTCAAACGTATCTCGTCATTCCTTAGAACTTCCGTATCCCACTTCTTTGCGTATTGATTCTTCCTGACTAATGTCTTGAACTTCAGCCTACTCTTCATCACTACTATATTGTGATCTGAGTCTATATCTGCTCCTGGGTACGCCTTACAATCCAGTATCTGATTTCGGAATTTCTGTCTCACCATGATGTAATCTAATTGAAATCTTCCCATATCTCCTGGCCTTTTGCAAGTATACCTTCTCCTCTTGTGATTCTTGAACAGGGTATTCGCTATTACTAGCTGAAACTTGTTACAGAACTCAATTAGTCTTTCTCCTCTTTCATTCCTTGTCCCAAGCCCATATTCTCCTGTAACCTTTTCTTCTACTCCTTCCCCCACAACTGCATTCCAGTCGCCCGTGACTACTAGATTTCCGTCCCCCTTTACATACTGCATTACCCTTTCGATATCCTCATACACTTTCTCTATCTGTTCATCTTCAGCTTGCGACTTCGGCATGTATACCTGAACTATCGTTGTCGATGTTGGTCTGCTGTCGATTCTGATTAGAAAAACCTGGTCACTGAACTGTTCATAGTAACACACCCTCTGCCCTACCTTCCTATTCATAACGAATCCTACACCTGTTGTACCATTTTCTGCTGCTGTTGATATTACCCGATACTCATCTAACCAGAAATCCTTGTCTTCCTTCCACTTCACTTCACTGACCCCTACTATATCTAGATTGAGCCTTTGCATTTCTCTTTTCAGATTTTCTAGTTTCCCTACCACGTTCAAGCTTCTGACATTCCACGCACCGACTCGTTGATTATTCAGTCTTTTTCTCATGGTAACCTCCCCTCCCGGAGATCCGATGGGGGACTATTCCGGGATCTTTTGCCAATGGAGAGATGATCAACTATAGGCGACACGTCCTGTGAATACACGTTACGTGTCTTTAATGCAGTGGTTTCCATTGCCTTCTGCATTCTCATGTCGTTGATCATTGCTGATTCTTCCGCCTTTTAGGGGCAATTTCCCACCCCTAGGACAAGAGAGTGCCCTGAACCTCCATCCGCTCCTCCACCCTCTTTGACAAGGCTGTTGGCAGAATGAGGCTGACTTCTTATACCGGAAGTCTTCGACCGCCAATGCTGATTATCAAAATTCAGGCAGTGGCGGGGATCGAACCCGCGACCGAAGATGTTTCGATTATGAATCAGAGACGCTACCCCTAGACCACGGATACAACCCTAGAACTTAGAACTACTTAAACCAAACATCCATGCCGAAGGCAGGATTCGAAACTGCGACCATAGCAGTCGCGCGGTTCCGGGTTTGCATTTAAACTCAGCCGAGCATTTCTTCACAGTGGAAATTGCACGTGAAGAGCCGCCATACACATTTACGCAAATGGAATTCGGTCTTTGTTAAACCTCCTTTTATCAAGACTTTAATCACTGCAAGATACGCGATTTTTTTCCCATTTTCATTACCACGTGCACACAACGGCTTCAAATGACTGCTTACAGTCAATTGCTGCCTGTAATGACTTCCAGTTTTTCACGGCGTCTACTAACGGCTGTACCCGTGTGAGGGGGAATCAAGCGAGTAGGGCTGCTATCTCTGGAGGTCGAGAAATTTTCAGATCGCCTTCGTAGGTTCTATTCCTTTAAAATATTGTACTCAGAAGGCGTTATAATATCTTCTCTTGGGTGTAAACTTTAGGTAGAAGAGGGGATTAGTTCGGAGCGTGTTTCACGAAACAGTGCAAGTCGTCTCAGTTTAGCAGAGGGACACACTGCTGCTAAAGGAGAGTCAAGTGTGTGGGAGTCAGGTGTGACTGCATGGCTGTGCCGAGGCCACGGCGAGATAGGCTCCAGACAGTGGCAAAGGCGGAGAGGGTGCGGAAGAAGTGCCGGAAGAAGAAGGGGGAAAAAAAGAGTCGATTAGGCTAGGCGCAAATTGAGACGCGTATAGCGCGTGTGGCGTGACGCACCGCAGCGCGTGTTTTTGTAACATCACAGGTTCAAATGGGACCGCGCAAATTTCGACGCGACGCGACTGAGACGCGATACGCGCCTGCGCCACGTCGCGCGGCGTTGTGGTTGAGGCGTCGCGCGTGGCTCGCTAGCACCGTGGGAAAATTGAGGCGGGGAGCGGAAAAGTAGCCCGGCCATATGCTCACATCGGAACGGCGCATATCAGCAGTGGTAGTATTGCCCATACGATAAATTTTGCCGTACTGTGTACTGAATTTTATTGCCTTTGGGTAGTGTTTCGTTTTTCGCCATTTAAACGCTCCAGCTTTCTTCCTTAGCACGCTATACTTTTCTGTTATTTATATCTGCATAGTTTTGTTTTGTTTTTCTTCTGTCAAGAAAAACGTATACTTCAGTAACTGATGAGCCATTGGCCGCTGGAATTGCACCATATGCCTCCGTGATGTTTTCAGATCGCAAGAACGGACAGAGGGTAGTGAATAAGGAAGCAAGGAATATTATAAAATCATCTGATTAAGAATCAAGACAGGAAAGTAAAGCAAGTTCATCTTCTCGCTGCCTAGTGAGCTACCGTATCTGTACGATCTGTTACAAACATTTAGAAAGGGATAATCTCACAGGTGTGATCCCTTTGTGCATCTGGTAAAAAGCGTCCAAGATCTTAAGTATGTAAGTTTCACTGTGATTACTCTGATATGGATGTAATAAGGTAATACGACACACTGTACTACATGCATGTGAGCAACATATTTCCACTGCAAGCTAGAAACAGTCGAAAAGCAGTCACAAATAACAATGTTTTAATTGGTTCGCCGTGATGAGAAAAAGCATTTCAATTGTTGCATGGACATTATCAGCATTAATAAACTAATTAAACAACAACAGGCTACACAAATGAAGAAAACGATCGGTATTATTACGAAAGTAGGAACATCCTAAAAGAGTGTTATGATTAGATATATTTAATTTATTGAAATGTGCTGCTGACAAAGGCAGATCTACTTTCATGACAATGTTTTTCGAACTCCATCTCTCAAGGCACACATGGCTAGCTTGTGCATTCCTGTCGCGCGCATTATCCTTCGCCGCTGACAATACACTCACCATTGTGTTGTGCGACAGATCAATTGTTTATTTTCCTCAATAACAACTATTTTATTCGCGATCACGCATTGTCAGTTTGGCAAGCCCTAGGTGCGTCAACAATATCTGGCATGTGCCTATCATTCCGCCTGAAGGAACGCTCGTCATTATTTTAATACTGCTCAAATCTAGAGAAGGAATAAAATCCTTTGGTAAGTTTCCATTCCAGTCGCTCAGTGTTAAAAATATGATGGGTTACGGGGATTCCACCAAAATTCCAATCTGTTTTTGTGTGAGTTGTTAACCTTTTCTCACTGGAAAAAGCATCACCAT
Source organism: Schistocerca gregaria (assembly GCF_023897955.1). Lineage (NCBI taxonomy): Eukaryota > Metazoa > Arthropoda > Insecta > Orthoptera > Acrididae > Schistocerca > Schistocerca gregaria. Next base: position 311,448,835 of record NC_064922.1, on the reverse strand, counting down.
TTATGAGTAAAGGCCACATTTCTCTTGGTGACTGGTTTAATTGTACTGCCTTTGTCACAATGTAATTTGCCAAACTCATCTCACATCAGCTATTGAGACAGAATTCCGAAATGGAAGGCCTCATTAAACAAGTACTTGGCAATCACAGAGCTCAATAGCTTACGAAAAACCTCATAGTATCGGTTTGCAGTAACATAAAAGAAGAAATTTCATGTTTATTTTCATAACAGGAAGCTCTTGTTTCGCTAGCTGTCGATAACTCTTAAAAAATTACAGTCACTGGAGTGAAATAAATAAGAAAAGAAGTATAAGTAGTGATATATCGCCATAGATAAGAAAGTTCCGTGTGTTTAATAATTGGCAAAACACTCTCCTCCTTGTGTGCTATCATTCGCCAAACTTTCGTTTCGATGTCTAGAGCGGTTTAGGAGATATGACAGATGTTGCGAGTATTTCAGTCTCGCGGGCGTGAGATCGGAAGTGAGCGCGCTACATGGGATCCATTTTCTGGAGATCGGAGGCAGATAGAGATCTCCTCCCAAATCTAAACAAAAATTCAGCATGTTAGCTGAATTTCATACGCAGCAACATATGGTGTAACACGCACCAAACGCAAAATCATAGCGAACCCTAATTTTCGTTGCAAACTTTTTGAGTTTTGCGCAGTGTCTCACTAAACTGTGTACATCACAATAAGAATGGTCATTAACGAGGTGATGGGCACTTCGCCACGAAGCTGACATATAAACGCTACAAATAAGGCAAAAATCATATATTTTCGGAGAATAGTTTCTGTAAAATCGTTTGAGGAAGATAAGAGGTTGCGCGCGCTTCGGTTCAGTCAGCGCAGAGCGTCGCCAGTCGGCGCGTGCTAAGTATGGTGTACGCGTCGCAATATGCGCTGGACCCGTGCGACACGTGCGTGTCGCGCTGTAGTCTAGTGTCGCGTCACACGTGCTATACGCTTCTCAATTTGCGCCTAACCTAAGAAGTAACCGAAAGACGCATGCGAGTTCTCACACCCCGCAGGTTCCTGTCTTTTGCCTGCGAGAAGAAGGATTTCCCTCAGCCCACGACTGTAAACGCACGCTGTCGTCACTAAGTAGCATAATAAAGAAATGACTACTGCCCAATAGGAATAACCTTGTGTATGTGGCAACAATGTGCTTCGCGCCTTCACATTTATCTCACGTCCAACAGTGGAGGTTTTTCTGCTACTTCGCTACGGTAGGGTAAGATATCGAAGGTTGGCGAGTGGGTGTTGAAGCAACTCTAGTTTTTGGTCAAAGGATTCAGATTTTTGACGATTTCTGACAACTGAGGACTGGAATGAAAGTGCGTAAGCTAGAGTGATTCTTTAAATATTTCAAAGAATAGTAGGTGAATTAGGAAACAGCTCTCACATACACAAGATCATTTCATCTCGCTTTAATTTACTGTTCGGAACGCCTTAAATAACACCTCTGTATATTATATTGATATTTGTCCCAAACACGGCAGAAATATCGATACAGCTGAGCTAGTTGTTAACGAAATAGCGGGTTTCAGATTACAGTAGAGCACTGATACAGCTTCCTATTAGGATATTTTGAAGGTTTTTCTTTTTTTTTTTTTTTAGCACAACGTTTCTACAGCATGGATTACGAGAACACCAGAATCACCCATTCTTGAGTAATACTTTGGGATCCTTGCCAGGTCAAATTACAGAAAGACATCCAAGCAATTCAGTGGTGGCCCGCTGTATTTGATACTGGCCCGTTCGGGGAACACCCAAGTATTGCGGAAATGATTTGTGAACTCAAATGGGAAAACCTGGATGAAAGAAGTATTTTCGCGGAACACTAATTGAGAAAATTTAGGAAACCGGCATGTGAAGCTTACTGCAGAAAGATTCTGCTGCCGCCAACATACATTTCGCATAAGGACCACGAAGATAAGACAAATTAGGGCATATATACAGTCGTTTTTTCCCTCACTTTATTTGTTAATGGAACAGAAAAGAAGAGACTAGCAGTGGTACAAGGTATCCCCCCATGACGCATTATGCGGTGGCTTGCAGAGTATGTATGCAGATGCCGATACGAGATGCTTATCCAATTATCGAAACAGCTTTGTGAACGTTGGTGGTAATCCCAATGACTGCAGCATCTTGTCAACGCTGTTTCAGCAAATTAGAGACGATGAAAAACTACGTAAGGTCGAACACACGTGAAGCAGCCTGCAAAATTCAGCTATCTTCTCAAGAGAAAGTTACACAGCTACTAATTTGTTTTCGATGATATATTCAATTTGGTTTCTTAATAATAGCCAACGTAACGTGAAACTACATTAAAAACGACATTATTGGAAAGGAATTTGTTCTCAACACTTCACTAAAACCCTTTCTCATTTATTCTGAATTAATAATTACGGACATCAACAACTTATAAAGACGAAATAGAAACTCTTATACAGGGTGTTACAAAAAGGTACGGCCAAACTTTCAGGAAACATTCCTCAGACACAAAGAAAAGATGTTATGTGGACATGTGTCCGGAAACGCTTAATTTCCACGTTACAGCTCATTTTAGTTTCGTCAGTATGTACTGTACTTCCTCGATTCACGACCGGTCGGCCCAATAGTAGGAAGGTAATGTTGACTTCGGTGCTTGTGTTGACATGCGACTCACTGCTCTATAGTACTAGTATCAGTCACATCAAAACGGTTCAAATGGCTCTGAGCACTATACGACTCAACTTCTGAGAACTTAGAACTAATTAAACCTAACTAACCTAAGGACATCACACACATCCATGCCCGAATCAGGATTCGAACCTGCGACCGTAGTGGTCGCTCGGCTCCAGACTGTAGCGCCCAGAACCGCACGGCCACTCCGGCCGGTCCAATCACATCAGTACGTAGCATCAACAGTTTAGTGTTCATCACGAAAGTGGTTTTGCAGTCAGTGCAATGTTTACAAATGCGGAGTTGGCAGATGCCCATTTGATGTATGGATTAGCACAGGGCAATAGCCGTGGCACTGTACGTTTGTATCGAGGCAGATTTCCAGAACGAAGGTGTCCCGACAGGAAGACGTTCGAAGCAATTGATCGGCGTCTTAGGGAGCACGGAACATTCCAGCCTATGACTCGAGACTGGGGAAGACCTAGAACGACGAGGACACCTGCAATGGACGAGGCAATTCTTCTTGCAGTTGACGATAACCCTAATGTCAGCGTCAGAGAATTTGCTGCTGTACAAGGTAACGTTGACCACGTCACTGTATGGAGAGTGCTACGGGAGAACCAGTTGTTTCCGTACCATGTACAGCGTGTGCAGGCACTATCAGCAGCTGATTGGCCTCCACGGGTACACTTCTGCGAATGGTTCATCCAACAATGTGTCAATCCTCATTTCAGTGCAAATGTTCTCTTTACGGATGAAGCTTCATTCCAACGTGATCAAATTGTAAATTTTCACAACCAACATGTGTGGGCTGAGGAGAATCCGCACGCAACTGTGCAATAACGTCATCAACACAGATTTTCTGTGAACGTTTGCGCAGGCATTGTTGGTGATGTCTTGATTGGGCCCCATGTTCTTCCACGTACGCTCAATGGAGCAAGTTATCCTGATTTCATACGGGATACTCTACCTGTGCTGCTAGAACATGTGCCTTTACAAGTAAGACACAACATGTGGTTCATGCACGATGGAGCTCCTGCACATTTCAGTCGAAGTGTTCGTACGCTTCTCAACAACAGATTCGGTGACCGATGGATTGGTAGAGGCGGACCAATTCCATGGCCTCCACGCTCTCCTGACCTCAACCCTCTTGACTTTCATTTATGGGGGCATTTGAAAGCTCTTGTCTACGCAACCCCTGTACCAAATGTAGAGACTCTTCGTGCTCGTATTGTGGACGGCTGTGATACGATACGCTATTCTCCAGGGCTGCATCAGCGCATCAGGGATTCCATGCGACAGAGGGTGGATGCATGTATCCTCGCTAACGGAGGACATTTTGAACATTTCCTGTAATAAAGTGTTTGAAGTCACGCTGGTACGTTCTGTTCTATGTGTTTCCATTCCATGATTAATGTGATTTGAAGAGAAGTAATAAAATGAGCTCTAACATGGAAAGTAAGCGTTTCCGGACACATGTCCACATAACATATTTTCGCTGTTTGTGTGAGAGGAATGTTTCCTGAAAGTTTGGCCGTACCTTTTTGTAACACTCTGTATTGTAGACCATATTAAAATGCAGTAGCTACCATAAACCATAAGATATAGATTTTGTTTTAGTTTCAGTTTTTTAGAATTTTTAATAATGCTACATATCATTTGTTGTGTGCAATATTTTTAATTTTCATAGCTCATTTATGATGGATGATCAGAAACTAAGGTTACAGTGCCGATATTCCTGGAATTTCTCTGTTTTAGGGAAATTAGTTGCGTGAGGTAATGTGTTTAATTCGCATTTTTTATCAGCACTAATTAATTTTATTTCCTAATATTTTTTGTTTACGTTTGGCGTGTATGGACTTTTCTCTCTCCTGTCGCGGAAGTGTACAACAATCAGCACTATTCTTTTCCGTGAAATACTGGGAAAGCCTTGCTTAATACCTGCCCAGGCGGGGCGTAAAGCTCCGTGCCGTGCAGTCATCAATGGTACACGAGTGTGCCTAGGGCACCGAAAGCCCATATCGATGACGTTTCGTTTAGCGGTCGCACGTTGACACTTGTTGATGGCTCAGCATTGATATTTGCAGCAACTTGCGGAAGTGTTGCACTTCTGTCACGTTGAACGATTCTCTTCAATCATCGACTTCTTATAGAGACGCTGCGGACCGCAGCGCCATATTCTGCCTGTTTACGTATCTCTGTATTCGAATACGCGTGCCTATACAAGTTTCTTTGGCGCTTCAGTGAAATTATCTCCCAGAATCTTAATCCACTATAAATTCGGAGGGAGAGAAGAGAGAGAGAGAGAGAGAGAGAGAGAGAGAGAGAGAGAGAGAGAGAGAGAGAGAGAGAGAGAGAGAGAAACATTTCACTGTTTAGCATTAGTTTCTGATCAGCCCCTCTTACATTTTTTTAGTAACGCTTAATTTTTATTAAACTTATACTAAAAATTACAAAATTTTCTAAATACACTACTGGCCATTAAAATTGCTACACCAAGAAGAAATGCAGATGATAAACGGGTATTCAGTCGACAAATATATTATACTGGAACTGTCATGTGATTACATTTTCACGGAATTTGGGTGCATAGATACTGAGAAATAAGTACGCAGAACAACCACCTCTGGCCGCAATAACGACCTTGATACACCTGGGCATTGAGTCAAACAGGGTTTGGATGGCGTGTATAGGTACAGATGCCCATGTAGCTTCGACACGATGCCACAGTTCATCAAGAGTAGTGACTGGCGTATTGTGACGAGCCAGTTGCTCGGCCACCATTGACGAGACGTTTTCAATTGGTGAGAGATCTGGAGAATGTGCTGGCCAGGGCAGCAGTCGAACATTTTCTGTATCCCGAAAGGCCCGTACAGGACCTGCAACATGCGGTGGTGCATTATCCTGCTGAAATGTAGGGTTTTGCAGGGATCGAATGAAGGGTAGAGCCACGGGTGGTAACACATCTGAAATGTAACGTCCACTGTTCAAAGTGCCGTCAGTGTGAACAAGAGGTGACCGAGACGTGTAACTAATGGCAGCCCATACCATCACGCCTGGTGATACGCCAGTATGGCGATGATGAATGCACTTTTCCAATGTGCATTTACCACGATGCCACCAAACACGAATGCAACCATCATCATGCTGTAAACAGAACCTGGGTCATCCGAAAAAAAAAATGACATTTTCCGATTCCTGCACCCAGGTTCGTCGTTGAGTACACCGTCGCTGGCACCTCCTGTCTGTGATACATTGTCAAGGGTAACCGCAGCCATGGTCTCCGAGCTGATAGTCCATGTTGCTGCAAACGTGATCGTACTGTTCGTGCAGATGGTTGTTGTCTTGCAAAGTCCCCATCTGTTGACTCAGGAATCGAGACGTGGCTGTACGATCCGTTACAGCCATACGGATAAGATGCTTGTCATCTCGACTGCTAGTGAAGCAAGGCAATTGGGATCCAGCACGGCGTTCCGTATTACCCTCCTGAAGCCAACGACTCCATATTCTGTTAACAGTCATTGGATCTCGACCAACGCGAGCAGCAATGCCGCGATACGATGAACCGCAATCGCGATAGGCTACAATCCGACCTTCATCAAAGTCGGAAACGTGATGGTACGCATTTCTCCTCCTTACACGAGGCATCACAACAACGTTTCACCAGGCAACGCGGATCGACTGTTGTTTGTGTATGAGAAATCGGTTGGAAACTTTCCCGATGTCAGCACGTAGGTTTCGCCACCGACGCTAACCTTGTGTGAATGCTCTGAAAAGCTAATCTTTTGAATATCACAGCATCTTCTCCCTGTCGGTTAAATTTCGCGTCTGTAGCACGTCATCTTCGTGGCGTAGCAATTTTAATGGCCAGTAGTGTATGTGTAGAAAAAAAAATACAAAAAGATAGTTTTCCTGGGAGAGGGGAACCAAAGCTTTGGGAGTTTTAGCAGGAGGGCAAAGCTCGCCTGGGTTGAGGGGACAGACGGGGGAGTGCTGGCACTGACCGTGCGCGACGACGCCCTCCTCGAGCAGCGCCTGCCACATGCCGACGGCCTGGGCGCGCGAGTGCACCTGCGGCGAGAGGCCGAGCAGCCAGTCGACCAGGTCGGAGCCGAGGGCGGCGCGCCGGGCCACGCGCCCGCCGCCCGCCTTGTGGTCCCGCAGCACGCCCGCGCCGCGCGCCAGCAGCAGCGTGCGCAGGGTCCAGCCCGCGCGAGACATGGTCGGCCCCGGCGACTGCCACAAAACACACACCGCGATACATACAACCACCTGACTACCAGGTATTCAGAGACGTTAACGTACACTTATTTTACTTAAAATCGTAGTCTGAAGAAACAATGTTGTTGCTGTCGTCTTCAGTTAGAAGTCTGGTTTCATGGCGTAACACTCGTTTCACAACTCTTCCCGCAAACATGACGTCCTTTGGACGTCACAACCAATATCGACAACCGCATCATCGGCTATTTACTTTGGTTAGCGTTCGAAACAGGCCTCTTGTGAGACTTCGCGCGCGCGATATCGGGAGACTTCGCGCGCGCGATATCGGGAGACTTCGCGCGCGCGATATCGGGAGACTTCGCGCGCGCGATATCGGGAGACTTCGCGCGCGCGATATCGGGAGACTTCGCGCGCGCGATATCGGGAGACTTCGCGCGCGCGATATCGGGAGACTTCGCGCGCGCGATATCGGGAGACTTCGCGCGCGCGATATCGGGAGACTTCGCGCGCGCGATATCGGAGTTTCATAAAAACACTTCATTCTTTGAATGATTTGTTGTAATTATTACTGTAACTGTCACATAATGACTCATCAACGGTTAATGCCATGCTACAAGAATGTGCTCTCAGCTGCGAATTGTCGTCGTCGATAATTTACAAATTAAACATGAAACACGCTTGTATTATAACTTCCAGAACAGTATCGTCAGGAGAATAATAGAAAAATTGTGTAACAGTAACTGCAACATTAAGTGGATTACAGAAATGAAGGAAGATATGAATGAGCTACAGAGTAAATTGGAAGACCTAAGAAACAATACTGACAAAAATCAGGAAATTCAGAGACAAACAGATCAGACTGCAAACGTGAATTAACAAATAGATTGCCGATGAAGAAAGAAGGATGAGCTCCGAGAGAATGAAAAAGGACTGGGCTGACAGGAAACTGAAAAATTCTTTGTATAAAGATAGCTAGAGTGATCCAATGAAGGCCATAAAATGTAAATGTAAATAATAATAATAATAATAATAATAATAATAATAATAATAATAATAATTTCCAGTGTGCCATTTCCAGGTAACGCACTATCGACAATTTCTCATAAGCACGTCACAATTATCATCAAATGTCTCTTAATAACGCACATCAACGACAAAGCCTTTTAAGAGAGACTGTGACGACCAAGATATGAGACGAATAATTATAACATGAGTGGATAACATCTTGGACTGTAGAGTCGAAAGATGGCGGCTCGCATCTCGCCACGAGCAAATACTTTTTTCGTGTGTGCATTTGTTAATACTCTCTGTGACTTTCTTATGAATGTAATACAAGTATGTTCTGTAATATCCATTGTTATTCACCTTCCGTTTGATCTGAGAACGAAGCATGAAATAAAAAATTTAGCTATTTTCGATTGTGTGGTTTGGAAGGACGCTTAAATTGCTATGACTGAAACGAGCGGCAATAAAAATTATATTCTTCCTTCTCACAAATACTGGACTTGTAATTTCTAAATACGTGCCAACTTCCAAGTCTGTGGTTAGGCAGGAACCTAAGAACACAAATTGTTGCGAGTGAAACGAGGAACATTAACTTTCATATTATTCCGTGTCACAAACATTCCGCTGTTTATTTAAGAATATGTCGCGACTTCCCAGTGTGTGGTTAGACGGAGACCTAAGAATACAGCTTTAAATGCCGCGACTAAACAGAGTTCTTTCTTGTTCCAAATATACGCCCTTTATTCCTCAACATGTGGCGACTTTGTATGTGTCGTTAGGCAAGAACCTAGGAGGACAGCTAAAATTGCTGCTAATCAGTCGATGAGCAATAACATTCATATTACCAAGTCCTCAGCCGGTTACTAAGTCCTCGTCGGTATTGTGCGTGATTCCAAAATGTTGTCACATTTGCAGGAAGTGTTGTGAAACGAGTGTTACACGGATTGATGCAGCTCTCCATGCTACTCTATCCTGTGCGAGCCTCATCACATCCCAATAACTACTGTAACCTGCATCCTTTTCAATCTACTTAGTCTATTCTTCTCTTGGTCTCCCTCTACGATTTCACTTCACCACGCTTCCCTCTAGCACTAAACTGGTGATCCCTTAATGTCTCAGAATGTGTCCTACCAACCGACCCCTTCTTTTGGTCAAGTTGTGTCACAAATTCTCCTCTCCCTTTTCTTGCTTAATCTCCTACATTCTTCTCTAGCACCTCATTTCGAAACCTTCTATTCTGTTTGTGTCTAAACTGTTCATCGTCCACGTTTAACTTCCGTAATGGCTGCATTCCAGACAAATACCTTCAGAAAAGACTTCCTAACACTTAGATCTATGTTCGATATTAACGAATTTCTCTTATCCAGAAATGCTTTTCTTGCCATTGCCAGTCTACATTTTATATCCTCTACTTCGGCCATCATCAGTTACTTTATGCACAAATGGCAAACTGATCTACTTCTTTCTAATTCCGTTAGCATCACCACCGAGCGAGGTGGCGCAGTGGCTAGTACACTGGACTCGCGTTCGGGAGGACGACGGTTCAATCCCGCTTCCGACCATCCTGATCTAGGTTTTCCGTGATTTCCCTAAATCGCTCAAGGCAATTGCCGGGATGGTTCCTTTGAAAGAGTACGGCCGACTTCCTTCCCTAATCCGATGAGACCGATGACCTCGCTGTCTGGTCTCCTCCCCCAAAACAACCCAACCCTTACCATCACCTCATTTAATTGGACTACATTCCATTACCCTTGTTTTGAGTTTGTTGATATTCATCTTACTATCTTCTTTCAAGAAGCTGTCCATTCCGTTCAACTGCAATGTCTTCGGGAAATCTCGAAGTTTTTATTTCTTCTCCTTACTTCAAATTTTTCTTTACTACTTGATCACTGCACAGAGTGAATAACATCGGGGATAGACTGCAACACTGTCTCACTCCCTTCTCAACCTCTGCTTCCCTTTCATACCGCCTGGTTCCTGTACAACTAGTAAATGGCCTTTTACTCCTTGTATTTATACTCTGCTACCTTCAGAATTTCAAAAAGAGTATTCCAGTAAACACTGCCTAACGATTTCTCTAAGTTTACAAATTGCTATAAACGAATATTTCACGCCACTTCAATTTCCAACAAGGGGGGATGGGGAGGGGTAGGATGTACACAGCTATTCGTAAGTACCTCAGAGATTTCAGAAGACGTCTGAGCAACATATAGAAGCTGAAGACTTTCTAAAGCCAAGATTGGATAATATTTCTTTATTTATAAACAATGAGTTTTGAAACACTTTGGTGTCTTTTCAGGTCATCAAAAATTTGTTTTTAGTAGTCATTTTGAGTTCAGCCTCACGCCAACTACTCATTTAGATAAAATGTAGCACATGCTACAAATATTTTTCCCAAATAAAGTGGTTAAAATAAAGAAGAACATGGCCATGTCCATATACGTATCGCTCGAAAATGATTATCAGTCATAACAAACACAGTATTTATACACTTGAGCACTTACGCTAACGTAAGCCGGACATGTTTTAATCTTTGAAGATCCACCTTAGATGGCATATACGGTACATCTGGAATACTGTGTTTTTTATGAAGTAACGAACATCTGTGAGTGCTATTTACATGGAAATGGTTACGTGCGCAAGGCGCTTCTTAATTTTAAATGTTTTACTTGTGACATTTATATTTGCACTACATTTTATCCACATAGCGATTTGGTCAAACTCAAAATGAACAAGTTTTGAAGAACTAAGGAAGACAGTTGCCTAATATGGCCTTCGTTTGTGATGTGGCATACTTAGAGTTGTAAAACTACTGTAGGCATCCGTACACTACTGTAAGTAAGCGTGACTAAGTGGCTTACCCGGTAAATAAAATAAATAAATAATTTACTCGGTAGCCTTTCACAATGAAGGCTATACTCGAGTTTCCTGTATGTGATGTGCGTTGCATACCTATCAGGCGTTACTTCATAACGATCACTTTCTTTACGTAAGCGATCAGTGTGTAATTACACGGACAGAAAAAAAACCTCCGAACACCATCAAGGAGTTGTGCAACATAAGCGAAAGCCGCTAGGCATGTTTCTATATCTGATGGATGATGTCTAATCAAATTTCATGACAGTCGCATAAGAGTGGAATCAGGTTTGCTTTAAATACAGGCTGTAACATTTACCTTGAGATTGGACGTGGTGTGTTGGTGTTAGTTAGGAATGCCTTTGAGACGACATTACCAACACCCCACTGAATTTGAATGGAATCATGTAATAGGCCTACGAGAAGCTGGAAGACTAAACAGGAACGTAGTCACTGTACACGATTGGTGGTAGCGATGATCACGATGTCTCAGGACAACTGGGCTCCAGATGGCCTCCTGGCTCTACCATGAGGGAAGACCATGTTCAGTGTGTGGCTCTGGCGCATTGTATTGCATCTGCAGCAGCAATTTGAGTTCAGTGACACAACGAACTGATTCAGACAGGTTACTTGAAAGGCATCTCCGCGCCAGACGCCCTGTTGCGTGCATTCCACTGACCCAAACCACCACCATTTGCGACTTCAACAGTGTCAAGTGAGAGCTTATTGGAGGGCAGATTGAAGGTCTGTTGTGCTTTCTGATGAACGCTCTTTCTGCCTCGGTACCAGTGATGAAAGTGCGTTGATTAGGAGGCGGCCAGCTGAGGGTTGCAACCAACCTGTCTGTGTGCTAGACACACTTGCCCTATATAAGGAGTCATGGTCTGTGGTGCGATTTCGTATGACAGCAGGAGCACGTTTATGGTTATCCCACGCATCCTGAATGAAAAACTTTACGTTTACCTGGTGATTCGACCTGTTGTCCCGCCGTTAATGAACAGCTTTTAGTGGGTGTTTTCCAACAGGATAACGGTCGCCCAGATACCGCTGTTGTAACCTAATATGCTCTATAGAGAGTGAATACGTTGCCTTGACCTGCTCTATCATCAGATCTATCTGCAGTCGAGCACATATGGGACATCATCGGACGACGACTCAAACATCATTCACAGACAGCATTAATCATCTGTGTGTTGACCGACCAAGTGCATAGGCACGGAACTAGCACAAACTGACATCCAGGACCTTTAAAACGTAATGTATGCACATTTACATGCTCGTATTTGAGATTCTGGCGGCTACATCCTTATTATTGCACCAACATTTCACATTTGCAATGGCTTATCCCCTTGATAACTGCGCGACACAAAGCTTTAAGTTCACCTGGGTCCTTCAGAACTGACATTAGACTGTTGATAATTTGAAACATGTTGCCCGGTTGGATGAGTCTCGTTTCAAGCTGTATTGAGCAGATGGATGTGTACAGGTATGAAGACAACCTAATGAATCCACGGATCCTGCATGTCAGCAGAGACTGTTCAAGTTGGTGGAGGCTCTGTAATGGTGTGGGGCGTGTGCAGTTGGAGTGATACGGGAACCCTGACAGGCGACACGTACGTAAGCAGCCTGTCGGATCACCTGCACTCATTCGTGTCCATTGCGCATTCCGACGAACTTGGGCAATTTCAGCAGAACAATGAGACGTCCCACACATCCAGAATTGCTACAGAGGGCTCCAGGAACACTGTTCTGAGTTTAAACACTTCCGCTGGCCACCAAAGTCCCCAGTCATGACCATTATTGAGCATATCTGGTTTGCCTTGCAACGTGCTGTTCAGAAGAGATCTCCACCCCCTCGTACGCTTACGGCTTTATGGACAGCCTTGCGGGATTCATGGTGTTAATTCCCTCTAGCACTACCTCAGATATTAGTCAAGTCCATTCCATGTCGTGTTGCTTCACTTCTGCGTGCTCGTGGGGGCCCTACACAGTATTAGGCAGGTGCACCAATTCCTTTGCCTCTTCACTGTAATTGTCTTTAACTGCTTTCGAATGCCATATTATATATCTCAAGGATGGGGAAAGAAATCGTCCATGCCCTTTCAAATGAACCATCCTGGCATTTGACTGGAGCGATGTAGGGAAACCACAGCAAACGTAAGTCTGGATGGCTAGACACAGATGTGAACCACCGTCCTAAGCCTGGATGGCTAGACACAGATGTGAACCACCGTCCCAAGCCTGGATGGCTAGACACAGATGTGAACCACCGTCCCAAGCCTGGATGGCTAGACACAGATGTGAACCACCGTCCCAAGTCTGGATGGCTAGACACAGATGTGAACCACCGTCCCAAGTCTGGATGGCTAGACACAGATGTGAACCACCGTCCCAAGTCTGGATGGCTAGACACAGATGTGAACCACCGTCCCAAGTCTGGATGGCTAGACACAGATGTGAACCACCATCCCAAGTCTGGATGGCTAGACACAGATGTGAACCACCGTCCCAAGTCTGGATGGCTAGACACAGATGTGAACCACCGTTCTCTCGAGAATGTGAATCCAGTGTGCTAGCTACTGTGCCACCTTGGTGGTCAATAAGATGGTTAATACCAGGAAAAAGGTAGTACACATACAGCAGTGTTATGTGGACGTTTATCAATTGTCGTCGGCCAAAACCTCGTTTCGATATTTAGAACAGTTCACATTATAAAAAGAGGTGTACGTACTGCTGAAATTGAAACGTTTCTACCACCAACTGCTGAACAGTTTCAACATGTAGACGACATGCTCCTATATTCTTCGACCACCTCTCTACAGGATATCTGCAATGTGAGGATATATAGCACGAGGAAAGAAAAGTGGGTAAAATTATGATGGCTGAGAAGCTCCCAGAATTATGACGTGCACTCTACTCCGTTCCCAGAAGATGGTGGATTATGGACTGGACATGGAACAGACGGTATTTAGTGTCCTTGCTAAATATGAGATTTTATCATAGAAACTTTCTTGATCGCTTCAGCAGGACACACGTTAGGCACACTCAAACTCATTCATGCAGATCAGCATAAGAACTTTATTTAAATCACATGTGCTGTTCACGTGACTGGTATGGGAATCAGCAAATACAAGCGTTTTTTTTTCCTCTCCAGTCTCCAACAGGCCATTAATAAAAGTGTATATAAAAATTATTTTTTTTAGTGAAATTTATGTTCATCTATGGTTAGTTTTGATGTAATCATTGTAACGGCTGAGGCATTTGTCATAGCTGTGGACAAGCTTTCCAATATTTTCATAAAATGTTGTTCCAATTAACTGAAATGAGTTTTGGCATTCCGTAATTGATTAAATGTATGATGAGATAAAAGAAACTATTCAGGTAGTGAAGGGAGACGAAAATTTAACAGTCATGGGTGACTGGAATTCGACAGTAGGAAAAAGAAGAGAATTAAAACGTAGAAGGTGAATACAGATTGGGGCTAAGAAATGAAAGAGGAAGCCGCCTGGTAGAATTTTGCACAGAGCATAACTTAATCATACCTAACACTTGGTTCAAGAATCATGAAAGAAGGTTGCATACATGGAAGAACCCTGGAGATGCTAAAAGGTTTCAGATAGATTATATAATGGTAAGACAAAGATTTATGAACCAGGTTTTAAATTGTAAGACATTTCCAGGGGCAGATGTGGACTCGGACCACAATCTATTGGTTATGAAGTGTAGATTAAAACTGAAGAAACTGGAAAAAGGTGGGAATTTAAGGAGATGGGACCTGGATAAACTGAAAGAACCAGAGGTTGTACAGAGTTTCAAGGAGAGCATAAGGGAACAATTGACAGGAATAGGGGAAAGAAATACAGTAGAAGAAGAATGGGTAGCTCTGAGGGATGTAGTAGTGAAGGCAGCAGAGGATAAAGTAGGTACAAAGAAGAGGGCTGCTAGAAATCCTTGGGTAACAGAAGAAATATTGAATTTAATTGATGAAAGGAGAAAATATAAAAATGCAGTAAATGAAGCAGGCAAAAAGGAATACAAACGTCTCAAAAATGAGATCGACAGGAAGTGCAAAATGGCTGAACAGGGATGGCTAGAGGACAAATGTAAGGATGTAAAGGCTTATCTCATGAGGGGTAAGATGGATACTGCGTATAGGAAAATTAAAGAGATCTTTGGAGAAAAGAGAACCACTTGCATGAATATCAAGAACTCAGATGGAAACCCAGTTAGTTCTAAACAAAGAAGGGAAAGCAGAAAGGTGGAAGGAGTATATAGAGGGTCTATACAGGGGCGATGTTCTTGACAATATTATGGAAATGGAAGAGGAGGTAGATGAAGATGAAATGGTACATATGATACTGCGTGAGGAGTTTTACAGAGAACTGAAAGACCTAAGTCAAAACAAGGCCCAGGGAGTAGACAACAGTCCATTAGAACTACTGACAGCCTTGGGAGAGCCAGTCCTGACAAAAATCTACCATCTGGTGAGCAAGATGTTTGAGACAGGCGAAATTCTCTCAGACTTCAAGAAGAATATAATAATTCCAATCCCAAAAAAAAAGAACGTGTTGACAGATGTAAAAATTACCGAACTATCAGTTTAGTAAGTCACAGCTGCAAAATACTAACGCGAAGTTTTTACAGAATGGAAAAACTGGTAGAAGCCGACCTCGGGGAAGATCGGTTTGGATTCCGTAGAAATGGTGGAACACGTGAGGCAATACTGACCCTACGAAGTATCTTAGAAAATACATTAAGGAAAGGCAAACCTACGTTTCCAGCATGAAAGGGAAGCAGTGGTTGGGAAGGGAGTGAGACAGGGTTGTAGTCTCTCCCCGATGTTATTCAATCTGTATATTGAGCAAGCAGTGAAGGAAACAAAAGGAAAGTTCGGAGTAGGTATTAAAATCCATGGAGGAGAAATAAAAACTTTGAGGTTCGCCGATGACATCGTAATTCTGTCAGAGACAGCAAAGGACTTGGAAGAGCAGTTGAATGGAATGGACAGTGTCTTTAAAGGAGGATATAAGATGATCATCAACAAAAACAAAACGAGGATAATGGAATGTAGTCGAATTGAGTCAGGTGATGCCGAGGGAATTAGATTAGGAAAAGAGACACTTAAAGTAGTTAACAAGTTTTGCTATATGGGCAGCAAAATAACTGATGATGGTCGAAGTAGAGAGGATATAAAATGTAGACTGGCAATGGCAAGGAAAGCGTTTCTGAAGAAGAGAAATTTGTTAACATGGAATATAGATTTATTATCAGGAAGTCGTTTCTGAAAGTATTTGTTTGGACTGTAGCCATGTATGGAAGTGAAACATGGACGACAACTAGTTTGGACAAGAAGATAATAGAAGCTTTCGAAATGTGGTCCTACAGAAGAATACTGAAGATAAGGTGGATAGATCACGTAACTAGTGAGGAGGTATTGAATAGGATTGGGGAGAAGAGAAGTTTGTGGCACAACTGGACTAGAAGAAGAGATCGGTTGGTAGGACATCTTTTGAGGCATCAAGGGATC
The DNA here is from genome assembly GCF_023897955.1 of Schistocerca gregaria. Taxonomy (NCBI): domain Eukaryota; kingdom Metazoa; phylum Arthropoda; class Insecta; order Orthoptera; family Acrididae; genus Schistocerca; species Schistocerca gregaria. Next base: position 311,432,561 of record NC_064922.1, on the reverse strand, counting down.
ACAAATTTAGCATTGGAGGGCAGCGTGGAAGGTAAAAATCGTAGAGGGAGACCAAGAGATGAATACACTAAGCAGATTCAGAAGGATGTAGCCTCCAGTAGGTACTGGGAGATGATGAGGCTTGCACAGGATAGAGTAGCATGGAGGGCTGCATCAAACCAGTCTCAGGACTGAAGACCAAAACAACAACAACAAACCATGAGGTACAGAGAAGTACATATGGTGAATCTATGGTTTTTCTCTAATCAGGTCATCATTCCGTTGAACAAGGTCGTCTGTACCGACAATCCTTTACCCTCTTCATCACGCACATCAATTCGGCGATCTTCAAATTTCCAACCCCGTTCATGAGCAACGCTAAAAGTTTTTCCATATTCTCAGCTCAATCTTCGATGAATTTCTGCTGCAATATTCCTTTGTGCTCGTAAGAAACGAATAATGCATCAGAGTTCGCACCTGGCGGGATAAGCAGTTGACGTGGCCACGTTTAGGTGACAGCAGCTCAGCACAGACTGGCGCCGAACTCGGCAGTGTGTGTGTGTGTGTGTGTGTGTGCGTGTGTGTGTGTGTCGCGGGAAATGCGCAACCAGCTGCTGCGTACACTACCTGCTTGCTACTTGCTGGCGTTTACGCTGCGCTATCGGAGGTTGGAAAAAATAACCTTCTAAATTTTATGCGAGGGTAAATGCAAACTGAAACATAAAGATTCTACTAATATCACCACTGCCTTCAAATCACAAAGTGCAAAAAATTGTGAAACAACTTTTTAAGAAATTGTAGCCTCCAAGTATAATTACGTACTAATATAAACTTTTCATGTGCTCGTATACATTTGTTACAGGTATTATATGTACTAATGACGTAATATGTAGCTAGCAGAATGGAAGTACATCTAATACCAACACCATTAAATAAGAGAAAAACATCCCAAATGATAGCGTATTTTTCTTCTTCTTCTTCTTCTTCTTCTTCGTAGTCTTCAATATACTAACACCAGTGACGATGCGGCAAGCAGCTGTTTGTTATGAATCTTAATAACTTTACGAACACGTACGCGACACACATTGCTCATTCGAGACATCGTACCGCCAAACATCTTGATTTCCGAGCGCTGATTTCCTATGTCAGAGAGCTCCGTGTTTTCCGTCTGCATAATTCTGATCCTAACGATTTGGGATCTCTGGGCACGATCATCACAGCCACAAAGAGCGGAATAACAGACTTTGTGGAGGTGGCCTACTGCACGCAAACATTTCTCTTGTTATATATGAGACTATCATAGAGCGAATCTGTGTAAAATCGTTGAACTTGCTTATTAGTCATTATGCTAAAGCGGTATTGCGTTATGAAACGGTCTAGCAATTTGTAATGAATCTGTCTTCCTGTATAATTCCAGCTAAATGTTTTCCTACAGGTATCGCTTGATATACCAGGTGCAGTCATAAAGTTATATTTATCACGCTACGTAATTAAGTAGCCGCGCCAAATTACTATGGTTCGTCGCTACAGAAGGCACATAAAATGAGCTGTTCACAGATGAAGTGGAATGTTCCGAGCAAATTCGTTTGTTGCCTTTGAAGTGGAAACAACCGTGCAACAATCCGTACTATTTTGGTGAAAGTGTGCGGCAACAAGGCACTATGATATGATGCAGTGGTTAGGTGTCACGGATGCTCCAAGTGTGGTCGAACAAATATGACTGATGATGAACGGAATGGCCGATAATCTCAAAAGAAGTGGAGACCATAGTACATACAAAATCAAATAACGGTAATGCAGAAGTGGATTTAGTAATGAATAAACAAAATAGGAACGCGGATAAGGTCCTAGGAACAGCGTAGTGAACGCATTATTATAGCCAAGATAGACACGAAGCCCACGCCTACCACAGTAGTACACGTTTATCCCAAGTAGTTCCACAGTTGATGAGGAAATGTACGATGCAATAAAAAAATTATTCGGATAGTTAAGGGAGACGAAAACTTAGTAGTCCTGGGGGATTGGAACGCGATTGTAGGAAGAGAAGGAAAAGTATTGGGCGAATATGGACAGGGGGTAAGTAATGGAGGGGGAAGCCGTGTCGTAGAATTTTGCACAGAACGTAACCCAATCACAGCAAACACAAGGTATAAGAATCATGAAAGAAGGTTGTATACATGGAAAAGGCCTGGAGACACCGCAAGATTTCAGATAGATTATATAACCGTGAGACAGAGATTTAGGAACCAGGTTTTAAATTCTAAGACATTTCCAGGGGCAGATGTGGTCTCTGACCACAATTTGTTGGCTATGAACTGTAGATTAAAACTGAAGGAACTGGAGAAAGGTAGGAATTTAAGGAGGTGGGACTTGCATAAACTAAAAGAACCAGAGGTTACAGAGAGCTTTAGAGAGAGTATTAGGGGACGATAGGCAAGAAAAGTACACAATACAGTAGAAGAAGAATGGGTAGCTTTGAAAGATGAAATAGTGAAGGTAGCAGAGGATCAAGTAGGTAAAAAGACGAGGGCTAGTGGAAGTCCTTGGGTAACAGAATTAATATTAAATTTAATTGAAGAAAGGAGAAAATATAAAAACTTAGTAAATGAAGCAGGCGAAAAGGAATACGAACGTATCAAAAATGAGATCGACAGGAAGTGCAAAATGGCTAGGCAGGGATAGCTAAAAGACAAATGTAAGGCTGTAGAAACATGTACCACTAGGGGTAAGAGAGATAGTGTTTACAGGAATATTAAAGAGACCTTTGGAGAAAAGAGAACCACTTGTATGAATATCAAGAGCTCAAATGGAAAACCAGTTCTAAGCAAAGAAGGGAAAGCAGAAAGGTGGAAGGAGTATATAGAGGGTCTATACAAGGGCGAAGTACTTGACGGCAATACTATAGAAATCGAAATGTATATGAAGATGAGAAGGGAGATATGATACTACGTGAAGAATTTGACAGCACTGAAAGATCTAGGACGAATTAAGGCCCCGGGAGTGGACAACGTTCCAGTAGAACTACTGACAGCCTGATAAAACTCTTCCATCTGGTGAACAAGGTGTATGAGACAGGCGAAATACCATCAGACTTCAAGAAAAATGTAATAATTCCAGTCTCAAAGAAAGCAGGTGTTGACAGGTGTGTAAATTACCGAACTATCAGTTTCACGGCTGCAAAATATTAACACGAATTATTTACAGACGAATGGAAAAACTGGTAGAAGCCGACGTCTTGGAAGATCAGTTTGGATTCCGTAGAAATGTTAGAACACGCAAGGCAATACTGACCCTACGAGTTGTCTTAGCAGACAGGCTAAGGAGAGACAAACCAACATTTCTATCATTTGTAGACTTAAAGAAAGCTTTTGACAATGTTGACTGGAATACTCTCTTTCAAATTCTAAAGGTGGCAGGGGTAAATTACAGGGAGCGAAAGGCTATTTACAGATGTTAATCATAAGAGTCGAGGGGTATGAAAAGGAAACAGTGGTTTAGTAGGGATTGAGACAGGGTTGTAGCCTATCCCCGATGTTATTCAATCTGTATATAGAGTGAGCAATAAAGGAAACAAAAGAAAAATTTTGAGTAGGAAGTTCAATCCATGGAGAAGAAATAAAAAATTTGAGGTTTGCGGACGACACTGTAATTCTATTAGGGACAGTAAAGTACCTGGAAGAGCAGTTGAACGGAATGGAATGTGTCTTGGAAGGAGAATATAAAATGAACATCAATAAAAGCAAAACGAGGATGATGGAATGTAGTCGAATTAAATCAGGTGATGCTAAGGGCATTAAATTAGGAAATGAGACACACAGTAGTAAAGGAATTTTGCTATTTGGGGAGCAAAGTAACTGTTGATGGTCGGAGTAAAGAGGATATAAAATGTAGACTAGCTATGGCAAGGAAAACCTTTATGACACAGAGAAATTTGTTAACATCGACTATAGATTTAAGTGTCAGGTTGTCGTTTCTGAAAGTATTTATATGGAGTGTACACATGTATGGAAGTGAAACATGGACAATTCAGACAAGAATAAAAGGTTTCGAAATTTGGTGCTACAGAAGAACGCTGAATATTAGGTGGGTACATCACGTAATTAATGAGGAGGTACTGAATAGAATTGGAGAGAAGAGGAGTTTGTGGCACAACTTGACTAGAAGAAGGGATCGGTTGGTAGGACATGTTCTGAGGCATCAAGGGATCACCAATTTAGTACTGGAGGGCAGCGTGGAGGGTAAAAATCGTAGAGGGAGACCAAGAGATGAATAAGCTAAGCAGATTCTGAAGGATGTAGGTTGCAGTAGATATTTGTAGATGTAGAGGTTTCCACAGGATAGAGTAGCATGGAGAGTTGCATCAAACCAGTCTCGGGACTGAATACTAGAGCAACAATACAACCAAAATCGGTTGAAACGGAACTCTTATAGGATCACTTTCTTGTCCGTTCGACCATCCATCCATCCATCCATCCATCCATTCATCCATAACCCTTTTTATCGGGAACGGGTACATGCATCGCGTTGAAATTTGTGTCACATACTAAGGTCTTTAGTTCTTTGGTGATGTAAAATACATTAGCTTCCAAGTCAATGCAAGCAGTAGCTACGACCATTATGTCACATATTTTGATACTAGCAAACTAACTCATTAAAACCTATAGGATACTTTCCCTTGACGTAGAGTGATGAAATCTGGCAAAATTTGACAAGAACTCGTACAAAAAAATTGCTCGTTTAAAATAATGTGACACAAAAGAAATATTTCTTTTGTCATTTGTTACCCGACTTCAAACTTGAAATGAAAACATTCTTTAAACTTAGAATCCCGGGGCCCTATGTATTGCCAGTGTCAATGTCGATTACAAACAAAAATTGTCGAGATCCTCGATTCCATGAGTGAGTTGTACGGAACTCGGTGCGCAATTCCTACTAGCACCTGGCCAATTTTAACAACTAGCACGGTATTCTGAACATGGATAAGGTCGCCGCCAGCTGGGGTCTACGACTGCTCACATACATTCACTAAGTAGCAGCAGAAATGGTGCAGCAGAGTCAAGTCAAAGTACATCACTTTTTTACCCGCATAATTACCACAGACTAGAGCTGGGTGTAACGCAACAACAAAGAGACTAAGGAGCACAGCTGTCGGTGGAAACGTGGTTTCAAATTCTCTAAAAATTGCAAAACACAACCATCACTGGACTTTTATTTCTTTTTTTTTATATCAGTTGCCTTTTGCTGGCAGATTGCGCGCGTATGGGGCACAGTCACAGGAGCATACTACTAAAATTTTACGACGAGGTTACCGGAGGCCACACCTACCGCTCCTTTGGGCTGTCATCAAGTCTCTCACCCCCTCCCTACTCCCCTCACATTGCATGGAACACTTCCACCTCTTTCCATGGACGAAGAAATCCTCGTGTGGCACTCATTTCATAGATGACAAGGACACGATTTTCGAGATGGAACGTTTCCTGGACATTCAAAATGTAGGTTTCTGCAATGAGGTCTCCAACAAGTAATCCATCGTTGGCAAAAATTTGTCGAACTGAAGAGTAAATACGTATGTGCAGAGGTCAAAGCGTGACCGAGATGGTAATTAAAATTTACGACTACTCCTCGTACGTCAATACTGCGAAGAACTAGTAATGTTTAAGTGCCATTGGTTACCGAGATGACTAAATGGTCGCCACACGATGATGATATGCACAGAATCAGAGTAATGACACTTTGTGTGGAAGCTAAACAGAAAAAGAAGAAGGTCGTGTGGGCAGCGTCCCACACTAAGGCCCCTACCCTCCTACACCCGACCCTCCCTTATCGGCAGCGGCAGCGGATGTGAGTCGGCCCCATGGATTCCTTTGTGTCGCGCGCACCGCTCGTCCGAGGCGTGATGCGTAAGACGAGAGGCGAGAGGTCGGCTTTAACACTGTAGCGCCTCGTCTCAAGTTGCCTATCGATCTGCGTGTCGCTACACCTGCCCGTAAGTCGCGAAGCGGAAGTAGACACAGACCTTACTAGCTAACTAGCCAACTCGCCGCTTCCGGTGCAATTCTCCATCTATCTGCCACAGGCAATGGCAACGATTCCCTAGCGAATGTTCTTGGCAGCAACAGAGACCTAAAGCGCTGATCAGACGATACTCGTTTCAAAATCTGGCCCTATTTATAGCACTATAAGATCTTCAGCGCAACCCGCAAGGAGCCGCGGTACGCCATTGCAGCTGTGTTACCGTCACGCAATCGAGCCGTGCGCAGCTACTAAGATACCCACGGACACACTATGACTGTTTCAGGGCAACCTAGAGAGCTACATGAATAGCTTCTCGGCTTTCAGCAAGACCAAAGTGTTTTATTTAAATCATGTGAGAGTTTTAAGGATTCAAAGTCGCCCTTATTGATGTTAATGAACAGTACATTCACCAGCCACAGAAATTTTTTCACATACATTGAGTCCTTTAAATTAAATGAAAATGCCTTCAGTGCCCTCTGCCCTACGTTTTCTAGTTGCACAGAGAATCGTTATCAGAATCATTGTTTATTATAATAAAAAAGGTGACCTTGAACCTTTACCTCCACCATCGATTTACAAAACACACTGATCTTGCCTGATCTTGGAACAAGCCGAGAAGTGATTCTTCTTGGTGTTGTAGCTCTCTGGACTGCTATGGGACATTTTTTAGGTATCTCAAAAGTAAAGCTACCCAAGAGATACACTTCGATTTTGATTGGCCTTGAATATGTAGTAGTGTAGAGCAGAATAGGAGCCACATATTTTAATACATGCTCATATGGCTGTTAAAGCGGTAAACATACCTTAAACAAACTAAGTTTAATATTTCTGATTCACTACCTTTGAAACAGTAACATATATAAAAAATTCAGGTAAGAGTTCTATCATTTTTACTGTACGTTGCAATGGTGCACCCATATTTGTCGAGAAAGTAATTTTTTGGCGAAATCCCCTCTGATACAGCATTTTATGGACCGAACATTCTGTACTTTCTCCTTATTGCAGAGTTTTACATTAACGTAGAAACAGTTTCAAATATAACATAATTACATTTGAGAAGACGGCAACTTGAAAGCAAAAAATACACAGAATGTAACTGTATTTCATAAAATTAATTTACCTCGGAAGGACTTATTAAACAATCCAACATGACAATTAACAGTGAAACAGCCGTATTGGGCACACATTCAGTGCTGTAAATGTATTTACTGCTTATTTCTAACAAATGCGTCTATGGAGTAGAAATTCATCATATATGACTGAATTTGGTGTTAACGATGCTATACATTTTGCTATTAGTCAAATGTCGAAAAGAAAAACAGAACAGCATGGGTGATGCGATTTCTTAAAAAAAATTACTGTTTCGACAAATATGGGCGCACCGTTGTAACACACACACACACACACACACACACACACACACACACACACACACACACACACTAAAAACCAGTGTACCTTTATATGAAGTTTGTGTAATATATGTTACCATTCAAACGGTATTTGTTTTTGAAACATTAAACTCAGTTTTGTTAAAGGGGCTGTTTCACCCGCTTGAAGGCGATTCTCTTATTTTGCTCTAGCCTAAACATATTCAAAGCCGATCAAAATCGAAACGTATCCCGTGAGTGGGTTTACTTTCCAGTAGCTTCGCACGACTGGACTGCGTGACGCAACACAGAGCTGCAATGACGTGCCGCGGCTCCTTGCGGCTTGCCTACGGAGGGCGCGCGCCATTGCGCTACTGTACTCAAGAGTATTCACAACATTGGTGCCAACAATGGCACTGACGTATGTGTAGCGAAGAATAAACTGAAATGAGCTGCCTCTACCTCTATCCTTCATGGTCCTCGTGTATTTTTGGATGTGTACATTTTAGTATTAGTAATAATGGTCTTTTATTGAAAGTGATGGCTGATTGACTGTTGCTATTGTAAGAATTGGTAGTACTACTTCTATTGTTCAAAGGCTGGAGAGCTTTGATTCCCCTAATGTCATCGCTTATCGCATTTATCATATTGGTAAGGCAGCGAATAAAGACTTTGGTAGGTCGTATTTTTATTGTGATAAGATTTTCATAGTGTATATGAGCTTATTATTCAGATACTGAAGGAAGCTTAAGAGAGTGAAAGTGCCAGGACGCCAATGATGCAAAAGATATTTTGTAAGAGAAGAGGAGTTTTCTGCAGCATTACGGAGGAAGATTTGAAGAAACGACTGATCAGGTATTTTGTACCGTATGGATTGTCCTCCTGTTTGATGCTAAAATATAGACAGTTCCGAAGACGACAGAGCATGTTAGATGTAGCAGAGAATAGGAAGTTAGATGTTGTTGTTGTTGTTGTTGTTGTTGTTGTTGTTGTTGTTGTTGTGGTCTTCAGTCCTGAGACTGGTTTGATGCAGCTCTCCATGCTACTCTATCCTGTGCAAGCTTCTTCATCTCCCAGTACCTACTGCAACCTACATACTTCTGAATCTGCTTAGTGTACTCATCTCTCGCTCTCCCTCTACGATTTTTACCCTCCACACTGCCCTCCAATGCTAAATTTGTGATCCCTTGATGCCTCAAAACATGTCCTACCAACCGATCCCTTCTTCTAGTCAAGTTGTGCCGCAAACTTCTCTTCTCCCCAATCCTATTCAATACCTCCTCATTATTTACGTGATCTATCCACCTTATCTTCAGTATTCTTCTGTAGCACCACATTTCGAAAGCTTCTATTCTCTTCTTGTCCAAACTAGTTATCGTCCATGTTTCACTTCCATACATGGCTACACTCCAAACAAATATTTTCAGAAATGACTTCCTGACACTTAAATCTATATTCGATGTTAACAAATTTCTCTTCTTCAGAAACGCTTTCTTTGCCATTGCCAGTCTACATTTTATATCCTCTCTACTTCGACCATCATCAGTTATTTTACTTCCTAAATAGCAAAACTCCTTTACTACTTTAAGTGTCTCATTTCCTAGTCTAATTCCCTCAGCATCACCCGATTTAATTTGACTACATTCCATTATCCTCGTTTTGCTTTTGTTGATGTTCATCTTATATACTCCTCTCAAGACACTGTCCATTCCATTCAACTGCTCTTCCAAGTCCTTTGCCGTCTCTGACAGAATTACAATGTCATCGGCGAACCTCAAAGTTTTTACTTCGTCTCCATGAATTTTAATACCTACTCCAAATTTTTCTTTTGTTTACTTTACTGCTTGCTCAATATACAGATTGAATAACATCGGGGAGAGGCTACAACCCTGTCTCACTCCTTTCCCAACCACTGCTTCCCCTTCATGCCCCTCGACTCTTATGACTGCCATCTGGTTTCTGTACAAATTGTAAATAGCCTTTCGCTCCCTGTATTTTACCCCTGCCACCTTTAGAATTTGAAAAAGAGTATTCCAGTCAACATTGTCAAAAGCTTTCTCTAAGTCTACAAATGCTAGAAACGTAGGTTTGCCTTTTCTTAATCTTTCTTCTAAGATAAGTCGTAAGGTCAGTATTGCCTCACGTGTTCCAACATTTCGACGGAATCCAAACTGATCCTCCCCGAGGTCCGCATCTACCAGTTTTTCCATTCGTCTGTAAAGAATTCGCGTTAGTATTTTGCAGCTGTGACTTATTAAACTGATAGTTTGGTAATTTTCACATCTGTCAGCACCTGCTTTCTTTGGGATTGGAATTATTATATTCTTCTTGAAGTCTGAGGGTATTTCGCCTGTCTCGTACATCTTGCTCACCAGCTGGTAGAGTTTTGTCATGACTGGCTCTCCCAAGGCCGTCAGTAGTTCTAATGGAATGTTGTCTGCTCCGGGGGCCTTGTTTCGACTCATGTCTTTCAACGCTCTGTCAAACTCTTCACGCAGTATCGTATCTCCCATTTCGTCTTCATCTACATCCTCTTCCATTTCCATAATATTGTCCTCAAGTACATCACCCTTGTATAAACCTATATACTCCTTCCACCTTTCTGCCTTCCCTTCTTTGCTTAGAACTGGGTTGCCATCTGAGCTCTTGATATTCATACACGTGGTTCTCTTCTCTCCAAAGGTCTCTTTAATTTTCCTGTAGGCAGTATCTATCTTACCCCTAGTGAGATAAGCTTCTACATCCTTACATTTGTCCTCTAGCCATCCCTGTTTAGCCATTTTGCACTTCCTGTCGATCTCATTTTTGAGACGTTTGTATTCCTTTTTGCCTGCTTCATTTACTGCATTTTTATATTTTCTCCTTTCATCAATTAAATTCAACATTTCTTCTGTTACCCAAGGATTTCTAGCAGCCCTCGTCTTTTTACCTACTTTATCCTCTGCTGCCTTCACTACTTCATCCCTCAGAGCTACCCATTCTTCTTCGACTGTATTTCTTTCCCCTATTCCTGTCAATTGTTCCCTTATGCTCTCCCTGAAACTCTGTACAACCTCTGGTTCTTTCAGTTTATCCAGGTCCTATCTCCTTAATTTCCCACATTTTTGCAGTTTCTTCAATTTTAATCTACAGGTCATAACCAATAGATTGTGGTCAGAGTCCACATCTGCCCCTGGAAATGTCTTACAACTTAAAACCTGATTCCTAAATCTCTGTCTTACCATTATATAATCTATCTGATACCTCTTAGTATCTGCAGGAGTCTTCCATGTATACAACGTTCTTTTATGATTCTTGAACCAAGTGCTAGCTATGATGAAATTATGCTCTGTGCAAAATTCTACCAGACGGCTCCCTCTTTCATTTCTTAGCCCCAAACCATATTTACCCACTATGTTTCCTTCTCTCCCTTTTCCTACTGACGAATTCCAGTCACCCATGACTATTACATTTTGGTCTCCCTTCACTACCTGAATAATTTCTTTTATCTCATCATACATTTCATCAATTTCTTCATCATATGCAGAGCTAGTTGGCATATAAACTTGTACTACTGTAGTAGGCATGGGCTTTGTGTCTATCTTGGCCACAATAATGCGTTCACTATGCTGTTTGTAGTAGCTTACCCGCACTCCTATTTTTTGTTCATTATTAAACCTACTCCTGCATTACCCCTATTTGACTTTGTATTTATAACCCTGTATTCACCTGACCAAAAGTCTTGTTCCTCCTGCCACCGAACTTCACTAATTCCCACTATATCTATCTTTACCCTATCCATTTCCCTTTTTAAATTTTCTAACCTACCTGCCCGATTAAGGGATCTGACATTCCACGCTCCGATCCGTAGAACGCCAGTTTTCTTTCTCCTGATAAGGACGAGTAGTCCCCGCCCGGAGATCCGAATGGGGGACTATTTTACCTCCGGAATATTTTACCCAAGAGGATGCCATCATCATTTAATCATACAGTAAAGCTGCATGTCCTCGGGAAAAATTACGGCTGTAGTTTCCCCTTGCTTTCAGCCGTTCGCAGTACCAGCACAGGAAGGCCGTTTTGGTTAATGTTTCAAGGCCAGATCAGTCAATCATCCAGATTGTTGCCCCTGCAACTACTGAAAAGGCTGCTGCCCCTCTTCAGGAACCACACGTTTGTCTGGCCTCTCAACAGATACCCCTCCGTTGTGGTTGCACCTACGGTACGGCCATCTGTATCGCTGAGGCACGCAAGCCTCCCCACCAACTGCAAGGTCCATGGTTCATGGGGGGGGGGAAGTTAGATGTACAGGACAAAAAATGAGAAGGTACTGGATAGAGTGGGAGAGCAGACACAATCATTGCCCTTAATAACGAGAAGAAAAAGGAACTAGATAGCACATATACAAAGGGCGTTCAATAAGTAATACAACACATTTTTTTAAATGAAGAAAGGAGGTTGCTTTTATTCACTATTCCACTGCACCATATTATTCTCCTCTCTTTTAGCTAAAAACTAATCTCCGTTCAGTGCGACGGCCTTACGTTACCTTAGTGGAAGGGCCTCTAAGCCACTGTACCAATATTTGGTCGACGTCTGAGGTAACGTCTTTCTGCATACATAACATCCTCACCATGTACGTACTGCTTCCCGTGGAGAACATCCTTCATCGTTCATCGAGGCAAACAGATGGAATTCTAAGGGAGGGGGGGGGGGGGGGGAGATCCCGGCTATAGGGTGGGTGTGGCAGCACAGCCCACTGACGTCATTTGAGATCCCCACGGATGCGCAGACATGTGTGAGGCCTTGCGTTGTCATGGAGAGGGAGAAGTTCATTTGCATTTTTGTGATGAGTACGTTGTAGGACTCCCAGTGTGAGCGGCGGGCCGGCACACGCGAGAGCGGGTAGGTTTGCGCGATCTTGTTGCGATGATGACAGACTCCTCGCACAACGACTCACCGTGATTTTTTTTCACGCCTGGTGTCAGTAGACATTCTGCAAGCGGCTATGAATATCTACGATGCTCTACGGGAATATTCTACGATGCCCCGCAAAAAAATCCGTATTTTTCAACCGAAATTTCATGAGGCAAAAACGTGCTTCATTTCTTTTTGAACATCCCTCTTATTAAGGGGAAGGAGGAGATGGCGTAAACACACTGAAAAAATACCAGAAATCATCGTCATCATAATCATCAAAGAAAGGTTTATACAAAAGTGAATCATGGACGCCATTTAGTACAGATATGAGGAGAATAGAAGTTTTTGAAATGTGGCACAACAGAATAGAACTGAAATTTATCGAATCGTGCATGCAAGTATCGGTACCTGTTGCTCATTAACCTTCGCCGTACATCGTGTCATAGGGACACGGTCAGCGGCATTCCGCGAGAGGCAGTGTTGCCATTCGTTGAGCGGATTCAGGCGCACGTGCGCTGTCCTGCAGAAAGAGTTTTGCTTTCCGCTCCGCATGGTAACCGGAGGCGTCCAAAAAATGGTTCAAATGGCTCTAAGCACTATGGGACAACATCTGAGGTCATCAGTCACCTAGACTTAGAAGTACTTCAACCTAACTAACCTAAGGACGTCACACACATCCATGCCCGAGTCGGTTCGGGACTGAAGCGCCTAGAAGCGCTCGGTCACAGCGGCCAGACCAGAGGCGTTCACCGAGTATGGAGGTCCGATTTGTCGCGTTACAAATGGTGATCCATGACTGTGAAACATGTGCCGACGACACTCGAAGAACTACTGCTTCTCGCTGCCTCTTTGGTCTCGAGTTCACGTCTTCAGAGTCGGCGAATTTCTCATTTCTACTGCCTCGCTTCGGTTCGTGGATGCCTAGCTGTCAGTACTTACTATGGACCCAAGGACCGTCGTAGTAAGAAAACAGTGAGCTCCTTTTGTTACTTTTCACTAAAGTACTGATTGTTATCATTGAAAATCTCTGTTCTTTGAGCGAGGTCTTGTTATGGAAATATAATTTGGATTCTCGTGTGTAAGGTTGTCTAACTTTGATTAATGTCTTCGTTCTCAATACAGATCACCGTTCCGAGCTACCAGAGTGTATCTAAGTTATTCTTAACTCTACTGGTAGAAAGGAATACCTAGCCAAACTGAAACACTCTTACTACACTGACGGGAAAAAATCGCATCGACGAAAACAGCTAAAGTAGAGGAATGGAATTTCGCGAATCCATGTATCTAGGTAACATATTAAAGTGATTAACATATTGAAATTGCAAGATCACAGGTTGATGTAAGCACGAGATAAGCCATTGAAAATGGGATATAACCGGCGTAACCGTCAGTATGTTGAATGCAAGCGTGCAAATTTGCATGCATTGTGTTGTACAGGTGCCGGATGTCAGTTCGTGTGAGGGCGTTCCGTGCCTGTTGCACTTGGTCAGTCAATACAGGGACAGTTAATGCTGTTAGTAGATGAGGCTGGAGTTCGATGATGTCCCATATGTGGTCGACTGGAGACAGATCTGGTGACTGAGGAGGCCAAGCAACATGTCCACATTCAGTACAGCGTGTACAACATCGGTATGTGGGCGAGAGCTATCCTGTTGGAAAACATTCCCTGGATTTATGTTCATGAATGGCAGCGCAACACGTGGAATCAACAGATTGAGGTACAAATTTACAGTCAAAATGCGTGGGATAACCATAGGAGCGCTCCTGCTGTCATACAGAATCGTACCCCAGACCATAAGTCCAGTGTGTCTATCACCCACACAGGTTGGTTGCAGGACCTCAATGGCCTCCTCATAACCAACAGACAGCCATCGCTGGCGCCTAGACAGAACCAACTTTCATTGGAAAACACAACAGACCTCTACCATGCCCTCCAATGAAGTCGAAAATGGCGTTAGTCTGGGGTTCAATGGAATGCACGCTACAGTGCATCTGGCTCGGAGCTGTCTCTGAAGCAACCGATTTGTAAGATTCTGTTGTGTCACTGTGGTGGCAACTGCTACTCACATTGCTGCTGCAAATGGGATGCGCCAGAGCCCTACGGCGAACACGACGGTCTTCCCCCTCGGTAGTGCCACGTGGCCGTCCAGAGCCCATCTTCTTGCGACCGTAGTTTCTCACGAGCGCCGATGGAAGCAGCCATGTACAGTGGGTACATTTCTTACACGTCTTTCTCCATTATCGCAGAAGGAACTTCAGCTTTTTGTAGGCCTATTTCACGCCTCGTTCAAATCAATGTGCCGATAATGGTGCCTTTTGTCGCCTTGGAGGCATTCTTGACTAACATCAACTCATCAAGTCTAATGTCAAAGGTATCTAACACTCACGACCGTTACAGCGTGTATTTAAAATAAACCTGATTTGCAGCCACATAGTGGCCCTACTAGTTGCACTATTTCGCAAAATTTGAATAGGCGTCATCTTTCAGATGTGGAAAGTCACCTACGAGCTTTATATCGCACAATCCATTGTAAGTATTTCGATTGTTTTCCTTCAGTGGTGGTGGTGGTGGTAGTTAGTGTTTAACGTCCCGTCGACAACGAGGTCATTAGAGACGGAGCGCAAGCTCGGGTTAGGGAAGGGTTGGGAAGGAAATCGGCCGTGCCCTTTCAAAGGAACCATCCCGGCATTTGCCTGAAACGATTTAGGGAAATCACGGAAAACCTAAATCAGGATGGCCGGAGACGGGATTGAACCGTCGTCCTCCCGAATGCGAGTCCAGTGTGCTAACCACTGCGCCACCTCGCTCGGTGTTTTCCTTCAGTGAACAGGGTGTTTGTAAATGAATATCTGAGTTTTAACGCTTTGTAATGTTTATTACATTAAACTTTTATACGTCAAATGAAAGAGCAACTCAAACAGTTGTGTTCGGCACCAGTGCAGCGCGCAATGTTCCCGCCGCAATCCGCATGACGACGAAGATTTTCTGGATCATGTTGTCTTCAGTGACGAATAAATCTTTCACCTTAGTGGACATGTTAACACTCACAATGTGCGCATCTGGCGCTCAGAAAATCCTCAAGAGGTGGTACAAATGCAACGATATTCGCCTAAAGTGACTGTTTTTGTGCTGTATCCGGAGGAAAATTTATGGGCCTTTCTTTTTTTGGTGAACCTACTGTAACTGGCACTTCTTACCGTGATACACTAGAGCAATGGCTCTTCTCTCAGTTGGAAGAAGATGAGCCAGAGAACTTCATTAACCAGCAAGATGGTGCGCCACCTCGCTGGCATAGTGAAGTACGTGATTGGTTGAACATCACTGTACCCAAGCGCTCGATGAGCCTGAATGGGCCCAATGACAGGGCTTGCGTTGCATGGCCTCCACGTTCACCCTTGCCATTTTTTCCTTTGGGACTTCATCAAGGATCGTGTGTACGTGCCTCCGCTACCAGCAGACCGCCCTGAATTAAGAAACCGGATTCAAGCAGCTGTTGCTGCAATTACTGAAGACACACTTATCAACGTTTGGAAAGAACGGCTATAGACTTGATGTGTGCCGTGTGACAAATGGTGATCACATTGAACATTTATAAGGTTCTTGGTAAAAATGATTGAGTTGCTCTTTCATTTGACATATCATTTATAACTGTAAGTTTAATACAGTAAATATCATAAAGCGTTAGAAACCCGATATTAATTTATAAACACCCTGTATTTAGTGCAATAATGGTTGGGTACAATAATAAGAATTAACCATTTTAATTGGAGGGTTTCCTTTTTAAGTTGAGTTGTCAAATGTGAATTGATTGTTTCCTTTCAAACACTCATATGTTAAATCGCCTCACATGTTTTCCTAATTAAAGTTTTCTGAGCCGAAATACAATAACTTACAGTGTTCACAGTTAAGGCCTGGAAGACCCTGAAGGGCTTTTTCGGCGTGCCATCACTAATTTATTTCTGTTGCTGCCACGTTGATGCTATGTGGTTTTAATTTTTAGTCTGTGTGTGTTTCAGAGTACCTAATCTGAGTTGAATGAAGGGATCGAACGATATCTGGGATAAGCACAAGCTCATCGCCTTATGTCAACGCGTGGTTGTTACCCCAAATGGTTTTGTTTTAAGCTCTTTAAATTGTGATGTAATAGTGCCAGGCCTTTCATTGTTTGCATATGAATTTGGCAATTTTATTAGCTCATCTCTTAAATAAGAGAAAATTGTTGTAATTGATTAATTTTATTAATAGTAATTGTATCACCGTTTACGTGTATTCAAAACTTTACATGTGCCAAATTTTAAAATTTTCATTAAATATTTAAAGGAATAACTGTTAGTATCATTTTGACTGTCTGATTCATTAATAACTTGATGGTGGCTCTTATAACACCTGTTTTGCAAGAAAGCATAGGTTATTCTGTGTTAACTGGTTATTTTCTTCCGGACTACAGCTGTTCATTTTTGTCAATATTGTACGAATAATGCTGTGTCAAATAACAGTTGTGAGAAAGCAACCTTCTTCCTGCGTGTGTTGTGTTCAGCAACTTGACCACTTCTAGCTCCATGTTACACTATGTGATCAAAAGTATCCGGACATCTGGCTGAAACTAATTTATGCTGTGTTAAGTTCGTGGCGCCCTCCAACGGTAATGATGAAATTCAGTATGGTGTTGTCCCACCCTTAGCCTCGATGACAGCTTCTACTCTCGCAGGCATACGTTCAGTCAGGTGCTGCGAGGTTTCTTGGGTAATGACAGTCCATTCATTACGGAGTGTTGCACTGAGGAGAGGTATCGATGACCGTTGGTGAGACCTGCCACGAAGTAAGCATTCCAAAACATCCCAAAAGTGTTCTATAGGATTCAGGTCAGGACTCTGTTCAGGCCAATCCATTACAGGGATGTTATTGTCTTAACACTCCTCCACAGGCGGTGCATTATGGACAGGTGCTCGGTCGCGTAGAAAGATGCAGTCGCCATCCCCGAATTGCTGTTCGACAGTGTTAAGCAAGAGGGTGCTTAAAACATCAATGTAGGCCTGTGCCGTGATAGTGCCACGTAAAGAAACAAGGGTTGCAAGCGTCATCCATGAAAAATACGACCACAACATAACACCACCGCCACCGAACTCTACAGTTGGCACTAGACACGCTGACAGATGACGTTCACCGAGCGCTCGCCATACCCTTGCCCTGTTATGGTATCGCCACATTGTATACCGTGATTCTTCACTCCACACAACGTTTTTACACTGTTCAATAGTCCAATGTTTACGCTCCTTACACCAAGCGAGGCGGCGTTTGGCACTTACCGGCGTGATGTGTGGCTTATGAGCAGCCGCTCGACCATGAAAGCCAAGTTTTCTGACCTCCCGCCTAACTGTCATAGTACTTGTAGTGGATCCTGATACAGTCTGCAATTCCTGTGTGATGTTTGGATAAGTGTCTACCTATTACACAATACGACACTTTTCAACAGTCGGCGGTCTCTGTCAGTCAACAGACGAAGTTGGCCCGTACGCTTTTGTGCTGTACGTGTTCCTTCACGTTTCCATTTCACTATCACATCCGAAACAGTGGACGTAGGAGTGTGGAAATCTCTTGTATAGGCATATGACACAGGTGACACCCAGTCACGTCCGAAGTCCGTGAGTTCTGCGGAGCGCCCCATTCTGCTCTCTCACGATGTGTAATGACCACTAACGTCGCTGATATGGAGTACCGCGCAGTAGCTGCCCGCACAATGCACCTAATATGAGAAACGTGTGTTTTTGGGGATGTTCAGATACTTTTGATTACAAAGTGTACCTCCTATTTCAGTTACGTGTGTAGATAAAGTAATGGAGCACTGAACCGAATTGAGGAGAAACGACATATATTGAGCAACTTGACCAAAGGACGGGATAATTTTCAGGAAAAATCTGTAGGCATCAAGGCATATTTTATTCGGTAAGAGAGAGAAATCTGGGCATAAAATGGCAGAGGGAGAGTAAGGCTTGAATACGGTAAAGATTTTTTTATAGATGTAACAGTTCAGTGGTTATGTGGAGATGAGAAAGCTTGCATAGGACAGTCAAGCATAAAAATTGTCTTCGGACTGATGACAAGGACGACAAACTCAAAGGAAGAGGGGAAAGCTGCCAATTTACTCTCACCACATTGTCGACATGGAGATAAGCGTTTCCCTCCCGTAGAAATCTTTATATTATTCATTTAAAGTGATTAAGGAAAAGGACTAAATTACGGTGGCCGGAGAGGGGGAAAGAAGACTGAAAACAGGCATTTTCTAGTACTTCAACAACTGTGTCATCTCGCTCTATGTTTGGTGACTTTTTTTTATGTAGCTTTGTTACTGTGCTCTACCACAGAGCCTTTCAATTTAAGTATTGTTTTGCTGGCAGCACTTAATTGGTAGTACTCATGGTTTGGAAGTTCTCACTTTTGTAGAACAATGCTGCAAGCTGTAGAGGAACGTGAAGTAAGGCTTTTGCAAGAGAGCAGCCTTGCATAGGCCAAATCTTCACCTCGTCGTAGAACTGCACTTCCTGAAGAAGAAAAGTACGGAAGCCACATGACATCGTCGGCTGTCAGTGGAACTTCGTATACGTGCACACTATCGACGAATGTGTAAAGGATTAGAGTTTCAGTTCTGTACGACAGATATAAAACCATCAGACTACATTACAGTTGTTCATGTCTAGTGTTCTTACCAGGTGTGGTTGGGTGCATAAGGGAACAGGGTTGAATAATGAATGATCACTGTGAAGCACACGGAGATGTCACGTACCAATATGGGACAGCGTTATCAGCACCTGACAGAATGAAAGCGGTCTTATTGTGGGCCTACATTTGGCCGGTGGTCACACGGTGCAATATCCAGTTTGTAGGGCATTCGAATTTGACAGTATCCGGTGGTCGGGGAACGTGAAGACGGGCATACTCGTCGTCAAGTTTCCGCTCGACCACCTCTGATGCCGCAAAGGGCGATCGCCGTATTGAGCGCCAAGCACGTCGTATCCCCTTCAGATCCGCACCTGCCTTCCAAGAGTATTTAGTGGACTTCCCGCGGCATTCTGCGGCAACCCGCGCGATTGGTAGAAGAATAGCAACAGACGGGCTAGGGAATTTCAGTCCCATGTAAAGGCTGCCGACTCCACAACGCAAATGGTTGCGTTTGGAGTGGATCTGTGATCGTGAAGCATGTCTTCAGCAATGAATCGTGGTTCGCTGCCCTGGAGAGTGCGGTGGCGACCTTGGGAGAGGCTCCACTCTCTCCAAAATGAGACTCAGCATTCTCCTGTCATGCTGTGGGGAGCTATCGGTTATCACTTCAGGTCACGACAGGTAGCGAGAGATTGAACTCTGGCGTCACAACGCTTCCCCGTGGACATCCTGCTTCCACATGAGGTGTCCACCATGCGACGGGATCGTGAGTCCATTTTTCAAGAAGACAATGCTCATCCACGCATGGTATATGTCCCTAAGAACTGTCTGCATTATGGTGAGGTACTCCAGTGGCCAGAAATATCCCCAGATGTGTCCACGATAGAACCTATGTGGGACCAGCTCGGATAGAAAGTCTGACCCAGTGCCAGTATCCAGAATATCCACGACCAGGTACACCGGTTGTGGGACAGCTTGAACCAGGAGAGGGTACTACGGCTGTGAGGCACCCTTCCCAACTGACTCAATGCATGCATACAGGCCAGAGGTTGTGCAGCGTCATATTGACAAGTGGGATCATACTACCAAGATCTTTACAAATTTTGCTCGATTTTGTAGTCAGTGAAATAGCACCACATTCCCTTTCAGTCTGTGAAGTTTCATTTCGGTTACTACTTCACTTCTGGGTGTTGCAGGCCGTGTTTCACGCGGTTTCCCTAAACATTTACAGAAGAATATCGGTATTGTTACTTTGAAAAGGAATGAATTATCAAACGACTCGATATGTTGAATCAGAATTTAGAATTTCAGCTTACCTAATGGCGAGTGTGATGACGATTTAAGTTTGTCATTGTCCTTAAGTACTTCAGTATAATGTTGAATTTTCTTGCCAGTTTCAAGTTTGTTTACGGGGTTTAATGGTCATCTAGTCTCCTCACTTATTTGCAGTGATAGCTATGGTCGCAAACTGGGCGCACACATTTTTTCAGGTGCGCACTTTCAGCAACAAGTTAACGTAGTTGCCCCTTTGGTAAACATTGTGGGACATCACAGAAAAGGATGGACTGTTAACCAGAATAGGCCAGTAACGAAGATCATTCGATTACACAGTTTACATTTCACGAAACGTTTAAAAATTGCGTCCCCTCCAGGATAGTACATACCAATCAAATGCAGTTGCCAATGTTTCATGCATCGATGGAAACAATTTAGAAGTCTTTCGACGTTGTACCATAAAACGACTCCGAAAGATTTGTTCGATAGAATCTGCGTTCTGAAAACATATCTTCGAAACCCGTTCTAATTCTGATGAACACGAAAAGTTCACAAGCGATCAAATTCGGAGAGAAGACATATTTTCCAAAGTTGTCATTATTCTATTTCTGTTAAAGGCACTTGACACTCAGTGCTGAGACACCATGTCCCTTATTATGATGGAAAAACCAGTCCTTTGATCGCCAAAATAGAGATAGTTTCCTTCTGCACTCAATCGCTACAGCTCTTAAATGTAACACTGTTGGTTAATTGCGGTGCCTCACGGAACAAATTCATTATGGACTATCCGCCTGAAACAACTATACAGGTTATTCCAGAAATGTTGCAACAAACTTCTAGGGGTGGTGGGGCAGCATAAGGATTGAGAAATGCGTAGCATCTCATGTCCACAAACGGCGAGGGTAACGCGCTAACAGAGGTTGAAGATCGATAAACAAACAAGAGAATAACTCATTTGAAACATACATAGGACATAATGAGAACACATGGTACACAACCTGAATACAGCTCTAACGTTGAGACAGGTACTCTAAGTTTGTACCATCAGACGTCACGCATGCCAGACATCGACAAAACATTGACTGCCAGACACTCTGACACAACGGGAGATTCTTTGATTATAGCAACTGCGCAGATGATTCTTGCGACGGAAACCATTTCAGACGCCATAGGGTCTCGGTATACGAGAGATTTCATGGCTCCCACATATAGAAATCAAGGTTCGATAAATCCAGTGAGTGTTGGGATCAGGGAGCCGGTCCACTAAGCCCAATGCATCGATGAGGAAATGACCTGTTCAAGTGCCTACCAACAGCCTGGACAATATGAGCAGGCATGGCACCATTTCTCTCTGTTTCATTTATTTCATTTACACGTCAAGTTCCGTAGGACCAAGTTGAGGAGCAAATCTCCAAGGTCATGGAACGTGTCAGTACATGAATTTACAATGTAAAAGTAATAACAGATAAAAATAAAATGTTTATGAACCCAAAAAAAGTCAGGCCATAAGTTTAAGTAAACGCAATCAACAATGCAGCAAGAATCAGCTTAATTTTTCAAGGAACCCCTCGACAGAATAGGAGTGACGCATCAGGAAACCTTCAGTTCCGATTTGAAAGCGCGTGGATTTTTGAGTTATTGTGGTTGCTTATTGAAAATGGATGCTTCTGTTATTGCACACGAGTTAGGGAAGTCCGATCCAAATGCAGGTTTGATTTCAGCCGAGTATTAACTGAGTGAAAGCTGCTTATTCTTGAGAATGAGCTGATATTGTTAATGACAGTAACAAATATATATATATATATATATATATATATATATATTTATTGAGAGGCCAGTGTGAAAAACCCAGACTAGTGAACCGGTTCGACAAGAGGTTCGCGAACTCACACCACTTATTGCCCGAACAGCCCGTTTCTGAGCCAAAGATATCCGTTTAGAATGGGAAGAGGTACCCCAAAATATAATACCATACGACATAAGAGAATGAAAATAAGCATAGTAGATTTAATTTTCGTGTCGAACGATCACTAACTTCAGATAGCATTCTAACAGAAAAAATGGCAGCATTAAGTCTTTGAACAAGATCCTGAACGTGGGCTTTCCACAACAGTTTACTACCTGTCTGAACACCTAGAAATATGAACTGTTCAGTTTCACTAATCATGTGCCCATTCCGTGAAATTAAAATGTCAGGTTTTATTGAGCTGTTTGTCAGAAACTGTAAAACTGAGTCTTACTGTGATTTAGCGTTAGTTTATTTTCTATAAGTCACGAACTTAGGTCGTGAACTGCACTACTTGAAACCGAGCCAATATTGCACCCAACATCCTTTACTATCAAGCTAGTGTCATCAGCAAACAGAAATATTTTAACGTCACCCGTAATATTAGAGGATATATCATTTACACACACATCAAAAATGTTTTGTATCACCTTGTTCCCCAGAACTCCTGAAGATTGTAGATATTGTATAACAGACACAGTCCATTTGACTGTTTAGCGATGTCACTAAACCCGCCCAAAGATGTAAACAACCATGCATGAGCAGCGCCAATTAGACGGATGGGGTCCGACAGCCGATCAGTTCCAGTCAGTCATTACAGCAGGAAGGAGGAACATGGTGTTGTCTGTAGTTCAACCATGCCTAGACGGT
The DNA here is from genome assembly GCF_023897955.1 of Schistocerca gregaria. Taxonomy (NCBI): domain Eukaryota; kingdom Metazoa; phylum Arthropoda; class Insecta; order Orthoptera; family Acrididae; genus Schistocerca; species Schistocerca gregaria. The sequence goes on along the minus strand of NC_064922.1, from coordinate 311,409,712 downwards.
CAATACTGCGGTTCGATCACGTCCACAATGTTACTTTGTGTCAGGAAGGGCTCTCAACAAGGGAAATCTCCAGGTGTCTCGGACTGAACCGAAGTGATGATGTTCGGACGTGGAGGAGATACAGAGAGATAGGAACTGATGATGACATGCTTTGTTCAGGCCGTCCAAGGGCTCCTACTGCAGTGGATGACTCCTACCTACGGATTATGGCTCGAAGGAACACTGACAGCAACGCCACCTTGTTCAATAATGCTTTTCGTGCAGCCACAGGACTTCGTGTTACGACTCAAACGGTGCACAATAGGCTGCATATACGAAACTTCACTCCCGACATCCATAGTGAGGTCCATCTCTGCAACCACGACATCATGGAGCGCGGTACAGATGGGCCCAAAAATGTGCTGAATGGACTGGTCAGGATTGGCATCATGTTCTCTTCACCGAAGAGTGTTGTCTATGCCTTCAACCAGACAATCGTCGGTGACGTGTTTGGAGGCAACCCGGTCAGGCTGTACGCCTTAGACGCACTGTCCATCGAGTGCAGCAAGGTGGAGGTTCCCTGTTGTTTTGAGGTGGCATTATGTGAGACGCCGGCGTACGCCGCTGGTGATCATGGAAGGCGCCGTAACGGCTGTGCGATACGTGAGTGCAGTCCTCCGACAGATAGTGCAACGATGTTGGCAGCATACTGACGAGGCAATCGTCTTCACGGACGAAAATTCGCGCCCCCAACGTGCACATCTTGCGAATGGCTTCCTTCAGGATAACGACATCTCTCGACTAGAGTGGCCAGCATGGTCTCCGGACATGAACCCTACCGAACATGCATGGGATGGATTGAAAAGGAATGTTTATGGACGACGTGACCCACCAACAATTCTGAGGGATCTACGCCGACTCGACGTTGAAAAGTGGGGAAATCTGCACCAACAGTGCTTTAATGAACTTGTGGACAGCATGCCACGACGAATGCAGGCATGCATCAATGCAACAGGAAGCGCTACGGGGTATTAGAGATACCGGTGTGTACAGCAATCTGGACCACCACCTCTGAAGGTCTCGCTGTATGGTGGTACAACACGCAATTTGTTATTTTCATGAGCAATAAAAAGTGCGGTACTGCTATTTATGTTGATCTCTATTCTAATTTTCTGTACAGGTTCCGGAAGTCTCGGAACCGAAGTGACGAGAAACTTTTTTTGATGTGTGTATAAATAAGAAACAAGAGTGACTCCAACACTGATCCCTGGGACACCCATTTGACTATACCTCACTCAGACCCCACATCACAGCCATTCTCAACACTGTGAATGATGACCTTTTGCCATCTGTTGCTAAAGTAAGAGGTGAACCAATTGTGAGCTGCTCCCCGTATTTTCCGTAATGGTCCAACTTCTGGACGAATATTTTGTGGTCAACAAATCAAACGCCTTAGTTAAATAAAAAATATGCCTACGGCACAGAGAAAAGAGAATATGGCATTTTCAGTTGTTAAACGACTTCTAAAGCCGAACTGTACATTTGATAGAAAATTATGTGATATAAAATGATCAATTATTCTTACATACACAGCCTTTCAATAACTTTAACAAACGCTGATGGCATAGAAATAGGTCTAAAACTGTCTACATTATCCCTTTCTCCCTAATTATAAAGCGGCTTTACTACTGAGTACTTTAATCGTTCAGGAAACTGACCATTCCCAAAGGAAAAATTATAAATATGGCTAAATACAGGGCTAACATGTGCAGCACTGTACTTCACTATTCTGCTAGGTACTCTATCATATCCATGAGAGTCCTTAGTCTTCAGTGATACAATTATTGACTCAGTGTCGTAAACCGTGTGTACTCATTACATCCCACAAATGTCTCAGAAGAATAACTTTCTTTCCTTTGATATCTTCGACCTTTGATGGCACTTTACCCATGACGTTTGCGACCATGGGCTGCTAGGCAATTCTCAGTCCTTATGAGGTTCCCTTTCTCCCCTAGAAGTGTGTCGCAATATTTCTGGGACAACCTGCGTACTAAAACAAAGAAACCGAAAAATTAATTTTCTTTCAGTAACGACCAGCACGTTCTTGTACATTTCGTCAGCGTGGAAGAAAGGAGACTCCGTTTTCACGCTGGCTGTCCTCTATTTTTCATTCCTTCAGTGTATGTGAAGAAGCACTGTTACACTAACACCCTTTCTAGATAATATCCGTACACGGCGTCATGCTGCCTCTAATGATCACTGCCAAATAGTCTATTTGTTACTTTTATTTCAGTTCCTAGCACAGACCGCACGAAAGGGTCTCTGTTTAACCACAAACCCAACGAACTCCGCTGCCTTACGTTCCGCTGGAGATGCATTAAACCAGATATGCGTTTGCATGGACTCTAGCATACGCCACTTATTTTCTCAAACTATCATTTACTTTGCGAATATCCAAAAACATCGACTCCAGAATTTTTTTCCATGTTCTCGCGTACTCCACAAGTTGAGGGATCTCCCGACCGCAGTGCGTAATCAACGGACTTCTAACTACATATAATAATAGAAAAGTATCCCTAAATATGTATCAAGCATATGACTACCTCACTCTAAACGTCCTCCCCCCCCCCCCCTCTCCTCTCGCCCTTTCCTTCGTCCGAAGGAATGTTTGTTGTCACAGGTAATTTCTGTCACAGGAAACAGAACCTCCAAAAATGCTGAATATGTGAAACAGCATGAATGAAAACAAGTACACTGACGTTCCCCCAAAGGTGACTGATCATATACATCTACGCACTGACGGAAAAAGTTCTCAGCACTAAGGAGGAGTTGTGCGACATAAACGAAAGTTAGTAGGTGTGTTTCTACATCTGAAAGATGATACCTATTCACATTTCGCGCCAGTCGCAAAAGAGTGGCGCTTGTAGCGCCAGTATGAGGATGCAAATCAGGTTTTACTTTTAACGCACGCTGTAACGGCCGTGAGCTTTAGTTACATTTGAGATTGTCACAGTGAGTAGATGTTAGCCCAGAATACCTTTAACGCGACAAAGACGCCATCGTCAGCACCTCACTGAGTTTGAACCATAGTCCCAGAGCCATTTGATTTAGGTGCCCTTCCACATGTTACCTTACGTGTGAGGGACCATCTCAACCGCGCCTACCCTAACGGTGGTGTGTCCTAGGGGTGCTATTAACTGGCCTCCGATACCACCTGACCTTCCACCTTTAGATTTCTGTTTATGGGATTGGATGAAATCAGAGTTGCACGAAGTGAAGGTAAATACACGATATAAACTGCTTCGTCGCATCGTTGCTGGATTGATTATGAACCAACCACAGGCAATTGAACAAGCAACACAACATATTATAGGTAGAGCGCAAAAGTGCATTGACGTTCATGGTGGGATATTCGAACCTGTTCTGTGAACAGTCCACCATCTCTACGATGCCCCACACCGTCAGGTGGCTTGCGGAGTATGGATGTAGATGTAGGTAAGTGTTAAAGCCGTTTGTAAAAGACGTGGTACGTCTTTTTCAACTGAATACCTGTAACATGCATGTTGCAGTGCATTATGTACTAAAATCAAAGTAAATAAACATTATGCAAAAATGTGTAACATAACTATACTTCTCTGTAGCAGTGTTTTCAAGAAGATCACGCCATGGTCCAGTTGTATTGCGTATACGTTACGTTGTGTACATCAATTTTGCAGAATTAAAGTTCCTTTCAATACCCATACCTCCCTAACGAAGTATTTGCGGACCTATGTTCATAGAACTTTTTTCCTGAATTACTTATACTATCACTGTGTAAAATATTGACCTTGCCTCCCAGAACACCCTATATATATATATATATAGTGGAACATTTTAATCTATATTGGGGAATAACTCAGGATAGAGGTAAGATAAAAGATGCAGATGACAAAGGGGGAGACAATACCACTAATGGTCGTGGCCTTGAACTTGATTTTCAAGGTGATTTGGAAGTGAAAGTGAGTTTTTAAAAGTGGGAAACCTAATATTTGATTTGTTGTTGTGATCTTCAGTCCAGAGATTGGTTTGATGCAGCTCTCCATGCTACTATATCCTGTGCAAGGCTCTTCATCTCCAAGTCACTAATACAACCTACATCCTTTTGAATCTTCTTAGTGTATTCATCTCTTGGTCTACCTCCATGAATTTTACCCTCCACTCCTCCCTCAAGAACAAAATGGTGATCCCTTGATGCCTCAGAACGTGTCCTACCAACCAATATCTTCTCCTAGTCAAGTAGTACCATAAATTCCTCTTCTCCCTAATTCTACTCAGTACCTCTTCATTAGTTACGTGATCTGCCCATTAATCTTCAGCATTCTTCTGTAGCTCCACATTTCGAAAGGTTCAATTCTCTTCTTGTCTAAACCGTTTATCGTCCATGTTTCACATCCATACTTGGCTACATGCCATATAAATACTTGCAAAAAAAGACTTTGTGACACTTAAATCTATACTCGATTTTAATTTCTCTTCTTCAGAAACGCTTTCCTTGCCACAGCCTATCTACATTTTATATCCTCTCTACTTCGGTCATCATTAGTTATTTTACTCCACGAATTGCAAAACTCATCTGCTACTTTGAAAGTCTCATTTCCGAATCTAATTCTTTCAGCACAACCTGATTTAATTCGGCTGCTTTCCATACTTGATTTAAAATTTGAAAAGAACGGCAGATATTATGTATAAAATGCTACATTATTCAAGGTCATGGCAAGGTTGAATGCAGGTCAAATAAGAAAATATGTTCTAGCTGGATTTAACTTGGTATATATTAGGTATACAGCAAGATTCAGTGTTAGATATGAATTAGAAAAGGAACAAGTGGTGATATATCATTACCAATAACCGTCATCTTAAAGGTAATTATTGACGGCCATTCTAAGGTTGAGTTTCGTTTCATGGGAACCACTCATTGTGACGCCGGATTTGGAAAGGCCGATGAGAGATTTGAGCTTCAAGTTTTGATTAACGTATTTGTCGGCAAGAATAAATACGTCAGAATGTAGAAATGTTATTGTGACATTTGCAAAACAAAGCAAACATAAATAAAACGTATATCAATGATTTACAAGTGACTGAGTGAGTCACCTCTTAAGTCATTCCTTCCAATTTGTATCTAACATTGAATTTTGCTCTATCCCTTCTCTATTCCGAGTTAGTACCTATTAGAACTAAACCGTCGTTGAATTTTGCCGTGATCTTGAATAAATATCTTTTATAGATAAAATTTGTCACACTTTTCAAGTATTAAAACAAATATTAGAGTTCATTAAAAAAAGTGGACTTTAATCTCCAAGTCCCTTGTAAATAACATTCAGGTGATGACCTTTAGTATCAACGTGTGGCTCACTTTGCCATCTACAACTTTTATCTAAAACATTTTACTGTATCTCGTCTCTATCGCGAACTATTCCCCGTTATGGATTAACATGCAGAATGAGATTTTCACTCTGCAGCGGAGTGTGCGCTGATACGAAACTTCCTGCAGATTAAAACTGTGTGCCGGACCGAGACTCGAACTCGGGACCTTTACCTTTCGCGGGCCGTGCTCTACCAACTGAGATAACCAAGCACGACTCCCGCCCCCTCCTCACAGCTTTATTTCTGTCAGTACCTCGTCTCCTACCTTCCAAACTTTACAGAAGTTCTCCTGCGAACCTTGCAGAACTAGCACTACTGAAAGAAAGGATCTTGCGGAGACATGGCTTAGCCACAGCACGGAGGATGTTTCCAGAATGAGATTTTCACTCTGCAGCGGAGTGTGCGCTGATATGAAACTTTCAGGAGTGCTAGTTCTGCGAGGTTCGCAGGAGAGCTGCTGTTAAGTTTGGAAGGTAGGAGACGAGGTACTGGCGGAAGTAAAGCTGTGAAGACGGGGCGTGAGTTGTGCTTGGGTAGCTCAGTTGGTAGAGCACTTGCCCGCGAATGGCAAAGGTCCCGAGTTCGAGTCTCGGTCCGGCACACAGTTTTAATCTGCCAGGAAGTTTCATGGATTAACATGGTCCACCCCGTATTTACAAGTTTGTACGAAATCCTCAGAGCGCGAGTCCGAATCGCTTTTTTCCATCAGCCAGTGTAGTTAGCCATGCTTTAGATCACTTCGCTACGTCGCCAGCAAAGAGCCCCCACGGTGCGACCACTGCCAACCCAGCCCCTCCCCAAAATACAACGTTGTATACGGATTGCGGGAACGCTGCACGTTGGTACCGTTGGGTAATTGTCATCGTGTCTGAAACTTTATTTACATGTTGTTTCTAAATAGCTCTCCATAGCGTAGTTTACCTTGTAAAATATATTCACTAACAGAAAAGTGATTAATAGCTACGCTGAATGTACCAGCGGACGTGAAGCTACTGTCATCATATAAGAAGCAACGGGTAACCGTCTGAACCGCTTCTAAAGATCTCTGGCTACAAGAGAAAAAAGAACCTACATGGTAGATGCAATCCAGAGTCAAAATGATACAACTCTGTTTTTTCATGCTACTTATACCCTTCTGCACAGGTAACAAGGAAGGTCAGCTTCGAGTTTGCGTACATCTTTTGTAACGGTGTAGGCAGATACGCCGCAACAAATCTGCCGCCAATTTTGTAGCGACTTATCGACACGGGGCACAGTGCTTTAAAAATATTGACGATGTTATTCTCATTTCGATTAAAATTCCAGCGCAATGTGCTATTACGAATGTTCTCTGTTAATAACAGATCAAATATGCAAATTGAATACTGAATTATTCGCTTGATATACAAACTGGCACAGTTAGCCGTATTTAAGGCGATTAAGTTAATTGGGATTCCTCATAATAATAACTCGTACTAATTTATTGTTGAAAATCACACAGTTGTTCCAGTAAAAAAACGTAATCCTTGCTGCTAGAAATAGCTTTACTAGTTCTCATCTGTAACATTCTGTTCTATTTTTCAAAATAGATTACGGAAACTACACTCTCTTATTTTGAATTTTCTGAGCTGCTTTTACATGATTTTATAAAAAAGGTGAAACTAACATCCTCATATATATATTGTGCCAATCCATTTTAATTTCAATTATTGGAAGCAGAAACGTTTGGAGGAAAGATACACTGGATCACGGTCAGCTCTTTGAAGGAGCTTCTTTTTGCACAATGAGATCCCAAAACGTTAACTTGAAAAATGGACAAATAAGACTTAACCTAGCAAATTAAAACACGTTTCTTGACAAGTTGTAATGGCAATTATTAAGCGTAATAATCTGTATAGGTTTTGTACGATAATGTTCACGCAAATGCGCAGGCTGTTCCTTGTTAAACCGCTGTGTCCTGTGAGCACTTCCACCGGCGAAAGAAAGCAAGTGCCGCTGTCCTACACCATTTACAATACGAGTACTGATTTGCTGACGCTTTCTGAACACGTATTACCATTTCAAGGTGTCGTAAGCTGTGGCAAGTATCCAAGAACTGGGGGAACAAGAACACAAGGCTGATTCAGACAACTGTGAGTGAAGTGTTGGATTCGCTGCAAAATTTCCATAGCTAATTATATCCTCCACGAAGACTTACACAGCGGAAATCGCATCGTAGCAATATTAATTACATCCTCTTTTATTATATTCGCTCGTGGACCAAAGGAAAATAGCTAGTGGTATACGTTTTACGCATTTCCAGTCTCTCTCTCATATTATCCTTAATGTCCCTATGTGGAAAACTGTACAACAGTACTACGGCTTCTATCACACACTTTGAGTGCTAGTTCTCTAAATTTCTACGATTTGGTGTTTCGAGAAAATTATATATATATACTTTCTGGCAGATTAAATCTGTGGGGCGCACCTGGACTCGAAGCAGGGACGTTTGCAATTCGTGGATAAGTGGTTTACCTACTGCGCTACCCGAAGCACGACTCACGACGCGTTCTCACATCTTGACTTCCGCCAGTACATCATTTCCCACCTTCTAAACTTCACAGTTCTCCTGCGGAACTTGGAGGATTAGCACTCAGAAAAGAAAGGATATTGCGGAGACATGACTTAGCCACAGCCAGGGCATATTCACAAACGCTTGCAGAACGCCTATGGAGGTTTGGTAGTGAACAAAAGCACGGTTAGTCGTTGGGCGGGACGTCTGTCAGCATACCAAGAAGGTCGTACAAACTAGTCCGATCTACCGCGTGCTAGCCGGCCGCAAACAGCTGTAACTCCTGCAACGTTGGAGAGACGACTTCGGCGTGTTCGTCCTCACAAAAACGCAAACGAACTTTTCCTTCTTCATGACAGTTTAAGACGTCACAAAAGTCTGCCCACCCAAGAGGTGCTCACGAAACTTCAGTGGACCGTTCTTCCTCATCCATCTTACAGCCTGGATCTCGTACCTTCCGATTTCCATCTGTTTGGCCCAATGAAGGATATACACTTCGGGAAGCAGTACTTGGATGATGGACATGTTATTAATGCAGCAAGACGTTGGCTCCGATGTCGACCATTAGAGTGCACCATGTGGGCATACAGGGCCCTCCAGTAAGGTGAAGTAAGGCCGTCGTACTGAACAGAGACTATGTTATAAAATAGGATTTGGTAGCCAAAAGTATGGATAATACCACAGCGCACTGGAATCCTGAATAAAAACAATTTGCTTTCAGAAAAAAATGTGTTGTAAGTATGAAGAAAACGGCAGAAGGCCAATATGTGAGGTCCTTTTCTGAAGCACGAGGTTTGAAAGTCACATGGAAAAAGTAGATCTCACGAGCGAAAAGATGATCCTGAAACAAATTTCCGAAGAACTTGAGCTGCGAATGTCATCGATCACAGCATTAGTGTCCGCCTGCTTAGGTCGCCGGCACAGTAGCTCAGCGTGTTCGGTCAGAGGTTTAGCTGCCCTTTGTAATAAAAAGACTGAGTTAATGGGTCACCGATGAAATTGAAGAAGCGTCATGGGGAGTCAGCCCCGAACAACTAGAGTGAACAATAACGAACCATTTTTTTTTTATCTCAAAGAGGTGAGTGGTTACGTGCTTGCCTCCCATGCACTGGGCCCCGGTTCGATTCCCGGTCGAGTCGGAGATTTTCTCCGTTCGGGGACTGGGTGTAGTGTTGTCCTCCTCATACTTTCATCCTCATAATCCGTCTCAATCGCCCAATCTTGCGTCGAATGAATTAAGACTTGCACTTGGCGGCCGAATCCGAATGGGACATCATGACCAACAATGCCATATGATCATTTCATTTTTCACAGCATTACGTGGTCAGTTTTCGAAGTACGGTCGCTTGCAGCATGTACAGGCTGTCAGACCACAACACCGCAGTGAAAGATTACTATTCTGCCAATGGATTCTGAAACGGAGAGCTCAAGACCCACAAAGCGGAACAATTAAGGTCTACAAAAGAGCAGAGGCAAATCCTAGAACATATGCATGCATGAAAACAAAGCATCAGATTCGTTTTAATTTCATTGTGTTGGTAGGAATTGTGGTGATAAAATGTTGCGCCATCGGACAAATGAACATGTGGTTCTTATCACTAATTTCTGCCTAACAACTTACCCGAGCCATTACAAAAAGTTACCTATGCAGAAAGACAATTTACCTAGTTTAAGAGTATGCACAGCGGGAGAGCATTCCATTTTCTACACCTCGTACGACAGTACCTAACACAGACTTAAAAAATGAAGGGTGGAGCCGATACGATCGTATCTACCTGTCGCGCCGCTGCAAATACTGGTGTATTAATGTAGACATTGTTACTGTGCCCTTTTCTGATCCCTGTAGTTGAGTGTGTGGTTTAAACCTACAATTCATTACTATCAATTGGAACTCAAATAGATGGAAATTAAGTCTCCAACAAGTGTATAATGACTGTGTCTGAACCGTAATTTTACACAACTGACTTCAAAATTTTAGGTCAGTATACCAGTCTACCTCTACATGACTACTCTGCAGCTCATCCCCTAGCAGAGGGTTTATCGAATCACTTTCACACTATTAGACCTACCAACATTCCACTCTCGCGCGGTAAAAACGAACATATTTCCGTGATAGCTCTGGTTTATTTTATTACTATGACCATTTCTCACTATGTAGGTGGGCGTCAACAAATATTTTCGCATGGGAAAAAAGTTGGAGATTGAAATTTTGTGAAAATATGTCGCAGCTCCGAACAACGCCTTTGTTTTAAGGATTGCTACCCAAACTCGCGTATCTTGTCCGTGACACACACACACTCCCCTGTTTCGCAATAATAGAAAATGAGCTAACCTTCTTCGAACTTTTTTGATGTCTTCCGTCTATCCTATCTAGTAAGGATCCCATACCGCACAGCAGTACTCTAGTAGAGGAAGTACAGACACATTTCAGGCAGTCTCTCTAGTAGACCTGTTGCATCTTTTAAGTGTTTTGATAGTAAAACACATTTTTTGTTTGCCTTTCTGACAACAGTATCTCTGCGATCGCTACAGTTTAAGCTGTTCGTAAATGTATTTCCTAGGCATCTAGCTGAATTGACAGCCTTTAGATGTGTGATATGCCGTGTAACCGAAATTTATCGGGTTCCTGTTAGTACTTGTGTTGATTACCTCACACACTGCCTTATTTAGAGTCAATTGCCACTTTTCGCACCATACACGTATCATGTCTAAGTCATTTTGCTATTGGTTTTGATCTTCTAATGTCCTCTACTAGTCGGTAGAATACTGAATCGTCTGCAAACAATCTAACAGCGTTGCTCAGATTGTCTCCTAAATCCTTTACATAGATTAAGGACAACTGAGGGTCTGCAACACTTCCTTGGCGAATGTCAGATATTCCTTTCGCTTTTCTGGATTACGCTCCATCAGTACTACAGACTGTGACTTTTCCGATAGGAAATCATGAATCCAATCGCACAACTGTGACGATACTCCACAGAAAGACAATTTGATCAAAGGGAACGGTGTCAAAAATATTCATCAAGTCTAGAAGTAAGGAATAAATTTGAGGCTGCCTATCAATATCACACATTACTTCCTGAGAACAAAGAGCTAGTTGTGTTACACAGGACCCGTGCTGAATGTGTCAGTAAATCGTTTGGTAATTCATAACGTTCGATAACAGTATATGATCCAAAATCCTACTGCAAATCGACGTCAATGATACGGACCTGTAATTCATCAGATTAATCCTATTTCCTTTCTTGAGTACCATATTTGCCATGTACGCTCTCCGCAGAACTGTAAACATATTTAACGTTGAAAAAGACAGATGAAAGAAATCAACTGCAAAAGTCTATTACCCACACTATCATGTTAAAGAGTCTTTACGCATACGGCGACTAAAAACCAAACTTCGCTCTCTAAAGAGAGACTAATAGAATGTCTCACAGTACGCTGTAAACCTGAAGTGCATGCAGATGAGGACTAAAACGTTCCTGTATCACATGAAGAGGGAGAACGAGCGAACATTGCATTGAAGAAATATATACGGACTCCGTGGATTGGCTACAAACTTAGGCAGAAGTTCGTAATGCATTTCTGTTTCGTGAACGCGTTGAGAAACGAAGAGGGTGACAAAGGAGCACTGGTTGATTTTAAGCAATTGATTCCCCGTACGATGTCCCAGACAGAAATACAGGGTGGTCGGAAATTCCCGTTACAGACTTCTAGGACTTGTATAGGGGAGTGAGTACATCTTATTCTAAATAGGGATCCATGTGCGGAAACGTCATCCAACGAGACTACAGAGCGTCAGAGTTAGAGGCGCGGGCGTCTGTGAATGTACGTATACACGGGGTGATTCCGTGATGATGTTACAGACTTTCTAGGATGACGGAGAAGGATAAATGTATTAATTTGAAGTAAGGATCCCGGAACCGGACACGAAAGAGTCGAAAGTTATAAACGAAAACCGTTCTGATACCTCTGACAGTTGAATACATGTACCGGTTCTTGTGTTGCGAAGAGTGTAGGGCTGGTAACTTTTCAGTGGTGGGAGTGTGTACAAAGACGAGAAAAAATTTCCAATAAACGTGGGCTCTAAAGTGCGTACCTTAACAGCTATGAACACTTGCTCAGTAGTGGAGATGTGTTTCACATTAGCGAAGATGAAAGAATGGTCATAGCTCCTCAGGTATGCAATTTAGAGCCCACGTTTATTGGACATTTTTTCTCGTTTTTGTCCACACTCCCACCACTGAAAGTTACCAGCCCTACACTCTTCGCAACACAAGAACCGGTACATGTATTCAACTGTCAGAGGTATCAGAACGGTTTTCGTTTATAACTTTCGACTCGTTCGTGTCCGGTTCTGGGATCCTTACTTCAAATTAATACATTTATCGTTCTCCATCATCCTAGAAAGTCTGTAACTTTAAGACGGAATCATCCCGCGTATACGTACATTTACAGATGCCCGAGCCTGTAACTTTGACGCTCTGTAGTCTCGTTGGATGATGTTTCCGGACATGGGTTCCTATGCAAAATACGATGTACTCACTCCCCTCTACACGTCCTGTAAGTCTGTGACGGGAATTTCCGACAACCATGTATAGACGTCACATAAATGAGCCAATCACTTCAGAGGAAACGCAAACGAAGTTGAAGAAAAGAAATCACCAGTCGCAGACGGACAATCACACGAATTCTACCAAACATAATGGGATATTCTGAGAGATAAAGTAATAGAAACATTCATTCAACGAAATCGCAGCCAGTATTAACATTCTAACTGGATTTCTTTAAAGGCGTACCGTGCTCATTTCAAACAATGCACCAAACAATGGCGAACTTCTGACGCTTCAAAATTCTACACTGTGATGGCTTAAAATCAGCGATAGACAAAGAGATTAGTAATATAGTCCTGCGTCCAACAGTGGAGCGTTAATGCCCAACTTGCCTGCAGTGGCATATGCAAAAACTACGCATACTCAGCTAGCAATTCTCTCCATCAACACTGATAAAGTTTTGGACAGAGTGTGCCATTTATATCTGAAGAGTGTGTGGACTAATTTGTATTTGGTGCCAAGTTCGTCTAAACTATTGCAAACGTCTTAGAAAATTCCTCATCGAGGATATTTCACAAACTATGTTCAAATCAAAAGTTCAGTCAAACAAGGATGCCCTACTGCTGTGCAAACTGTGTGAAGTATGCACCTGAAAGAGTTTTTAAACAGAAACACGCATGTGGTGCATATACCGACAATGGTTAAAAATTTCTATCGTCAAGAGGTGAGACTGACAAAAATCAAGAAACTACTCTAGCTATACTCTCGTACGTGCGGTATCGTAAACGGCCCACGGAAAATGAAAATTATTCAGCTACCTCTGGCAAGAAATTTGGTTCCAAATCAAGACTGAACACACAATTGTGAGCATATAGTTCAAGTAGACTTTCAAAGACATCAGGTAATTGGAGATCGACACTAAATTCAATGAGTGCATTTGCCAAATTATTACCTCCAGAAATTTATCGCTGCGTCAAACCTCGCGGCTAAGTAATTTCTCCTTCCTGAGTGAAGGCTGAAATACGGCGCAGCTGCTAGAAATACGGAAAGAAATAGCATGCCCGATCACCCAAGCTGCATTCTGGCTATAGAAGCGAGGTGTAATATTTTAAAGGCGTAAATACGACATCTATCATGGCACCTGAAGGACAGGGACGAACCTGATCTACTTTCCATCAAAATGGGCTTTTATTTTAATCCGTCGCACTCAGTCAGTATTGATAAGAATCTGCGCACTTTCGCCACAACAGTCTTACTTGACAAACATTGCCCACACAGATACCGCCATTTACTCCATACACTATTTAGCCTTTCGTTTATAAATTTGTGTCCAAAGGGGCTACACTGATGTAAAGCATCTACAGCTAAGATCTCGATTGACGAAAATATTCTACGAGATTTTGACAGGGGAGGAACACACAAGCATCTTATCTGCCAGCGGAAGTAAAGGTTAAGTGGTACAAGGCAGTCAGACACTCGACCACACGACACATCATCAAGCTTATACCAAGCGTATGTGACACTTGCAGAAGACTGACACACTAAGTATGACAAACGACAAAAAGAAATTTGAAATAATTTTGGTATGTTGTCTATTTTTGAGACCCAGTTGCGCATTTTCTTTCCAACATAATTAGTTTCCTGGACTGTGCAGCTGGTCCCGGCGGAGTTTCGAGTCCTCCCTAGGGCATGGGTGTGTGTGTTTGTCCTTAGGATAATTTAGGTTAAGTAGCGTGTAAGCTTACGGACTGATGACCTTAGCAGTTAAGTGCCATAAGATTTCACACACATTTGGACATTTAGTTTCCGTCTCTCTGGATCGTTTTCAGATCTTGTAGGCCATAGTTGCATTTGCAACATGTCGTGTCCGTACCAGAACTACACATCTAAACACTGGTTCTGACATTACAAAGATCTGTAAATGATCCAGGGAAATCGAAAAGAGCCAAAGTGTAAAGAAAGTGTGCGACTGGGACTGAAAAATAAACTACACATTAAAACTGTTTTAAACATTAATGTAGTTGCTTTTCTCTCTCGCGACGTGTACACCGGCTATTATGACAAAAGGAATCCTTGGACACATCAATGAAAGCATTCCAATGTGCACCTAAAACGGGATGTAGCGAGATAGCGAACTACCCAGAATGAATTTTTCACTCTGCATGAGAGAGTGCGACGATATAAAACTTCCTGGACGATTAAAACGGCGTGCCGGATGGGACTAAGTCGGTACCTTTGTTTTTCGCCAGCATATTCGCTGCCACCTGTGGTATCACAGCACGACTCACGACCCGTCCTCACAGCTGGTAGAGCACTTGGCCGCGAAAGGCAAAGATAGCGGCTTAGAGTCCCGGTCCGTCACAAGTTTTAATCCGTCAGGAAGTTTCTATAACGAATTCGATTGTAGAACATACGGCAAGTCGTCAGTTAGAAATGAAAAACTTTGTTAGGATAAAATTTTCCTTAGATAGACTATTGACAGGCAGGCGAAGAAAACGACGATATCCACACGTAATGACCTGTCCCAACATTTATCCGGAGTCGATTTACAAATATTTAGAGGATTTACAAATATTTAGAGAAACTGGTCGTAAAGTTTGGAAAAAAATACCTCGAACCGTATTTTTCAAAGGCGTCATCGCTGTACTATCTAGCTTTTTTTCGAAATTCAAACAATGGGGTAGCTATCGTTATTATAAACTGGTTTGAAACGAAAAATTTCTACACTGAAGCAAAGGTCCCGCACGGTTGATGTTTCAGTAACAGATAACACAGGTCGCATACTGCATACGATCAGAATCACTCGCTCGGAACTTGATTTGTTGATCGTCTCATGAAGTGGCCCAGCAGTGCATCTGTGAGCCGATGCCATCCAGAACCAAGACGGCGAGCGTTGTACATTCCGTGGACTCTTGGCGCCAACACAAGATGGACATGGATAAACTGAACAAGTGGGTAGTTCACTCTTCACATCCAGTGACAGTGGACAGTGCATCGGAAAACTATTCAGACTACCGCATGTCCACAGTGCTACCTCAATGAAACTTAGCATGAATTGCACGAGTTGTGCTCTTCTTCATCGACGACGACGACGACATGTATATAAGGTGTATCATAATTAACAGTGAAAACTGACGAAGGTTAAAAATACGATATTAGGAACAGGAATCTTCCAGCGAACATGGCTTCCTGAGGTTATTGTGGAATTTCGACACACATTAGGCCTCGTGGCTTTGAAATTTCTGGAAATCGACGCCCCAAAGAAAGGGCTGGTTTGATTGATGCCCTTTATGCCAAACTCAGAGACTTTTTCGCGCCGATGTGTCTGGAATGTTTTACTCGTCCACTCACAAGAAAAAAGCGTTATTTCAACGCTGGGCGTTACCGTTCTAACCATCCTAGAGGTATCAAAAAAAGGGGATGGAATTTTTTTGGGGAAGAGGCGCTGTGACGACTTTCTCATCGTGTGGTACGCCACGGTAGCGTTGGGCAGAATTATTGTGAAGTTTGGTGCCAGTATGATATCATCAACCTACCTAATACGTCACAGGAACTTCTGAGATGTGGCCTTTTTTTCGCGCGTGTCGACTACTTGTTTGAAGCGGCTCGAGCCCGAGGATGACGTCACAGGGCGCCACGCTTTTGCACCATTACCGATGAAGGTCGTAGGCATCTTCCACCCATATTTCAAACGTATGCCCTGCGATGGGAGACAATTACGGGCTTTCGAAAAAGTGATCCTCTCGCGCATTACAATTGGGCTCTAATTTCACGCAAAATCCCTGGCTGGAAAATTAGCACATGCCTAAGGGGGCACAAGCACACATTGATATCAATGTAAGAGGACGAGTATATCGCCAATATGGTTCAAAATCGGTAGGTAAGTCAGGGCCTTTACTTTAGCATCCACCATCACCTGAGCTTAATTCTCTGGATTTTTCTGCTTGAGGCTTAGAAATGAAATGTACAGCACTCCCTTTGATGCGGTTGGAAAACTGTAGCGGCGAATTGTACATCATTGTCAACATTTACGACATGATATGGGATGTCTGACAAAACTGGTAACTCACTGCAGAGATGAGTGCATATTTCATCCAAACGCGTTGACGACTCATGGGGAATCTCCTTTAACAGGTACGAGTGTAATGTACGTAAATTGTGCCTTGTAACGTGCTGAAGAAGTATTTATTGTTAAAGTAGACCACTGATGAATTTAGAGCCGTATTAGAAGCGGACTTAATCGCAAAGTTTACGTTTCAAAAACATTTGTACCAACTAGGACAATATTTCAAATGATTCAAATGGATCTAAACACTATGGAACTTAACTTCTGAGGTCATCAGTCGCCTAGAACTTAGAACAATTTAAAACTAACTAACCTAAGGACAGCACACACATCCATGCCCGAGGCAGGATTCGAACTTGCGACCGTAGCGGTCGCGCGATTCCAGACTGTAGCTCCTAGAACCGCTGGTCCACCTCGGCCGGCGACAATATTTCACATTGAAGCCTTTGGTGACTGGTAACTGCACATTAGTTATTATCTTACGAACTCTCCGTTTTCGGATCCCTGCTTACTGAAACATTTTTGCATCTATTATCGTATGTTTTCATCAGTTTCTGATTCTACTATTAATTATGATAGACATCGTATACTACTTATTAACCTAGAGCGATAGTGGAGATAATAGGCTACTTATTCAGAAAGTGTCAAGTACAAATCTCAAAAGCGCGAAATGTTTACGCTCAGTAAGTGCTTCCTACTTCATTCACAACACGGCTCTTGATGGTCTTTGCATCTATAAGTGGTAGTCAAATGAAAACCAAACACCCGCCGATACAGAACCATGAAATGGTTCCGTTGAAACGTAATCACCACAGATATCCCTAATGGAAGACGAGAGGGTCAATTCCTGTTTCGTTGATTACGGTCGGCCGCTGACGGATCCAGAACTGCACCCACACCTACATGTCCTCCTCGTACTGAAAACCGACATCTACTCATGTCTTTCTCCACGTCGTCAAAGATGTGAAAATCATACAGTGGAAGATCCGCGCTGTACAGAGGATGTTGCAGTGGTTTCCTATCAAATCGCTGAACGTAGCCTTCGTCGGATTCGCAGTGCAACAGGATGATTCCGTCCGGAAGCATTTCGACAGCCCGAGGGCAAACAGCAAAGCCAGCATCGAAAACACCCCACTTTTCCCTCACCAAAGAAATTCTGAGGTATTCATAGAAGTTCCGGTAGGTCATGATGAGGTCCTTCGTTGACTGCAGGGACACACTGCTCGTCGTGTTCACCGAGCGTGGAACAAATTCAATGCACAAGTGCTATGAAGATACTTAGCTGACTCACTATGAAGTTTAAACGCCCAGGAATGCTGTCTGACAGAATCATCTAGTTGCACGATAACGCCCGCCTTCACACTGCCAATCGGACGAAAGCTACCCTTCAGCGATCTGGTAGGGAACCATTCCAAAGTCCTTCGTACAGCCAGGATCGTTCATCGTGTGATTTTAACATCTTTCCTGTTCTGGAAAAAGATATGCGTGGACGTCGCTTTCAATCAAACGAGGAAATGAAAGAGTGGATCCGGTTGTGGTTTCGTTAGAGGTTTACTGCGTTCTACTGAACAGGAATTATCACCACCTCTCTAAGCGAGATAAATGTCTTAACGCGTGTGGTGATTATTTCCTAATGGAAATGGTGTTCTGTTTTCATTTGACTTCCCTTCATATTAGACGATGCATGTAAGGTATTTTACGTCAAGTCTTAAGGAGGTGTTAATTTTTCACTAGTGTAAATACCAGTTGAATTAGGCTGAACATATACGACGATATAATGGCACGAATTTTCCGTGTTCGGTCTGTTCTAAGCCTCAGCAACTGTGGTGAACAATCTCTTGTGTCAATTTCATCAGGTATGAGCTTGGGTTCGAGGGAATTTTGTAGTCATGCAGTAGGAGTATGGACCATTCAAGTAACCTCTTGCACTCGGTTGGAGAAATTGGGGAGTCCACCTGAATCTGAGGCCTGGAAGTTCTGTAGGTGGTGCACAAGTCCGGGGATAGGATGCACTTCGCATGCAGACTTACCTCTGTGATGGGGCCGCTGGCGTTAGGAGCAGGAGGGCTCTGGGGGCGGCGGGAGGCGGCCGGGGGCGGCGACTGCGGCTGCGGGGGAGGCGTCTTGCTGATGCCCGGCCCGAACCCTGCCGGCACACCACACAAGTACTCACCCTCAAGTACACTGCACAGAAGTAACTCAGTCACCAACACACAAAACTCCTCTTTTTCAGCACAGAGAAACTCCACCCATTAGCATATTCGCAATAGATATGTTGCCCCTGGAGGAATGGTCAATACGTAGTCATACGACAGCAACGATCATTTGAACGCAAAAAGCTTCATATGGACATATTCCGAATGGTTCGAGAGAAATAAAACATTTAATTTTTTTCAGTCATCTGTCTTTTGACTGGTTTGATGGGAAGTGCAAAGAATTCCTCTCCTGTGCCACCCTGTTCATCTCAGAGTAGCTCTTGCAACCTACGTCCTCAGTTATTTGGTGGATATATTTCAATCTCTGTCTCCATCTACAGTTTTTACTCTCTTCAGCTCCCTCTACTACCGTGGAAGTTTTTTCCCTGATGTCTTAATAGATTTCTTACCATATCGGCCCTTCTTCTTGTGAATTTTCTCCATGTATTCCTTTCCTCGCCAATTCTTCGGAGAACCTCATTTCTTACCTGCTCAGTCCATCCAACTTCCAACATTCTTCTGTAGCACCACATCTCAAATGATTCGATTCTTTCTTTTTCCGGTTTTCCAACAGTTCACGTTTCACTAGCACACAATCACGTGCTCCAAACGTACGTTCTCAGAAATTTCTTCCTCAAATTATGCCTATGTTTAGTATTGACAGAATTCGCTTGGCCAGCATTGCCCGTTTTGCTGGTGTTAATTTGCCTTTTGTGTCCTCTCACCGTTCGTCATGGGTGGCAAAATTTCTTTTATTTGCTTCATAGTCAACAATCCTGATGTTAAATTTCTCCCTGTTCGCAATTCTGTTACTCATTACTTTTGTCTTCCTTCGATTTACTCTCAATCGATATTCTGTACTCTTTAGGTTGTTTATTCCATTCAGCAGATCCTGTAACTCTTCATTTTCATTCAGGATAGCAATGTCATCGGCGAATCGTATCATTGATATCCTTTTATTTTGAATTTTAATTTCACTCTTTAACCTTTCTTTTATTTCCTTCGTTGCTTCTTCGATGAATATATCAAAAACTACGGGCAACGGCTACATCTCTGTCTTACCCCCTTTTTAGTTCGAGAACTCAGTTCTTGGTCTTCCAATCTTATTGTTCTCTTTTGGATATTCTGCATATTATATATTATACGTACGACCCTTTAACTTACCCCTATTGTTCTCAGAATTGCGAACATTTTGCGCTATTTGACATTGTCGAAGGCTTTTCTAGCTCGACAGATCCTATAAACATTTATTGATTTTTCTTCAGTCGTGCTTCCATTATCATCCGCAATGTCAAAACCGCCCTTGTGGTGCCTTTCCCTCTCCGAAAGCCAAGCTGATCGTCACCTAACACATCCTCAATTTTGTTTTGCATTCTTCTGTATATTATTTTTGTCAGCAACTTAGATTCACGAGATGTTCAGTTGACTTGGCAATAATTTTCGCACTTGTCGGCTCTTGCAATCTTCGGAATTGTGTGGATGATGTTATTCCGAATGTCAGATGATACACTCCTGGAAATTGAAATAAGAACACCGTGAATTCATTGTCCCAGGAAGGGGAAACTTTATTGACACATTCCTGGGGTCAGATACATCACATGATCACACTGACAGAACCACAGGCACATAGACACAGGCAACAGAGCATGCACAATGTCGACACTAGTACAGTGTATATCCACCTTTCGCAGCAATGCAGGCTGCTATTCTCCCATGGAGACGATCGTAGAGATGCTGGATGTAGTCCTGTGGAACGGCTTGCCATGCCATTTCCACCTGGCGCTCAAATGGTTCAAATGGCTCTGAGCACTATGGGACTCAACTGCTGTGGTCATCAGTCCCCTAGAACTTAGAACTACTTAAACCTAACTAACCTAAGGACATCACACACATCCATGCCCGAGGCAGGATTCGAACCTGCGACCGTAGCAGTCTCACGGTTCCGGACTGCGCGCCTAGAACCGCGAGACCACCGCGGCCGGCCCACCTGGCGCCTCAGTTGGACCAGCGTTCGTGCTGGACGTGCAGACCGCGTGAGACGACGCTTCATCCAGTCCCAAACATGCTCAATGGGGGACAGATCCGGAGATCTTGCTGGCCAGGGTAGTTGACTTACACCTTCTAGAGCACGATGGGTGGCACGGGATACATGCGGACGTGCATTGTCCTGTTGGCACAGCAAGTTCCCTTGCCGGTCTAGGAATGGTAGAACGATGGGTTCGATGACGGTTTGGATGTATCGTGCACTATTCAGTGTCCCCTCGACGATCACCCGAGGTGTACGGCCAGTGTAGGACATCGCTCCCCACACCATGATGCCGGGTGTTGGCCCTGTGTGCCTCGGTCGTATGCAGTCCTGATTGTGGCGCTCACCTGCACGGCGCCAAACACGCGTACGACCATCATTGGCACCAAGGCAGAAGCGACTCTCATCGCTGAAGACGACACGTCTCCATTCGTCCCTCCATTCACGCCTGTCGCGACACCACTGGAGGCGGGCTGCACGATGTTGGGGCGTGAGCGGAAGACGGCCTAACGGTGTGCGGGACCGTAGCCCGGCTTCATAGAGACGGTTGCGAATGGTCCTCGCCGATACCCCAGGAGCAACAGTGTCCCTAATTTGCTGGGAAGTGGCGGTGCGGTCCCCTACGGCACTGCGTAGGATCCTACGGTCTTGGCGTGCATCCGTGCGTCGCTGCGGTACGGTCCCAGGTCGACGGGCACGTGCACCTTCCGCCGACCACTGGCGACAACATCGATGTACTGTGGAGACCTCACGCCCCACGTGTTGAGCAATTCGGCGGTACGTCCATCCGGCCTCCCGCATGCCCACTATACGCCCTCTCTCAAAGTCCGTCAACTGCACATACGGTTCACGTCCACGCTGTCGCGGCATGCTACCAGTGTTAAAGACTGCGATGGAGCTCCGTATGCCACGGCAAACTGGCTGACACTGACGGCGGCGGTGCACAAATGGTGCGCAGCTAGCGCCATTCGACGGCCAACACCGCGGTTCCTGGTGTGTACGCTGTGCCGTGCGTGTGATCATTGCTTGTACAGCCGTCTCGCAGTGTCCGGAGCAAGTATGGTGGGTCTGACACACCGGTGTCAATGTGTTCTTTTTTCAATTTCCAGGAGTATATATCTCCAGACTCATACATTCTACAGACCAAGGTCAATAGTCGTTTTGTTCAGAGTTCCCTAAATCATTTTAGGTAACATTCTGTCAGAATTACTAGGTCTTCTAAGGCTTTGAAAGACAATTAACATTGCTATTTATTTTACGTATTCTTCAATAATTTTTCAGGTTTGCATATGTACCACAGTTAGTAAACGTTACGGCATGGGTTTTACGAAGTATGAACTTTGGTAAAGACACTATGTTCACAAATTGGACATATCGGAAAGCACCGACGGTATTCTTCGACGGCTGCAGAAGCACTTCCATCACAGCAGCTGTAAACGTACATCATATCTGAATGATCTTCATTAGATGTTGGCATTTTAGCTAGCGCGTGCACATAGTTAAGCGACGTTTCTCTCTGGTACACTCAATCCCACGCACTGCTTCACTCAATACATCATGGACAACTGCGCATCAACGGGCTACCTTGATGCCACAAAGACATCCCGAGCCAAGAGGATGTAACCAACACGGTAGTTTGGGCTAGAATGAAACGTCAAGAGTTTGGGTAGGAAAGAGACATACCTGCGCGCCACTAGCGCAAAAACAAATGTACATTAAATATTTTCTGTCATGGAAACCATTCGGAGCAGGGCGTATTCCAATTGTCCATATAATTTTTCTTTCATATGAGCATTCTGAATATTGACCACTCCTCCTGAGACACACTGTATTCATGAATTCTGATAATTTTGCATAGTATAACATAAAATAATAACGCAAAATTGTTTTGTCCATGTTCGTAAGTACAGTGAGATACTCATGCAAAAGATGCAGCAAACAGGGAGATTATGAAGTATTAATCGTGGGGACAGATAAAAGTAAACATTCTGAAAATAATTTTGCATAGCGTTAGTTCGCTAGTATTTAATGCTAGTCGCGTTCCCATGGAAAGATACGAGACTGATGTCTATAGCGTACCTGAGATAGATCGATGGTAGTTTGTGGGTCTGTTAAAAGTCGTCATTATGATAAACGAAAGAATGATTAGAGCTTACCTTCTCTCTGCGTTGATGTCATTATTGAGTAACTTCTAGCTTATTTGGAAAAATAATAACGGGATTTAACGTCGTGCCGTTACGAGTTCATTGTTGTCCAATTCCAAATTCAGACAGGGCAAGGATGAAAGAGGAAGACGGCTTTGCCTATTCGTCTGCAATTGTTGAAAGAAACTCTGAAAAACTTAAATTCCGCTGGACACACTAGTATCTCAATCGGGCTCCGTGCATCATATAAGTTACAGAATTTTACGATCACATCAGAATCATAAACTGGTGAATGTTCTGTAAACTAGAACGAAACGCGCTATTCGAAACATCCACTTTTATGTATTTCTGAAGAAGTATTTACCTACCTGCGGCTGTCCAAGTTCACTTATGACTAATACTCAGTGACGAGACACCCACGGAAATCAGTTATCAAAGAATGACAAAGCTAATGCAAACATAATAGTCTGCTGCGTTCTGTGAATAACTTAATAAGGACGTTCTTACATGGAGTGTTTTGGCAGTTGATTGAATGCCATGAAATTCGTGCCCAACACAGATCTATGGTATGGTTTACTTTTAGGACGACCTATCGGTTGGTTACAATTATAGTGACGTTACTCACAGAGGTCCAGTGTAGACTGTAATTATTGTATCGCAGAAAAAAATGACAGAAACGGTAACCCCTTAATGCGGATCTGATTTACGCTCGAAAAAACGTTAGTGCAGCTTTCGCCACCAAGTGCAAATCTGGCGCCGTGAACGCAAGAAAGATGCATAGAAATGTTTCCATATGTAATGGATTAGGAACGGGACGTAGATGGAAGTCAAAGAAGTGAGAAAGGCATAATGTTTATTTTATATTAACCGCTGTTTCAATATGAGGACCGGATACGTCGTCCAGTTATTGCATCCGTAAAACGACGTGCTCAGCAGTTACTAGCAGCAGTTCTCGTGGAAATTGAGCATCGTGTTCCTGTATAAAAGCATCTTTGAGGTAACACGTTCGTGGAACGTTTAATCAAGCAGGTCTTTCACTGGGTGAGCGACATGAGATGTTTGCCCATCTTGCATGAAAACAGTGGTTTCCGCACACTTTCGCTCTTCCAAAGCAGGAACCACATGCTGTACAATGTTGGTTGGTTTGTTGCTTTAGAGGCGGGACAAGGGACCAGACTACGAGGTCATCGGTCCCTTGGTCCTGATAAAACAATTCCACAAGTGTGAGATTAAAACGGACGAAACATGTAACACAAAACGGAAAGAAAGGAAAAGCCACAAGAACGAAGAGAAGGCAACGAACACTAAAAGAAACAAAAGAGGGAAAGAAAACAACAGAGAGACACTAGAAACAAAAGAGAGTATTACATGAATGCAGATTACAGTAACTGGCCAACCACGAGAATAAAAAGGGATAGTCAGCACTCTGAAATACATTAAAACCTCTACCCTAAAAGCACTAGGGTGGAGGACACAGAGGGACAAAGGACATGAGCTAAAACCTAAATATAAAGCCCACTCCCACGGATAAAACGTAGAACTAAAGCTGCTGTGGAGGCATTGTCGCCCAACACCGAAGGAAGGGTCTGGGAAAGTTAAAAGTCTGCCGATGAGCGGCTGAAAATGGCCAGTCCAGCAAGAGGTGGACAACTGTCATTTGGAAGCCACAGCGACACTGGGGTGCTTCCTCGCGACGGAGTAGGTAACCATGCTTTTACCACGTATGGCCAATGTGGAGCCAGCAGAGGACCACTGATTCCGTGCGAGAGGCCTGCATGGAAGACTTCCACACATTCATAGTCTCCTTAATGGCACGCAGTTTGTTGTGCGTGCTGTTATGCCATTCCGATTCCCAAAGCCGTAAAACCCTGCGGTCCAAGACAGAACGCAGGTCAGCTTCGGAAATGCCTATATCCAGAAGCGGTTTCCGGGTCGCCTGTTTGGCCAACCTGTCGGCAAGTTCGTTGCCGGGGATTCCGACGTGTCCTGGGGTCCACACAAACACCGCGGGACTGTTCCAGGGCATAGATGGACTCCTGAATGGACGCTACCAGAGGGTGGCGAGGGTAGCACTGGTCGATATCTTGTAGGTTGCTCAATGAGTCAGTGCACAGGAGAAATGACTCGCCGGCGCATGAGCGGATGTACTCAAGAGCACGAGATATGGCCGCCAGTTCTGAAGTGGAAACACTGCAGCCAACTGGCAAGGAGTGCTGCTCAATATGTCCTCCATGAACATATGCGAAGCCCCGTTGTGACCAGCAGCCAATGAACCCTCGATGTAAACCAATTCAGAGCCCCGGAACACGTCAAGAATCGAGAGGAAGTGACAGCGGAGGGCGGCGGGGTGCACGGGGTCCTTAGGGCCATGCAAAAGGTCCACACGAAGCTGCGGCCGAAGCGGACACCATGGAGGCGTACGTAGACCGCAAGTAGAGGTGGTAAAGGGAAGGACCCCAGTTCGGAGAGAAGGGACCGCACGCGAGCAGCAAATCTCCTGTCGCTAATCGAACCACACAGTGGCACACAGGGTCGAGTAAATGCAATCTGAAGTCGCTGCCGAACCATAAACCACACTCCCATAGTCAGTTCGGGATTGGACAAGGGCTTTGTAGAGCTGCAGCAGCGTAGACCGATCTGCACCCCAACTGGTGTTGCTCAGGCAACGGAGGCCATTGAAGTGCTGCCAGCACTTCTGCTTAATCTGACGAAGATGAGGGAGCCAAGTCCATCGAGCGTCGAAAACCAGTCCTAGGAATTGATATGTCTCCACTACAATGAGTGTATCGTCATTAAGGTAAAGTATGGGATCTGGATGAACGGTACGACGCCGACAGAAGTGCATGACACACGACTTTGTGTCTGAAAACTGGAAGCCGTGGGCTAGAGCCCATGATTGGGCCTTGTGGATGGCTCCCTGGAGGCGCCGCTCAGCAACAGCAGTACTCTAACAGCAGTACGAAATTCAGAAGTCGTCTCCTTACAGAGAAGGTGAGATGGAGAGCCCGACAGCTGCTGCTAGACACTTAATGGCCGTTAAAAATAGAGATACACTCAATACAGTGCCCTGCAGGACTCCATTCTGCTGAATATGGTTGGAACTATGGGACACGGAAAGTACGGAGCGACAGGAAGTTTTGGATAAAAATCGGGTGTGGTCCCCAGAGACCCTACTCACATACAATGTGGCAAGGATATGATGTCGCCAATTCATGTCGTATGCTTTATGTAAGTCAAAAAAAGACAGCAATCAGGTGTTGCCGTCTGGCAAAGGCTGTTCGGATGGCAGACTCGATGGACACACGATTATCAGTGCTAGAGCAACCCTGGTGGAAGACGCCCTGATATGGAGCCAGCAAGCCACGTGACCCCAGGACCCAACCCAACCGCCGACATACCATACGTTCCAGTAGCTTACAAAGAATGTTGGTGAGGCTGATGGGCCGATAGCTAACCACATCAAACGGATTGGCCGGGTTTGAGCAGCGGAATGATGGTGCTCTCCCGCCATTGCGATGGAAAGACGTCATTGCACCATATCCGGTTGAAGATGACGAAAAGATGTCACTTGTAGTCAGATGAGAGATGTTTAATCATCTGGCTGTGGATGCCATCAGGTCCAGGAGCTGTGGCGGGGCAATGTGCAAGGGCACTGAGGAGCTCCCACTCTGTAAATGGGGCGTTATAGGATTCACTGCAACGTATAGTGAATGACAGGACGATCCGTTCCAGCCGCCGTTTGAGTGTGCGAAAGGCTGGGGGGTAATTTCCCGATGCAGAAGCTAGAGCAAAGTGCTCGGCAATCACGTTGGCGTCGGTACCTAACTCGCCATTTATGGTAGCTCCGGGGATAGTTGTTGGGGCCTGGTACCCGAAGAGCCGTTTGATCTTTGCCCAGACTTTGGAAGGTGACGTGTGGCACCCAGTGGTGGAGATGTATCTCTCCTAACACTTCTACTTCCGTTGTTTGATAAGGTAGCGAACACGGGCACAGAGCCGTTTAAAGCCTATGAGGTGCTCCAGGGTGCCGCTGTAGTGCTCGCCGACGCTCCTTAATTGCTTCAGCGACTTCCGGCGACCACCAAGGGACTGCCTTACACCTTGGGCACCCTAAAGAGCGAGGGCTCACGTTTTCGGCCGCAGAAACAATTGTACTAGTCACCTGCTCAACCATCACATGGATGTTGCCACGTAGGGGAGATTCAGCGGTGACAGCAGATGTGAAAGTTCCCCAGTCCGCCTTGTTCGAAGCCTATATGGGCAGGCGTCCGTGTGCCTGACGCTGGGGCAGTGACAGGAAGATGGGGAAGTGGTCACTACCACACAGATCGTCATGTGCTCTCTAGTGGATAGATGGGAGAGGTCCTGGGTTTCAAATTGATAAATCAATGGCTGAGTAACTACCAAGAGCCACACTGAAATGTGTGACGGCCCCAGTATTTAAGAGGCAGAAGTCGAGTTGCGACAGTAAAGTTTCGACATCTCTTCCTCGGCCAGTGAACATCGTACCACCCCACAAGGGGTTATGGGCATTAAAATCTTGCAGAAAGAGGAAAGGTTTAGGGAGTTGATCAATCAGTGCAGCTAATACATTAAGGGCTACTGCACCATCTGGAGGAAGATATACATTGCTGACAGTTATTTCCTATATTGTCCTTATTCTGACAGCCACGGCTTCAAGAAGCGTTTGAAGGGGCACATGTTCACTACAGACCGAGTTTAGGACATAGATGGAAACTCCACTTGACACTCGATAATAGTCGCTACGGTTCCTGCAATACAGGCCGCGGAGGGCAGGGGTCCGCATTGCTGGGAAGCAAGTTTCCTGGATGGCAATGGAGATAGCAGGTGTAAAGTTTAACAGTTGCCATACCTCAACCAGGCGGTGGAAAAAACCGCCGCAATTCCACTGGAGGATGACATCGTGAGACTGGGAAGGCATGGCACATTCACTGAGGCAGTTTACGCCTCAGAGTCACCTGCTGCCCCCTATTTATTGCCTGAGCAGCCTATATCCATTGTGTCAGAGTCTAATGGCTCCAGGGAAAGACTTACGTGATTATTGTTGAAGTCATACTGGAACGACAGCTATCTTCTTAAGCACGACAACAGTCGAGATCGCAATATATATGTATACTGCAAACTTGTTTTTGTCAAAAATTATCATTTTCGGGCCACTAACTCCCTGGCGAGGGTCGGAGCCGTTAGACACAGCGGCTGCAGTTGTTGCCTTGTGCCTTTTGGAACATACAGCGGCTCCGTGTACCGACTCCCAGCGTCACCACGCAGTTAGTGGTTGCAAGATGATTATTTTTGACAGAAACCGGTTAGTAGAAAAAATAATTTTTTTTGCTGTAAATGGTCAAGTGTCGTACAGCGACAAGATGAAGCTGGAAGACAGGCTTTCCTACACGTTCAGCTACAAGAGCCTAGAGAACCCTGAACGCGGCACAGTAAACCCGTCCACGGTAATGTTTACTACAAAGCTTACGTTGTAGCTAGAGTACATACGAAAGTATCGCGGTTCCGGGAAATCCAGGGCTATTTTTAAAAGCTAGGCAGATATAGGTTCTTAGCTGAAGAGTGTTGCTTTCATTTTTCAAAGGAATATTTGTGGTTTCCGGATAAGAATAAGAAGGGAAACAGCGTTTCGGGGTATGAAATCATATGGAAAGCGCGGACAGTTGAGTTAATCTAGTGATAGTGGGGTTAGTGACCACAAAGTCGTAGTAGCGAGACTCAACATCGTAACATCCAAATTATAAGGAATAAACTCGAAATGTATTTATTCAAAGAAGCAGATAAAAATTCTCTTTTCGCCTTCCTAAGAGTGTCTCCTCTCCTTCCAAGCAAATTAAGTGGAAACCAGATGTGCCTTAGATTCAAATAACTATCATCGGTGGTACCTGATTTATAGCAAATAAAGTGATATAT
Source organism: Schistocerca gregaria (assembly GCF_023897955.1). NCBI lineage: Eukaryota > Metazoa > Arthropoda > Insecta > Orthoptera > Acrididae > Schistocerca > Schistocerca gregaria. The sequence continues at coordinate 311,380,885 of NC_064922.1, read as the reverse complement.
GGTACACAAATAAGGCCAGAACACCTTTGCATAAGCAACGAAATAAGCATGCCAGATTTTTTTAAAAAATGCAAAATTTCCAAGACTGGCGATGTTTCACTGAAGCTCGAAACTTTGTGCTGACTTCATTATGGGATCCTTCTAAGAGTTCACACAATGAAACTCAGTGAGATACTCCAGAGAGATTCTGGCCATATGCGTAAAGTACACCAGTGGCAATACACAATCAATACTTTCACTGGGCGATGCCAATTGTAGGACTGCCGATGGCAGTGTCACTAAGGACTGTCGTATAGCGTGAATAGCTGGGAGACCTCGAAGGGAACGTTCAGCCGCCTAACTGGAAATGTTTTTTCTATCCTTCGCACCAACAGGCACCTCGACTTCACAAATTATGAGAGCTCTGTGTGTGTGTGTGTGTGTAAGTGTAAGTGTAAGTGTAGCTGTTAAGTGTGGTGATTTTATATTATATATGAGAGGAGGGATGTGGAGCTGAAACTCGGCGCCGGCGTGTAGCCTACTCCTCGAGAATGGCACGAAGACGGCCGCCGAGCTTAACCGTCCCCATTCGATGGATCGCCATCAACAGTGCCACATCCCCTCACTTCCTGAGGCATTGCGGAGAGGTTTGGAACTGAATCAAGGACTGGTGATCAGGGACTTTATGCCACCACCCCTCCTGTCTCCTCTTCCGTAAAGACTACTAAAAATAGTTTTCTGATATTCCTTCACAAAAGAAGACGAAGTAAATACTTCAAAAATTGGAATCAAGAACAGGTGGATATATGGATAACTTTGAAGCAGATATCATCTGACAGACATACTGGCGAGCTTTTTTTGAGTCATTAGTCTTCTTTGTGGCTTCATATTGGACACCACGAATTTCTGTCCTACGATAACCTTTTATTTTGTCAGAACAGCACTTACAACCTACGTCCTCTGGTATTTACCGGATATATTCCAGTCTCCTTCTTCCTCTATAGGTTTTACCCCCTACATTTCCGTCTAGTAACGTGGAAGTTATTCCCTGATGTCTTTAACAATGTCCTATCATCCCGTCTCTTATTATTGTCAGTGTTTTCTATTTCTATCTTTCCTAGCCGATTCTGTGGAGAATCATCTCATTCGTTACCTTGTCAGTCCACATAACTTTTAACAGTCTTCTGCTGCATTACATCTGAAATGCTGCGACGCTCTTCCGTTCCGGTTTTCCCGCAGTCCTTGTCTCACTGCCACATACTGCTGTGTTTCAAACGTACATCCTCAGAAATTGTTTCCTCAAACTAAGAGCTACATTTGATACTAACAGACTTCTCTCGGCCAGGAATGCCCTTTTTTTGCCGGTGCTATTCTGGTTTTTCTGTCCTCCTTGCTTTGTCCGCCTTTTTTTTTTTTTTTTTTTTTTGCTGCCTAGATAGCAGAATTTCCTAACTTCGTCTATTTCGTGAACACCAATCCTCATGTTAAATTTCTCGCTGTTCTCATTCCTGCTATTTACTTCCGTCTTTCTTCGATTTACTCTCAGTTCGTATTCTGTGCTCATTAGACTTCATTTCATTCAGCAGATCATAATTCTTTTTCACTTTCACTGAGGATAGCAAAGCCATCAGCTAATCTTATCATTGATACCCTTTTACCTTCGATTCCTTTCTTTTACTTCCGCCACTACTTCTTCGATTTGCAGATTGAATAGTAGGGGTGAAAGACTGCATTCCTGTCTTACACCGTTTTTAATGCCAGCACTTCGTTCTTCGTCTTCCAATCTTATTGTTCCTTCTTTGTTCGTATACGTATTGTATATTACCTGTCTTCCCCTTAGATTACCCCTATTTGTCTCAGAATTTCGAACATTCATACCATTTTTCACTGTTGAACTTTTTTCCAAGTCGACAAGTCCTATGAATATGTTTTGATTTTTCTTTAGTCTTGCTTCCATTATCAAACACAAATAAACAACTGCCTCTCTGGTGCCTAAAGCCAAACTGATTGTCATCTAACATAGCCTCAGTTTTCTCTTCCATTCTTCTTGTGAGCTATCTGGCGCCTAAAGGTATTGAAGCATTGGAGTATTGACCTAGGGGAGGGTATGCGGCAGGGTTGAGTCCGGTTGGCACGAGTCGGCGCAAGGCGGGAGTGGCCTCTTCGGTGAGCGACTTGGGGGAACGGAAGTTTGGTTTTAACAAGGAACAATGGAGTGATGTTGGCCTCCGTGCCAACATGGTCTGAAGGGTATGTGACTGGTGCAATGGCGGCTTTCGCTACAGCATGACAATTGGCTAAATTTAAATAAGCTTTAGTTCTGTAATAAATCTACGTTTCACCACAGCGCAAATCCAATGATTTCACCGTACTCATCGCACTGATGTGCATTTAATGAGACAATAATATTACAAATATCACAAAAACTGCAGACGTTAAGTCGTCAAAGTAAATAAATATTTTGAAAATAATTATTGAAAATTAATAACTGCTGGCCGCGTCATAGGATTGTTGGACACTCAAGTCGGTAACACAGGGCAAACCTAACCTGTAAAATCAGGTGTAGAAGGCCCGCCATCTAGCGGCGGAAAGGGTGGAGCTGCGATTTCAGCAGATGGTAAATCTGCCGAGATGCAGTAGGAAATGTTCTACTCTACCGTGGATCCGTCCATGCGCAGTAAGAAGATGTGTATGCGCGCATGCACAGAACGCAGAATTTCGAGCTGGCTTTCTGTTGGTTGTCATTTTCAAGCGTGGTCACCAGACGAGAAATTTGTGATATCTCGAGCACTCTCACCTATTGCGCAATATGTTCTATAAATCTTTCAGTCAGCAATATTTTATAAATACAGTAATAAATCAAATGAATTTTTTTTTTATTGCCGCTGAGAAAAGCTTCATATCTAATGATAACTTCTTATTCTAGATATTAAATTAAACAGAGGAAGTATAAGCTTGCTTATTGTGGCATACGGTAAGGAAACATGTCTATGTGATACTCTAGATACGCTGTACCGTAATAATGCATGTCTACAAATATTTAATTCTGAGCTTGTATGCTTTACGTTGAAGTACATACAATTTAACTTTCGATATGTGTACGCATCACCTCAACTGATTTGATCCTGTGCTTTGTATTTTTTCAGAATGCCAGGAAGGATAGTGTTGATAGAATAGCCACAAGAGTCTGAACAGTTACGCCGACCGCGACCAAAAAGGACTGCAACAGCCTTTTTGCCTTTATGCTGTCTCACTAAGCTGAAATACACTGGTAAGTCGAAACATTATGACCACTGCGATCCTGGATGCCGTTTGGTGAAGTTGCGGGCACGTTACGCCGTGACGTAAGCATGTAAGTGGAGGCGGAGTAGCACTCTAACGTAGATATGGGCTGCAAATGTGGAAATCAATTCAGATAAAGGACTTTGACAAAGGGCAGATTATTGTTACTCAAAGCCTGTGAACGAGGATCTCAGCGACGCTGGTCGAATGTTCATGTGCTACTGTCCCAAGTATTTACCGAAAGAGGGCGGAGGACAGTGAAACTACAACTACTACAACTACTACTACGTGCTAAATGGTTGTACGTCTACCATTATTCACAGAATGCGAGGTTCGGAGGCTTGTCTGCTCTGCAAAGTAAGATAGGTCACCTGTGGCATCTCTGGAGAAAGAAAAAGACGCTGGTGCGCGCACAACCGTTCATCGGACGTTGATGAATATGGAGTTCTGTAGCAGACCACCCCTACGTGTTCACATGTTGACCCAATCACTTCGATAGGTTACGATTGCAGTGGACACGGGACCATCGGGACTCGACAGTCGATAAATGGAAACGTGTAGGCTGTTTGGGTGAACTACATTTTTTGTACACCGGGTCGATGGTCGACTCCACAGACGCCTTCAAGGTGAACGACGACTCGAATTTTGCAGCACACCGCGGACGCAGGCTGGTGGGAGCAGTATTATGCTGTGGGAGACATTCTCCTAGGCTGGCATGGGGCCTGTAGTAGTAATCGACGACACACTGAGAGCAGCGACCCACTTGCATCCTTTCATGCTTGATGTCCCCAACGGCGGTGTCATCTTTCATCAGTTTAACAGTCCGTGTCTCGAAGCCATACCTGTGCCGTAGCGGTTTGAGGAGCATTATAGTGTACTCACGTTGATGTCTCGGCGACCAAATTCTGCTGATGTAAATCCTATTGAACCCATCGGGTCGCTATCGGGCGCCATTATCGTATACGCAAATCAGCGGCTCGTGGTTTAAGCGAGTTACATGACCTGAGCGTAGACACCTGATGCCACGTATCTCCACAAACGCACCAGTAGACTGTCGGGTCCCCGATACGCAGAATCAGTGCTCTATTTGGTTTCAAAGACGGATAAACAAGCTATTAAGTAGGTGGTCAAAAGTTCGGCTCCTCAGTGTAGCTTCCTTCATTACTGTTACATTTCCTCGAATCCCGTCATGTATGATCGACACGGTACATCCATTCTGCGGAAGTCCCTAAATTCTTGTGGTTCTTCGGGCCTCAGCTCGTTCATTAACAAGGATTTTATGTCCCTGCCTTCACCTCTTCATCCCAAACCAATTTATACTCTTAGAGTTACGTCGTCGTTTTACCCGTCGCCTAACTACTAAGGCGGACATTGTCACAACAAATGCTCCATAGGTTATTGCATCTTCCATGTCTAAAATGCTACGAAACGTAAACGTAGATAGTCATTTGCTTGTACCAGCATGACATGAAACTAACATTTTAGTCTGTAACTCTGTATGATCATAATATTTTTTGGAAATTTGTGGTAAGACCCTATGGAACCAAACCGCTGAGGTCATCGGCCCTTAAGCTTACGCACTACTTAATCTAACTAAAACTAACTTACGCTAAGGACCACACACACACACACACACACACACACACACACACACACACACACACACACACACACACACACACGGGCGAGGGAAGACTCGAACCTCCGAAGGAGGCAGCCGCGGGGACTATGAGAAGGCGCCCTAGACAGCGCGGCGTAACATAATGTCATCCTGTCTGCACAAGATAACAGTGATCGCTTAATAAATATGAACCTAGACCTCATAGAACTTTCAACATGACTAAATAGTATCTTCACAAAAATATAAACTTTCACTATCCACGTAAATGACGTAAAGAAACCTGCATGTGTGTAGTGTAATACCTACGTATTTAACTATCATCCCCGGAAGCAAAACATTTACACAAATCTTATTTATTGAGCTATTGCGTTTTTATATCTTTTTTTACGCAAATATGTCAGACCACCATATCCTTTACAGTTACACAGCAAATGAACGCCATATGGCAAGTCTCAGTGCTCTCCATACGTTATCATATTATACTTTTCTAAATTAGTCGTTATTTTCTAACTCATTTAATTAAAAGTAGCTTTGGCCAGTGTTAAAAACAATTGAAATGTGAATACTGCATATTATCAGCTAGATCTGATGCTATCACTAGATTGCGCATGGAAAGACGCGTCAGTTCAGCACACCAAGTTTATTATTCCATACGTTTTAAACTATATTCATCTTTATATGCATAAGCGTATATGCACTACTTCCACGATTAGTTATTTAGATCTAAGCTAGTACGAGACAATATTATTTTTGGGCTCAATAGAACCGGAAGAAAATGGCGTATTGTTTGAGTCATGTGTGTAGCTTGTATCTTAATTATTTTTTCAGATGGTGGTTCATTTTCTATATTAAAGCCGAATGTGCATATTTTTAGTGAGGGAACCTTAGTTCTTACTGGCGCAGGCGGAGACGCATTAGTGTATTCTGGGTCGCGGAGTAGTTCTGGGGAGCATGGGCAAGGAGTTCAAACAGCTCTGAGCTCTATGGGACTTAACATCGGAGGTCATCAGTCCCCTAGAACTTACAACTACTTAAACCTAACTAACCTAAGGACATCACACATTTCCATGCCCGAGGCAGGATTAGAACCGTATCAGTCGAGTGGGGGGGGGGGGGGGGGGCAGGTTGAGCGAAGAGACTTTGTGTAGAGCCGGCAGAGAAATCGAAAGTCAACTTCGTGCAGTGCAGTCTTCATGTAGGGCGAATACATCATGGCCCTGACGGTGCGTTAAAGTGATCGTTTCTGGACGGCAAGTAACCACGCGAATACTTTAACATTCGTTCTTAATTCGGCTGCACTTTTGCCATTAATACTGGATAGAATACTAAAATCTACTCGTGATTTCGTGTGTTTTAATATGTTGACTGCCATGACTGGACCCTTAGTAATTATGAGTAGCCGTTTCAAGCTGCACGTTTGGACGCGGGGCATGGCGGGAATTACTATACGCATGCACATGCGACTTGCTTGGTTTAGCGACCTTCATTTGGGTGGGTTCGTCAGTGAGCAAAATTGGCGCATTTGGGAGACTGACAATCCGCATTTCGCAGATCGAGAAGTCTCTTCACCCTCAACGAGTCACTGTGTGGTGTTCAGTGTCCAGTCACGGAAAAATCGGTGCGATATTCCTTGATGCCACGGTGACTACCGCACGGTACGTGAAGGTTTTCGAAGATGATTTCATCCCAATTATCCAAAGTAACCTTGATTTCGACGAGATGTAGTTCATGCGAGACGGAGCTCGACCTCATCGAATTGTTTGATGTTCTGAAGGAACACTTTGAGGATAATATTCTGGCGGTTGGATATCCAGAGGCCACTGACATGTGTCTCGATTGGTCGCCATATTCTCCGAATCTGAACACATGGACTCCTTTTTGTGGGGCTACATTAAAGACAAGGTGTGCAGCAATGCCCCCGAAACCATTGCTGAGCGGAAAACAGCCACTCAGGAGGTCATAGACAGCATCGATGTTCCGACACTTCAGCGGGTCATGTAGAATGTCGCTATTTGTGTGCACCACATGATCGCCCACGGTTGACGGCATATCGAACATGTCGTAATCTAAATCCAAATATCTGTAGCGAAGTTTACATGTTGAATAAAATGTGTGTACGCCGTAGTTTATAAGAACAAATTTACGTTTTTTTCGTGTAGTACGTAGGAAGAATGCTCATTATAATAAAATAACGGAAATAGGTCGTACAGAAATATTTAAATTTTCATTTTTACCACGCGCTGTTCTAAAATGGAATGGTACGATATAGTCGAAGGTGGTTCGAAGAAAACACTGCGAAGCACGTAAGTGCTAACTGTAGACTAATAATGAAGACGTAGAGGTAAATGTGGGCGTCTCGGGTATGGATGGCGAGTGCAATCTGCAGCTCTAGAGACCATAGTGAGTAAGTGAGTAAGTGAGTAACCAACACGAAGGAAGAGGATGGAGGTGTTCTTTGTGCGGCGGAAATTGGATAGACTCAGTGCTCGCAGCGTAAAGTGCTGAGGGTAGCTCACTGCACTTAGTTTTAGGGTGGGGAGGATAAATGTGTTGAGCAGAAGACTGGAGGGCACGTACTTCTCTGTTCCCGTAACTAGCTTCGACGAGAAACTCCGGGTTTCTAAGGATGATACTGAGGCTTACGCTTCATAGTCAACTGACATTTCGCTGTATTTCCAATATACACCGTAATCTTTGTGCTGAGTAGATATAAATGGAAGAGATGGTTGTCTAAAATTCTTTACTGTACTTAACTGTGACTGTTGCTCCGACGGCGATAATCTCGTATTTCGCCGATCCTATGAATGAGTCTTAAGCCACATTTACAGAGGAACAAATGGAAGTGAACGGTACTGAACACGCGTTCGCAGGCAGTTCGCCAGCGTTTACTGCCATTCGTTTGCATCTGTGAACAAGCGCTTACACTACAGCGGACGGAAGATAACACAAGTTACCCTACGAACGCTGTGTTACTGTTTTTTTGGCGCTAATAACCAGGTCACAGGATACAATACTATACACTAGAACAGAACTACAATGTAAAGCTTTGAAATTTAGAGAGGATTACTTTCGGTGATGGAAGCATTCCTTTTGAAGTAGTAAAGAAAACTGCGTTGAAAAGGATGAATTTCTGTGTTTCAGTTGCTTTTGGGGGGATGAGGGGGGGGGGGGGGGCAGTGCACTTAAAACTGAATTGCAGATCCATCTTTCCTGAACATTAAACCAAAACTTTGCAGATACGGCGGTTGACATTACTACTGAGGAAGGAATTTTATAGTAGAACACTAATTACTGACGAGCAGCGTAGCCTGAAGAAAGGCTAGCACTTAACCTACCTTTGGTTATCTCTCACACACACACACACACACACACACACACACACACACACACACACACATTCGCAAATGTTTACCTTCACGGAAATTTATTGCGTTTTAATTTTTTATTAAAATCAATTATAAAACTTGTGGTTATTCACATCGGTTACGCCTGACGCCAGCTTCTAATGAATTTGTCGTCTTTCTCACATCTCCAGTAGGACCTTTCGGTACTTTGTCAATTTTTTACCAATCATGTTTCATTGCCTTCGGCATTTGTGTTATAGAAAATAAAGTCGTACTGCATGACTCGATGGTAGAATCCGAGGGGCAGGATGAGCCACCTCAATAGAAAGGTTTTCCTGTATTTCACGCACACTGACAAATCAGACAAAGAAACAGTAATACCATATCTCAATGACTAACTTGAAACTTTTAGCTCAGGACAGTAGCATACACAGGAACTATGGCTCAAGTCTGAAAGAACAGTTTACTGAAAACTGAATAGATGTGTACCCAGTGTAAGAGATCCTCCGTGGTACACAGTCACTGTAACGAAACTTCTGAAGAAACAGAGACTGTCCGATAATAGGTATATAACAAAGCAGAAGGCTACAAATAGAGAGATGTTGAATAAAATGCGTTTGGAAGTCGAGACAGCAGTATGTGAAACCGTCAGTGGCTATCGTAGTAGAATTTTGTCTAAATATCTTTCACAAAATCCAAAGATATAATGGTCATATGTAAAGGCTCTTAATGGCACCAAAGCTAATGTCCAGTCATTCACGGACAAGACAGGAACTGCAATTGGGGATAGCAAAGCAAAAACAGAAATGCGTAACTCCGTTTTCAGATGGTCCTTTACAAATAAAAACCCAGGAGAACTGCCCCATTTTAATCCTCGTACCACTGAAAGGACACGTGAAACACACATTTGTGCCCGTGGCGTTGAGAAACATCTGAAATCGTTAAAATTAACACACTTCCAGAGCCCGACTGAATCCCTATCAGATTCTATACTGAATTAGCGGGTGAGTTAGCGCCTCATAACTAAAAACTATCCTAAATCCTTCAACCAAAAAACCGTGCTCGGTAATTGGATGAAAGCTCAGGTCACACCCTCTATAAGAAGGGTAGCACAAGTGCTCCACAAAACTACCATCAAATACCCTTCACATCCATTTGTTGTAGAGTCTGGTAACATATTAAAATCTCAATCATAGCGATGTATCTCTATCAGGATGATGTCCTCCATACCAACCAGCATGGAATTAGAAAAAAATATGTCATGTCAAACCCAACTCGCACTTTTCCCACATGACATCCTGAAAGTCATAGATCAAGGCAATCAGATAGAGGCAGTATTTTTTGATTCCCAAAAATCATTTGACTCGGTATCACACCTACGCCTTTTATCGTAAATATGGAATGTGTTGTTGTTGTGGTCTTCAGTCCTGAGACTGGTTTCATGCAGCTCTCCATGCTACTCTATCCTGTACAAGCTTCTTCATCTCCCAGTACCTAGTGCAACCTACATCCTTCTGAATCTGCTTAGTGTATTCATCTCTTGGTCTCCCTCTACGATTTTTACCCTCCACACTGCCCTCCAATACTAAATTGGTGATCCCTTGATGCCTCAGAAAATGTCCTACCAACCGATCCCTTCTTCTGGTCAAGTTGTGCCACAAACTTCTCTTCTCCCCCATCCTATTCAATACTGCCTCATTAGTTATGCGATCTATCCATCTAATCTTCAGCATTCTTCTGTAGCACCACATTTCGAAAGCTTCTATTCTCTTCTTGTCCAAACTAATTATCGTCCATGTTTCACTTCCATACATGGCTACACTCCATACAAATACTTTCAGAAATGACTTCCTGACACTTAAATCTATACTCGATGTTCACAAACTTCTCTTCTTCAGAAACGCTTTCCTTGCCATTGCCAGTCTACATTTTATATCCTCTCTACTTCGACCATCATCAGTTATTTTGCTTCCCAAATACCAAAACTCCTTTACTACATTAAGTGTCTCATTTCCTAATCTAATTCTCTCAGCAGCACCCGACTTAATTCGACTACATTCCATTATTCTCCTTTGCTTTTGCTGATGTTCATCTTATATCCTCCTTTCAAGACACTGTCCATTCCATTCAACTGCTCTTCCAAGTCATTTGCTGTCTCTGACAGGATTACGATGTCATCGGCGAACCTCAAAGTTTTTATTTCTTCTCCATGGATTTTAATGCCTACCCCGAATTTTTCTTTTGTTTCCTTTACTGCTTGTTCTATATAGAGATTGAATAACATCGGGGAGAGGCTACAACCCTGTCTTACTCCCCAACAACTGCTTCCCTTTTATGTCCCTCGACTTTTATGACTGCTATCTGGTTTCTGTACAAATTGTAAATAGCCTTTCGCTCCCTGTATTTTACCCCTGCCACCTTTAGAATTTGAAAGAGAGTATTCCAGTCAACATTGTCAAAAGCTTTCTCTAAGTCTACGAACGCTAGATACGTAGGTTTGCCTTTCCTTAATCTTTCTTCTAAGATAAGTCATAAGGTCAGTATTGCCTCACGTGTTCCAACATTTCTACGGAATCCAAACTGATCTTCCCCGAGGTGGGCTTCTACTAGTTTTTTCCATTCGTCTGTAAAGAATTCGTGTTAGTATTTTGCAACTGTGGCTTATTAAACTGATTGTTCGGTAATTTTCACATCTGTCAACACCTGCTTTCTTTGGGATTGGAATAATTATATTCTTCTTGAAGTCTGAGGGTATTTCGCCTGTTTCATACATCTTGTTCACCAGATGGTAGAGTTTTGTCAGGACTGGCTGTCCCAAGGCCGTCAGTAGTTCCAATGGAACGTTGTCTACTCCGGGGGCCTTGTTTCGGCTCAGGTCTTTCAGTGCTCTGTCAAACTCTTCACGCAGTATCGTATCTCCCATTTCATCTTCATCCACATCCTCTTCCATTTCCATAATATTGTCCTCAAGTACATCGCCCATGTATAAACCTTCTATATACTCCTTCCACCTTTCTGCCTTCCCTTCTTTGCTTAGAACTGGGTTGCCATCTGAGCTCTTGATATTCATACACGTGGTTCTCTTCTCTCCAAAGGTCTCTTTAATTTTCCTGTAGGCAGTATCTATCTTACCCCTAGTGAGATAAGCCTCTACATCCTTACATTTGTCCTCTAGCCATCCCTGCTTAGCCATTTTGCACTTCCTGTCGACCTCATTTTTGAGACGTTTGTATTCCTTTTTGCCTGCTTCATTTACTGCATTTTTATATTTTCTCCTTTCATCAATTAAACTCAGTATTTCTTCTGTTACCCAAGGATTTCTATTAGCCCTCGTCTTTTTACCTACTTGATTATCTGCTGCCTTCACTACCTCATCCCTCAAAGCTAACCATTCTTCTTCTACTGTATTTCTTTCCCCCATTCCTGTCAATTGTTCCCTTACGCTCTCCCTGAAACTCTGTACAACCTCTGGTTCTTTCAGTTTATCCAGGTCATATTTCGTAAAGTTCCCTCCTTTTTGCAGTTTCTTCAGTTTTAATCTACAGGTCATAACCAATAGATTGTGGTCAGAGTCCACATCTGACCCTGGAAATGTCTTACAATTTAAAACCTGGTTCCTAAATCTCTGTCTTACCATTATATAATCTATCTGATACCTTTTAGTATCTCCAGGGTTCTTCCATGTATACAATCTTCTTTCATGATTGTTAAACCAAGTATTAGCTATGATTAAGTTGTGCTCTGTGCAAAATTCTACCAGGCGGGTTCCTCTTTCATTTCTTAGCCCCAATCCATATTCACCTACAACATTTCCTTCTCTCCCGTTTCCTACTGCCGAATTCCAGTCGCCCATTACTATTAAATTTTCGTCTCCCTTCACTACCTGAATAATTTCTTTTATTTCATCATACATTTCTTCGTCATCTGCAGAGCTAGTTGGCATATAAACTTGTACTACTGTAGTAGGTGTGGGCTTCGTATCTATCTTGGCCACAATAATGCGTTCACTATGCTGTTTGTAGTAGCTTACCCGCATTCCTATTTTCCTATTCATTATTAAACCTACTCCTGCATTACCCCTATTTGATTTTGTGTTTATAACCCTGTAGTTACCTGACCAGAAGTCTTGTTCCTCCTGCCACCGAACTTCACTAATTCCCACTATATCTAACTTCAACCTATCCATTTCCCTTTTTAAATTTTCTGACCTACCTGCCTGATTAAGGGTCTGACATTCCACGCTCCGATCCGTAGAACGCCAGAGTTCTTTCTGTTGATAACGACATCCTCTTGAGTAGTTCCCCCCCTCGGAGATCCGAATGGGGGACTATTTTACCTCCGGAATATTTTACCCAAGATGACGCCATCATCATTTAATCATACAGTAAAGCTGCATGCCCTCGGGAAAAATTACGGCCGTAGTTTTCCCTTGCTTTTCAGCCGTTCGCAGTACCAGCATTGCCTTTAAATGCAGAAATGTGTAACTATGCAATTCACAAAACGAAAAAAGTATCCTATTAATAAAATATCAGTGAGTCACACTTGAAATCTTTCAAGTCGTACACATACCCGGGTGTAGCACGTCGTAGGGATACGAAATGGAACTATGACAAAGACTCTATCGTGAGTAAAGCAGGTAGCAGACATAGGTTTATTGCTAAAATGCTGGGAAAATGCTGTCTGTCTACAAAGGATATTGCTTAAGAATCACTGGTGCGACCCGTTCTGGAATACTGGTAGGAACCGTATATCAAATAGGACATTGAACGTATACAGAGTAGGGCAGCACGAATGGTCTCAGGTTTGTTTGACCCGTGGGGAGTGTCACAGAGATGTTGAAAGAACTGAACTGACAGACTCTCGAAGAAAACGGAAACCATCCCGAGGAAATTTACTAAGAAAGTTTCAAGAACTCTATGAATATACTGCAACCCATAGATATCACTTCTTAGTGTCCGCCTCCGTAGCGTAGATGTAGCGTTACTGCCTACCACGCAAGGAGGGCCTGGGTTTGATTCCCGGGAGAGGACTGGATGTTGTGTGTACATCATTATTTACACTCAAGTCGCCGAAGTGGTGTCAACTAAAAAGACTTTCAAAACGGCGGCCGAGCCCCGAGGGGGATATCCCGGCCAAAAAGTGCCATATGATCATTTCATTTACTCCCTTAGAGATCGCGAGGAGAAGTTTACATTAATTTTAGCACGCACACAGGCATTTAAACAGTCATTCTTAGCGCGTTCCGTAATTGGAAAGGGCAGAAGCTCCAATAACTGCTACAATCGGACATTCCAAATGCCAGGCACTACACTGTGGTTCGCGGAACACAGATGTAGATGAACCGTGAAATTTGGATTTTGAATGTAGTTAATACCAATAGATGACTAATGTGTGTGTGGTTCTGTGGTGTGAAACCCGGTGCTGATACACAGCCGACGCCTCCCGTATAGTACCAAAGTGGGTGCGGAGCTTCATTTCCCTATCCGACGTGAGGATTATTATGTACAGTGTCACATGTTCCCACTCCACGAGACACTACAAAGATGTTTGGAAATTAATCAGGGACAAATCCGCGAAATTGTCCGCTCTGCCATTAAAGGCAAAAGGGGAAATTGCCAAAAGCGCGTGACGTACGCGAGCAGTTAACTATTTAAGTACCGGCCACGCCCAGCGTTCTTTAAATTCCGTGATCTGACGAGAACCGGTGAATTCTACGAGGCAAGACCGTTCGCATTTGTGCTGTGGATTTGTTGGATCTCAGAAGCACGAGTGATACCTATATTCTTGACATAGAAACTTTACATTGGACCACTCCACTGCTCACGCAACTCATATCAACAACAGAAGTATACAAGACAGCAGGTGAAAGCTTTTTGTATTATTAGCGCCAAAGCGAAGATAACGCGAGCATCTTTTGATAGGTCGTTAAGAGACGGACAACCAGCAGAATATGAGCGAACATAAGCGAATGCGAACTTAACTCTAGTGCCGTTTGCTCACGTGCGACTAGCGTTTACGGCAGACAGAATTCTCATTTGATGTTGCACGTTCGTTTATATTCGTTTCGGTGTAAAGTGGTCTTGAGAGAGGGGAGAGAGAGAGAGAGAGAGAGAGAGAGAGAGAGAGAGAGAGAGAGAGAGAGAGAGAGAGAAGACTGATGATTCGTGTTTAAAAAAACACTCGGTATCTCACGGGCTGAAAATTTTATACTGTGGCTGCGACCCAATTAATTTCAGCAAGAGCTATTGACAGCTGGCGTTGGAGGTAGCCGAACGTGGGCACCATTATGTAGGTACGTTGTGGCCTTTATGCCATATCTTCGCCTACATGTTGTTATATTTTGTGCTTATGTTTTAATGTGCAGTACAGAAAGACACACGTCGCTGTAAGCTGGCGAGATGCATAACCGGCACGCAAGTCGACAGGTGGACTGAGACAGTGCGAATGGTGGGATGAAATGGTTCAAATGGCTCTGAGCACTATGGCACTTAACATCTATGGTCATCAATCCCCTAGAACTTAGAACTACTTAAACCCAACTAACCTAAGGACAGCACACAACACCCAGTCATCACGAGGCAGAGAAAATCCCTGACCCCGCCGGGAATCGAACCCGGGAACCCGGGAGCGGGAAGTGAGAACGCTACCGCACGACCACGAGATGCGGGCGAACGGTTGGATGAGTAGAAAGCCGTGTTGTGATGGAATCTACCGAGACAGTGGGGATTCACCTACGAGGTTTGGCGCTAAGAAGTTTATCTTATATTATTTAGAGTTCGGTACGAATGCTAAGATACATTTCCAACAGTGCTGCTGACGTTACCTGTACTGACAACTTGTTGATAATTTCATTAACTCCAATTCATAGTCACTCACTATTGATAATCAATGGTGGAAAACATAAACCAGTCACAAGGACGCCCTGAGCGGGCTGGCACCTAACTGTTAAGATAGCTCAGTAGTAGTTTACAGTTCTAGCGACAAAACTCGTGATTTCGTGTACGAAGCGTGATCTTGTGTAAAAGGGAACAATATGTTGGAAATTTGCCTCGGATGAAAAACTCACATTAATCTTATGATCACATGGAGGAGTCATCGATCGGTTTTTGAAGAGGCAACATGTGATGCACTGTGTGAAGTGCCATTCTTACTTAAAGACGGAACGATTTGTTAAAAGTTGTCTCAGAAAACGTATAAGTGTGATCCCATGCTGATCTTAATATCGTCTGTAGTATTGCCTTTTACTTTTCATGGTACTCGGAAAATAATGATTACCATCGATAAACATTTCTGTTAATATTAATAATAGACTGGCGCTCGGAGTAGTTATCTTGGTTTTGTGATTCCGTGAATAAAAGAAAATCAGGTGCCATCCAATTATTTCGCAGTTCTCATTTTTAGTAGCGTTGAGATATTCCCACTTTGCCATGTGTTATACTATGATTATTGCATCGACGTTAGAATCTACGGCCGACGGAGAAGCAACCAATCGGGATGGCGAAATTTTGGAAATTTGTGGTAAGGTCTTATGAGACCAAACTGCTGAGGTCATCGGTCCCTAAGCTTACACGCTACTTAATCTAACTTTAAACTAACTTACGCTAAGGACAAAACACACACACACACACACACACACACACACACACACACACACACACACACACACACACGGCCGAGGGAAGACTCTAACCTCCAACGGGGGTAGCCGCGAGAACCGTGCAAGACGCCTCAGACTGCTCGGCTACCTCGTGCGGCCGGGATGGCGAAAACGAGTCATCTTTACATGATGAAAGATGAGCAAGTTTCCTCCAGTTGTGCTAGAGTAGTAGGTGCAGATGTTAACATTCAGAAACGCACAGTGTGTGCTGCAGGTGGCATATATTTTTGGTGGATACTACTACTACTACTACTACTACTACCACCACTACGTACTGACAGGTCTTGGAAGGCCCAACGGTAGCGACCGGCTGCCGTGTCATGCGCAGCCCACAGGCGTCCCTGGATGCGAATATGGAGGGCCATGTGGTCAGCACACCGCTGTGCCAGCTGCATGTCAGTTTCCAAGACCGGAGCCGCTACTTCTCAATCAAGCAGCTCCTCAGTTTGCCTCACAAGGGCTGAGTGCACCCTGCTTGCCAACAGCGCTCTACAAACCGGATGTTCAGCCATACAAGTGTTAGCCCAGCCCGACAGCGCTTAACTTCGGTGATCTGACGGCAACCGGTGTTACCACTGCAGAAAGGCCGTTGGCTTTTTGGTGGAAAGTGTTACTCTAAAGCACCCACCGATTAGTATGTCAGGTTTGTAATTTGCACCTTTTGGAAAAATAGCTAACAGTCGCCATCCCATACGTGAGGAAATTGTTTGTACAAGTGAAGACCTCATAAGAACTACACTCGACACCCCTGTGCGTGGATATTAATAAATATTGCGCTTGGCATGCCCCCATAAATATTACGTCGCATACTGGTACTCACGTCAAACTCGAGACAAAGTCGCTCTTGTAAAGTCCGGATTGTGAACGATTTTGGAACGGCAGTAGTGCCCGATGCGTTCGGCACCCGTGGTGTGACCGTTATCTAATGTTGGGATACCAGCCACACTACCATAAGACCGTTAGGCCAACGGCGAGTACAAGGTCAGACTCACTCTGTTACGTGAACGCCTAACTAATCCACCACCTGTGGCGCTCAGTAGCTCGACTTCACCAACAAAGCAGTTGCCTTCATTTCATCTGCTCATTCATGGAGATCTACGTATGTAGGAAACTCCTGTTCTTTAACATTTAGTAATCAGAATGCTTGATAGACAAGTGGCTATTTTCATGATCGCTGTGGATGAAGTCCTGGCCGACCGCCGTGACCGAGCGCTTCTACGCGCTTCAGTCTGGAACCGCGCGAGCGCAGGTTCGATCCCTGCCTCGGGCATGGATGTGTGTGATGTCCTCAGGTTAGTTAGGTTTCAGTAGTTCTAAGTTCTAGGAGACTGATGACCTCAGATGTTAAGTGCCATAGTGCTCAGAGCCTTTTTTTTTTGATGCAGTCTTAGACCTAGTCACTGTTCTCAGCGCTAATTTTATGACAGTTTCGTGGTTGATTGTTCAAATCAGAGTTCGGAAATTACATTTCGTGTGGTTTGCCTAACCCGCTTCATACGGAACTCTCGATGACGTCTTTAACACCTGTATAAACGAGACGCAAGAGCACATACACTTACGGTCCAACAGGAACGCAAAACCTTAATTCTCTGCTCTCCTAACGACCGTATTACTCGCTAGACAAAGTAACCAATATCAATTCGATCTCTCAGTTCTACAATTCAGCTGCATGTGTATCGAGTAAGAAGCACTTTAAAGAGAGAACGGCCGATTTGGGTCTCCACTCTCATCCATCTGAGCTGTTGTTCCATCTCTATTGAGGTCGATTTCGACATCGGGACATACAGAAATATCGAGGTATCGTCCTGTATCTATTGCAAAAGTAGCATGCAATCTGTGTCGTCTAAATGACTGACTAGTGCTTGTCTTGTATTTTAGTAGTCACTAGAATGGAGTCTGTGAACCTTTTAATTCTGAACAGGGTGTTAAACACTTAATCTTTCGGCATGTTCCTTTCTCAAACACGAGGAAAATGCCTATTATATATATCCAATTTATTATCAAAAGAACATCGCACAATTCGATTGCAACAAACAAGCAGTAGAAATTTTTCGTAATCAGTTAAGTCAATGAAATTCATAGCAAACATTCAAAAACCCTCTTATTTCTTCTACGTAAACATGAAATTGTCCGACGACTGATTTTGCACTCTTTCAAGTATATCAAACAGTGTCGAAAGCTTTTCCATTTTTCTATGAAACACTGATAATGCTTCACTCTACACGGACTGTATAAATTAATCCTTTTAGATGTACACATAGTGTGGCTAAAATGGTGTCACACAACAGTTACTAAGGTCCGAGGTATGCACTTAAATCGGTCTTACGTTTTTTTTTTTTTTTGCCATAGACTGTTTAATCATCTTCAAACAATCAATAAACATGTAAAAATGTTAAATTGCTCTGAGTTTCGGAGTCCATAATTAGCTGAAAAAGAAGGAAAGAAAGGGCATACCACCTCAGACAGGACCATACCTGGGAAAAGCGCTGTGGTTTTACAAGCAGTTTCACATCCCATTTATATTACATACGCAAAGAACTAAAAACAAAAAGTTTGATATCAGTTGAATGTAGAAGTCGTGGAACTACGCAAGCAACTGTAATGGTAGAATAGGCAATGCCTGTCGAACATTATCACTCACAAGGCAAACTCCCCATCGGATCTCCCTCAGATTTAGTGGGAATGTGGCAAAGTGGATAGCCTCCAGAAACTGAAGACAGATCAAACATGAAAACAAGAATAAGGTGAATGGTAAAAAAATATACATATATAAATGAACGGTCGAAGCTCAACAACAAAGTTGAACAGGCCTGGCGTCGTCGCTAAGTCAGTGCTGGAGTCTAAACCGGTCGAGCCATGTTCAAAACTCCCTCTTACTATTTATTTTTTTCACGGCATTATGAACTGTCCGTCCTTTCTGTGAAACGTTTGTTCTCTTTCTGTAGTCTTGACTCTTGTTATAGTATACATTGGTTATAGAATATGAGTCATGTGGTAAGAATACGTTACCGTTGTAAGTAAATGCGATAATAGTGAGAGCAGGCGATATACTACATAGACATCTTACAGAAATAAAAAACAACTAATAAGCGGGTGTGATCTATGTCACAACAAAGTAATTCAAGAGCCAAAACTTCCAAAACTAAACGCAACTTCAAGAACTCTAAAAACAAATGTTTTGGCAGAGCACAGAGAAACTGTGTGATTGTGAAACTGTCGTGTTCAATTTTTGCATCTCATGTGACAAACTATTATGTTTTCAGCATTTCCTTCGGAGTGATCACATTCATACGAGCACCTAAACCAGGCAAGGAGGCATAGCTAGCTCGCTCACCAGGGGTACAAATTAGGTGCGTCGATAAGAAATTCCTGTCTTATGACACACGTACTGTCAACAATGCCATGTATCACACACGAGACGTGTTTTCCGGTGGAAGATTTGGTTGACTTGTTGCCATGTCATCAAAGGTTTGTGGCGCTCATTCGAATGCCACTGCCTTTCGACTGCTAAAGTGCGCGTCATTTATGTTGGCGGCCGAGTTTAGGTTCGTTCTGCGCATCTGATGTCACAAAACACAGTCAGCCAATGAAGAGAGAACGACGTTGCCAGATCTCGACTGCAGAGCAGAGCACGGACGAGTGTCTCCAGTTTTAGAAACGTTCAGTGATAAATAAAGTAATAGAACAAAAGCAATGTCTTGATAGCAGACTTTCTTTTATAGAAAGTTTGGAAAAAGCATTCTTTATACCAAATGCTTCATATTCTATGAATTAATTAAACCAAACAAGCAATAAGACTCCTAATTCAGACAATAGCAAGGAAAGGTGTTTGTATCAATCTCACGAACCGCTTTTTCGCAATAAAGAACCGCGGTAATTGTTTATTTCCTATTGGACTTCGACGAAGCATGAATAATTCATAATCATACCAACAGTGTTTGTCAGTATTTTGCGTGACTAATATTAGAGTCCTCATGGAATTTTATAGCCTGAAGAGCTGCGTTAGCGAAACGGTAAAGGTGTCGGGCTCCAAAGCGAAAGGTTGTGAGTTCAAACCTTGGGCGGTGCATGATTTTTTTTCTTTATTTAAAAATATCGAAGTTTCTTACTTCACGAATTTTATTCGTTTCAATGCTATTTTTTGAAATTTCTAGCGCTTTGTCTCTTCATTAACCCTTTCGCTGCTGCAGACATGTGCTCCCCGCATTCCGCGCTGTGCGCGATTTTGTCATCACTACACTGCTCGCCTGTGCAGACACATGGTTTTCCCACTGCTTTGAAACACTTACCATTCGATTTCACAAAAACTATTTGCCCCAAAAATTTGGTTTTTACACGTCTTCGCAACTGATACCTTCCACCCATAAATGACTAAATTTTGTTTCGATGTTCAACGCAGTTATTGTGCAGCATTAAATGCAGTAAACCATTGCACGAAATTTTGAAGAGTTTGCGGAGGTAAAAGTCCATAGCGTATACTTTCTGTATGGTCGATTTTAATTGCCACAATGTTGAGAATGAAACGTGGACAAGATGCCCAAATTTCATATAAAATTTACTGTATACCAATATCTCATTTAATTTAAGTACCACATAGGTGTCGTACGTAATATTGAGAAATATTCCGTCTTTCGCGACTGTAATAAAAGTTTTATTTACACCGGGCGCGTTTGGCTTTATTATTTTAAAGCGGCCGTGGTGGCTTTACTTCATGAACTGCGCGCTCCCCTCTAAACCTAAGCTTGCGAACTAAGCTATACTATGGCGCTGCTTTTCTTGGCGCGTGCGTCGTGTGCAACTGGCAACGCAGCAATCTCCCGCGTCTGGGCGGGCACGCGCGAGCCGCCAAGATAAAAGAATTGAACTATAATAGAGTATCCGTGCAGAATCAACTGTCGTTATAGATCCTCACCTTACACCTCGCCGTTGCAAATGGAAGGTACATCACGACACAGATACAAATTTGAATATAGCGAACAGTGGGGGAAAAATTGGTACCAGGGAGATTTGAACACGGCTCGCCAGCATGGCAGTCCAACAACGTGACCACTTATTCACGAAGATAATGTTCTCTATCGTTCACTGTTTCTGTTAGATTTTTTTTTCACAGTTCAGTACACTTTCTTCCTGTTTTACTGCTTGATCTGTGTTCAGTTTTTGACTGACTGTCCGCTGGGCCCGGTTACCATTAAATCTGAGGGCGTGCGATGGGAAGTTTCTCTTGTCAGATATGTTGGAGCCGCATCGTGGATACACCACACAGCTCTTTCTTATTATCAGAGTTCATCATTACGTTGACTGACTTATCACCAACATATAAAACGTTCAGTGTTTTTTTTCTTGTGCGTTTGTACCGTACCGTTGGAGGGTGGCATTGACGGTTATTCGCGGATATGGTGTGGTTAATTTATGGGGTAGCCGCATTCCCTTTCTATCAGTACCCCGTTCACCCTCCCGAGACGAAATATGTGTACCCCAACTGTCTGTGTGTGGTGGTGACACAGAGTGAAAACTTTCCAAACGTTTGCAAATCGTGTAACTGAGGTGAGACTTTGATAGCAGCCCGGTATTAACTTAGCGGTGTGTAACCTATAATCAAAAGGATTACCATCAATAGTCTCATACGCGCTCATTTCAAGAGACACTGCAGGGAGTTCTGATTTAATGACGAGCATTGAGTCATAGCATACCGCATAAAAACTTCTACTCGTTGGCGAAATTCTACCTGTGACGACTGTTCCTGTTCTATAACCAACACTGAACTTCAATACTTCCGTGTCAAACGCAGCCACATTTGTGCGCGTCATAGAATTCGTGTACGGGAGCGTGTGAAGCTAAATCTAGCCCAGTGATCGTCAAAGTTTTTTGCTCAAGAGCCAGTATTAACATTGAGGGACGACACCTCGGGCCGCTCATGTAACAATCTTATTATTAATTGGTACGATATACAAATTGGTATGTTGCAAGCGTCCAGTAGACTAGTTATGGTAAGGGAGCGACATTCTCTCTCTCTCTCTCTCTCTCTCTCTCTCTCTCTCTCTCTCTCTCTCTCTCTCTCCCCTCCCCCAATGTAATTATCTTTAAAAATCGGTACCAAACAGACCACTTCGTATCAGCTGTTCTCTATTTCAGACTGTTGCACCCTCAGCGACCCCAGAGTCGTAGCATAGCTTTGCCTAACTAAGGCTTGTGTCGCCTTGTATGAACGGAGGGTTAAGTGGTTAATAAAAGTAAATATACTTACGTTTCGAAGCATTATTCAATATGAGATCCTATGACATATGATATGAATGTAAGTTTTCTTCTACACATTACACCGTATTATAAGATCTTTAATGTAATGTTCCTCGCTGCAAGTAAGTATCACATTTGAAGATGACCGTCTCTGTAACACGTATTCACAAATCCATGTTAATTCCGTCTCAAACTTCATACCGTAGCAGCTGATCGCTACGAGGCGTTCGCACATGTGAGTTATCGGTACTGGGAGACAAAAAGTTTCCCGCTGTAACACAGCAGAGGCAGCGCTGCTTGACCCCTATACCCCTGAGGTAAGCGGCTAACTTTTCTTAGCTCATGGACGAATTCATCAACATCGATTAAAATTAAGCACATTTAAAAATCATAACTCGCTGTGTAAGTATTTTTTTTGTTACTAAGCAAGAAAACTACAGGTCTTAATGTTAGGTGACGTTTTGGATTTGGCTGTTAGTTTTCAGATGCATATTGTTACAAAATACGGCTGAGAATCGCGGGCCACACGAATACTTTATTCGGGTCGCATGCGGCCCGCGGGCCGCAGTTTGACGACCACTAATCTAGACTATCTAAAATAGCGGTTGCTTCTGCCTTTGCTTCGTCTCCATACCTGGAAAGTTTATGCAATCGCTTTAGCGCACACTTTTAACCGCTGTACTTGAACAAGGCTACGTTTAATATTAAGCTGCCTTGGATATGAAAGCTACTTTCAGACTGCAACAAACACTGCCTGCAAACTGCCCTGTCAGGACGCTTACAAAAAAAAAAGTCCGCGGTGAAGTCACCCATCAAGTACGTCATTCGTGCCCTCGAGGAGTCAAGACTAGTGGACTCTGGACTCCAAACAACCTGACACGTAACATGCCTAAGGAATATTAAATGACTATCGATTCTGAGCTCTTTACGCACGGAAGGCCTTAGTTTCACGTTACGGGGGATTCGAAACACGCGTTTAACGGAGTAATTTAGTTTTCTGTGTCTGAAATACTATTACTTCATTGTTTATGGCATATATTTCAAGATGTTTCGGAATTTACTAGGTTGTAATACTTTTCTCCAGCTGTGCTTTCAGAAAAGGGGAAAGATTTGTTATTTTGGGATGTCAATAGCAAGATATCGATAACTGTTCTCTTCCGCAATGCACGTTATTAATTTCCTTTACAATAACAGATGATTATCAGCTCTGAACACGACGCTTGTCAGAATGCTGAACGGATCATCTAGGTCGTAATCGTCGTCGTTAGTGACGATGATGTTATATTCTTAAGCTGTGAACTGGCAGGAGATAGAGGGTACATGATGTAACAGTTATCATTTTGCTCCTTTTTTTATTTTATGCGCTAACTGTGAGCAGGAAGAAAGTCTCTTCGTATATGCACCCATGTAACTTAGAATATCTTTTTTTCCGCTGTCATCATTACGGGAAATGTGTGTGGTAGGACGTAGTATGTTGTTTCTTTAATCTTAGAACATGTCCTAAGCTGTCTATCCCTCTAATCACAAAAAATACTGAAACATTATCTTGGAGAAGTGACAGTATCAAAACTGTCGTGCTCTCAGATGCATAGCCGAATCTATGGTCGATAGTTTTAGTATTTGTTATCCACTGAAATATTTAAGAAAATCTCCAAGGGAATGTCTTTTATAAAGGGTGACCCGAACTCGACCAAAAAGACATTCAGTTGCGGAAATCGTTAGGGAATTCAATGTTCCGAGATTCACAGTGTCAAAACTATGCTGATAATACCAAATTTTAGGACTTACCTTTCGCCACAGACAACGCATTGGCCGACGGCCTTCCCTTAACGACCGAGGGTAGCGGTGTTTACGTAGAGTCGTCAGCGCTAAGAGAAGTAACACTGCGTGAAATGACCCAGAAATCAATGGCGCACGGATGACGAACGTATCCGTTAGGACACTACGGTGAAAGATGGTGTTAATGGGCTGTGGCAGCAGACAGCAGGGGCGAGTGCTTTTGCCAACGGCACAAACATCGCCTGCACCTCATGCCCTGGGATCGTGACTAGTGCTTTTAGTGAAATGTCGATACGTGACCCAATAGTATATCGATAAGCATTGGAGTCAATTTTCTACCTGATATCGAGATGACCATATTGGCATTTCAATAATGAGTGCCGGTATTTTTGTCTTATATTAAATTTTTTTCGTAATTTTCGGTATATTTTTGAAATTGCTCTAGAACATACTTTCAGTACGTGAAGGAGTCTTACTACTTTCTGAGCTTTCATCACGTCTAGTGATGAACTGAGAGGCGGCGGTGTGAATGGTATAAAACGATTTTTAAGGCAGCTAGTGTGCTATTTCTGCACATCACCATTCAATAACAGTTACTGGAAATGATTAAGAGAAATCTAAATAACGAGACTGGTCTTTGCGGTGACCGGAGACGTGGGAGCGGGAAATGCTGACGTAATCGGCGCTCGGCGCCACCGGAAAATTTGACTATCACTGTTAACTCGCTAGCGTTTTCGGAAATGAGAAAACAGTACGTTCGGGGCAAATCCGATATTGTGACGAAACTGAACGACGGACCCATCGAACACCTTTTACTGTGCCACTTACAGTGACCAGTGTTAGCGAAGTGGTTAAAGCCAAGCGACAACGTGCAACGTTTTCCTTCCAACTCTTGCTCTAAGGGGGATAAGCAGGACGCTAGCTCGTTGTTTTACACAATATCTAATAATAAATCACCGCTTAAATATACACCTCTAAAACTGGCACTATACTTTGAAACCTCCCCTTACAAACATTTATGAATTACTGTGCTGATAAACTTCTTACGTTATTTGATTTTCAAACAGCTGAGCAAAACTGAACTTACTCAGACATTTCTCTCTTTACTTATATTGATCATCACTAAACTGACAATATTTTTAGCGCAACGCAATCTGACTTTCAATAATCCCTACAAAAGAATAGCCGTGACTAACAATAACCTATACCTTTCATGAATCACTTACCTCACAAAAATCTTCGTTACTCGAACTACTGGAATACAGCGAGCGCCAATACTGCCAGCTAAATAAAGGATTCTAACTACTGAAGGCAGTAACTATTGATAGGCATAGTTAGTAAATGAAAGATTTTGATAGAGAACAAGGAATGTATGTATCTTAATAGTGTTCAAAAGTCATGACATCCAGTCTTACGAATTTCGTTTTTCTGACGGACACACGTCCATCCGCTCTAAGAACTCCGGCACCTCTCTTCCCACAACCACCACTGCTGGTGGCTCACCTTCAACTGCGCAACGCTACGCTCTGTTCGCATCCCACTGCTCAACACTAGAATAGCGAATATTCTAACAATGCCAACCACCCACAGACTGCACACAGCACAGCCAGCGATTTTCATACAGAGCGCTACGTGACGTTACCAACATAAAAACCTAAACAGCCTACTTACAACTCATTTATATTTACAATGTGCAGCCGAAATTTTTATAGCCCGGTAGGTCTATGTTCTTTACGACCTTACATCGATATAAATTCACATTTTTCGGCACACCGAGGGCAGATAATGAAACATCTTTCAATGTATGGGTATATCGGATACCCGATATTTTAAAAAATATCCGCAGTCCCACTTGTGGCCATATCGGCTGGGCCCTAGACTGAAAAACCGTGCCCTCGTGAGATGAGTACCGATTTCACATGGTTAAGAGCTGATCATAGGTTTCGAGTATCGCACAGCCCCAAAAAGCTATGGACGCGAGTTGTCAACAAGACACTGTGCAACTGGTAGTCCAGCTGAATTGATCAATGACTGGAAATTTTTATGTTCGGCCCTCGGAGACTATTTGCAGCCTCTCACGGACTTCATGTTCCCGAACAACCATGTCAACGGGCCACAGTTGTCCCCTATTGGTTTGATGAAAATTATGGACAATTCGAGCGAAAGATTTGGCCACCCGGATCACTCGACGTGAATCCCATCGAACATTTATAGGCCATAATCGAGAGGGCAGTTCGCACACAAAATCTTGCCTCGGCAAGACTTTGGGAATTATGAGGCTGCTTTGCTTAATTTCTGCAATATTTCTGCAACGACTTGTTGAGTCCATGCAACGTCGAGTTGCTACACCACACCGGCCAAAGTGAGGTCCGATACGATATTAGGAGGTATCCCATCACTTTTGTTACCTGAGTATTACTTCCACTGCACTCTTCGTCTTTAGACTGGATTCCGTGCTGTCCGGTTATGTTGTCCACCAGTGTTGGTTGTACGTTAACAGTAATACATAGAAGTATGGATAGGTTTACTGTTAGGTTAACCCAATACGTACCTCCTGTACGGTTTCACGGAACGTATTGGAAGAACAGCACGACGTCACTATGCTGAGCCGCTCGCCACCCCCCCCCCCCCACCCCCCTCCTTCCACCACCCCTCTCGCAGTCTACTTACACAGCAGAATTCCACGTACTTTCCAAACTTAAACTTAATAGTTGCTTTCCATTATACATTGCGCGACTGAAATTCCTGGAAGAGAGAAAAATGCTTGAAAGATACTGGCAGACTCAAAGCTGCGAAGGCAAATCGTCAGCCGTGCCTGGACAGCTCAGTCGGTAAGAGCATATTCCCGTTGTCTTCTGGGTCAGACTCTCGATCAGAGACAAGATTTAAACATGTCAGGAAGTTTAAAAAGACCGCACACTGCTACAGAATGGCAGATACATCGAGGGTCATAAAAATATTTCATCACCTCCTTTGTGGTTTATCGGTGGTTCCAGACAATGAAAGCAATTTGAAAAATAAATGGAAGTCATTTCTAACTGACAACACCTACTCAATAGAAGAAGTTTGGAATAAGTAACGTCTATGTTTAGTTGGGTTACATATGGCTGTTTTTGTATTTCAATTTTAAAATCTCTAGTTATGTGAATGGGCAGCTTGCACCTACATTAGTGTCCAGGGAATGTCTAATATTTGTAAACGTACTGACACATTCGATATTATAGACAGCTGTCGCAAATATAATCCACAGACCTACAAATAACGAAGCTATACTCACTGTAGACGTAAGCACCGTAGCGCTACACTCATCTTTTCAAAATGCTTTCTTGGCATTGCTGAAGCCGGCCGGTGTGGCCGTGCGGTTCTAGGCGCTTCAGTCTATAACCGCGTGACCGCTAAGGTCGCAGGTTCGAATCCTGCCTCGGGCATGGATGTGTGTGATGTCCTTAGGTTAATTAGGTTTAAGTAGTTCTAAGTTCTAGGGGACTGATGACCACAGATGTTAAGTCCCACAGTGCTCAGAGCCATTTGAACAACTTGAACCATTGCTGAAAATGAGAGCATGGCACCATAAAAATAGCATCATTCTCTCAGGATCTCGGTGACTGTTGCAAGTATTGACCATAATGAAACATATTCACCGCCCTCCATGTTTTTGCGAAATACTACTCATCGAAAACATTGTTTCAATATCTTGAACCAAACTGACACATTAGAAAAAAAAGGAGCAAGTGAAAGATTGTATCGGAATAATGTGGCTTGCTGCCCATTAAACAAAAATTTTCAGCCAGCGACTCTTAATCACTTTAACTGTCATTATGTCACATGCATACTCCATCGCTGCCGATATACGACGCTATAGTAACGCAGTGTGTCGTGTCTCTGTCGTGGGCGTCCTTAATTACTCAACGCTATAGCGCCCCCCCCCCCCCCTCTCTCCCTCTCTCTCACTCCCTGGCCCCGTTTATTCAAGCCAAAGCCGTGCCATCACGCGACAAAAGCGCAGATCCTGTTTTAAAAATAAATAAATAAATAAAGAAGATTTCGCTCGGGTATTCCGGCATGAGTGCACATTTAAATATTCACAATATTGACGACCAAAACCACGAACTTAGTGAACGCACCTCATAGAGATTACACTGAATTGTGCATGAAACTCCGTTAAGCAGTCATTCCCGAGGACAGCGGACAGTGAAATCACTCTGGCGAGCGACATCTGGCACCGCATCCGGCTGAACAATTGGACTGTGGACAGCGGCCGTTCCAACTGAACGTTTCTGCGCGCTACAAGCAACCAGCACCCGTTTGGAGGTCATTGTTTTAACGACGTCTGTGCTAATACGCACCAGTTATACGGCTCTTAGACACACATGCGCTAGTTCCTTGTCGGGTTTCTTGGCGCTATGCGAGCTCATACCTTCAAACAGGTTACAGTTGTACACCGATAATCCTGGTTTAAGCGCAACTTTCCGTTCCCAACAATAAACTGCAAGGCAAATACAGCAAAATTCCTTGTTTAAAGAAACTGCTTCTCTCTACTAATGCTATTTAATGTAGGGTATCTTAACAAAACTGTGTTTTTGCAAATGAATGCTGAAACGGTAAGCACTGCAAGCAAGCCACCACATTTTTTTCGAAGGAGAGATTTATTTAGTTCATCTTCAGACGCTGGCGCACAGAAGTGTCTTCGTTATCAGTGTCAATTATCGGTTTTACATGCTCTTCGTGAACAAATGTACGCCACAGTCTTTATGCGGGCTTAGATCCTAATGTATCGATTGATAAATAAATAGTTTATTCCACGAAACTGTGATTGCTTGCTCTGTTTCCTTTCTGTTATACATCATCTAAGTGCTGCACAGTAACTTATCTACGAGCGGTTTGGTCAGCTGCGAAATTTTTAATCATGTTTTGCAATATATTTCGTGCTGCGCGAGAACTAATTGACTCCCAATTCTCCCGTAAGCACCTTTTACAAAACTTGCACCGTTTGACTTTCATTTACTGTAATTCTTCCGTCGAAGACGACTGATAAGTCTGTCTTTTGTGTTGCAATCACATAGTTTTCAGTCACAGCAGGAGCGTCTTACTATATTCTCTCAACGTGACACTATGAAGACAAAATTGTATATTGTATACATTTAAAACGTATTTGGGAACGAAATAAGGCAGCAAACCACAAGGTTTTCTGTTGAATAGAACATTATCGATGATGATTTCGATCGGTAGGATTTCAGAGAACTTGCGATAAATGACATTTTATGAAGCCTGAAGGCATGGAAGTGTACAACGACTGTCTAATTATTTAAGCTAAATGCGTAATTTCATACAGTTCCGTAGGAGCGTACACTTCTCGCCCTCTGGATGTTTATGGTACTTCAGTCACGCTAATATTAGTATATGCTACCAGGTTAAATATGAGAAAGAATTCACTTTCCCGCAGGAGACTCTTCTAGATTGCAGAATTTGTATGGAAGTAACAGAATTATAGAGAAAAATATTCTCTCTATCCCGTTCGTTGTTCTTTCCAATATCCTCCACTCCTGTATTTCGAGATAAATTGAAGGGAAACGCACCTTACTAAGTTGAGATGAGTCTTCTCTTTTCGTTCGAGATGCCATGGATTAATTACCTCTCTGAATGCGAAAATAAGCTACAGATATCAGACTTCACGGCAAACGGGAACTAATTCAAATATACATCGATACTGTTGTCTGGTTGCCTCTCCATTCGGGTTTTGTTCTGCGTTTATGAAGGACATTACTGCGCCACATACAATTAAATATTAACTGTTTCAGTGAACCATCTGCCCTGTTCTACGTCGAACAACTAATCTTCCTTTATGCTTTTGCTGAATGGAAAAAGATCAGTAAAGAAATATTAATCATGTGTCTCTCCTACACTTAGCTTCAGGCTGGACTGTTGTAGGAAGTTTTCTCAAGTTAGAAATTGTACACGCTGGAGATGAGATAGAAATGTTCGTAAGACTTCACCATGCATAGAAACTACCAACATATGCATTAACCCCCACAATGAAACAAGAAATCTCAAAGAAACGCAGTAAGAAATAAATTAAGAAATGGTCTTCATTCGTTAAAATGTCTTACATTTATTATAACTTAGATTTCCCCTCAATTGGAGTCCATCATACACGTTATTTAGCAAATAGCTCCTACGTTAGGTTGACGACCTTAACACTGCACCAATGAAACAAGATTTACGGCAAAGTGCAGTCCCCAAGACAGAAAATACTTCTCAATACTCTTTATACAAAGAAAATACCGAAAAATTAAATGGGATGCTTTCGCAACTTAACACTGTAATTGACGGAAAAGGATCACGATACACGAGTGTTCATATTACAAGTTCAACCTTCAGAAAACACAACGGGAAGTATGCTAAAAATGGATTTCACTGCTGTTAGTACAATGCAAATTCAGCGCTAACACACGTGATCATGGTCATTATACCCTTAGCTTCATCCATAAGACCTGCGAAATGGCTCATCCAGCCAGTCAGAGTGAGAATCAGCAGTTTAACGTGGCGTTCATTTCTTTTTTACACCCAGACCATACTACAGATCAGTATGAAACCACGTTCGCATTCGGGGTATAGAGGAGAATTCGATACGAGTCGTTGATCAGTAACAGAGGAAACATGCGACAAACGCTGCAAAAAATTTGCGACTACAGCGTGACGTTATTGGCAAATTTTTTCAGTCTACGGTACAGATCAGTCTGTCACCACAGCCTTTTTTTTATACTATAAACCAAAGAGTAACGTGAAAGCACTCATTAACATTACGTCACTGGCGAAAGCCGACGACGTGTATCGAACAAGCCTCTTGACCCTACATTAGCAGTTTAGCCAGCTCACAACCAAACTACCGTCTTTCAGTTTAACTTCGGGAAACGCTGCGGATCAGCAAGTCGCCAAAACCTACACCAAAAAACAATATAGTAGGAAGATAAATACTGTTAGTGTTCTCTTCTTTCTCTGTTTACCATGTGTTACTTCACTCGCAACAGCATCTTTACGTCACGCGAAAAAGCCAGCTTCCGGTATCGGTAGGTTCAGTTTACCCTTTATCCTTGTTGCTGTCTTTTTACATGCTAGATTTTGTAAATTAGTTTTTGAGACGCAAATCAATTGCGAGATCGCTGACTTCGTCGACTTTTTAGCATCGAGTAGACTCGTGAAGCCAGTCATCGACCGCTAAACATAATATACAACTTGTCATGTCATGAAAAGATGCCAATTATACGAAATTTTAACTGGAGTTCGAGTGAAATAATATTGTAGATGAGATGTAGTTACGGCAGATACCTCATATATAGCCAAATGTGTGAGTTTGCACAGAAAATGTCGATTTAAATACCTGTATGTATACGTAACTCACTGTTAACAGTAGACTACTACTGATGAATAGCAGTCTGTCATTTCTCGGTATAAGTAAGAATCCAAGAACCATGTTCTGCTCAGCCCAACTAAGGAAATGAAGTGAAAGTTACACAGTTCCTAAACTTTAAACAACTTCATAATCACTATAGAAGAAAATGTTAGAACGAACTGGGGAAAATATATACTGTTTCCCGTTGTCAACAAAACATCGAGATGAAAGTTTTCTCAGGATAACATTTCACCGTACAGATGCACAGGCTTTTTATTACTGTAGTTGTAGTTAGGTCTGCACTTAAAATGCACTTCTTTTCACTTGAATGTTATTGCTGCTGAAATATGTCAGAAGATGAAACAGCTGCGTGAGTTACACCCACAACAAAATACCTGCCCGTCTACGAACTATTACTTGCAATAGCAGAATTACTGATGGACTGTTGAGGAGTGGCCATGTTGCATGGGGGATTGGAGAGGGAGGGTGGAAATGTCACAATTAAGAAAATGTTCCGGGCATGCATTTCACCTTAAAACTCGACGTTTCGTCCCCATCTGCGGAGGACATTTTCAAGGGGGACCGTAGCTTTTTTCAATGTCCTGTTCACACCCTGGCTCACTAGGCGAGCGAAACGTATAAAAAGCCAGCACTCATGTTTGTTATTCACTTCGCAGTTTAACGATATATGCTTCTTCCGCGCCATCGTTGGACCACAAGTTTCAATGGCGACGTAGACACAAGGCAGGCGATGAGGCGTCGCGGCGATGGTAAACCTGTACCTGAATGTAGCAGTCGGGCGAAGATGGTGCGGCAGGCGTGTAGGAGGCTGACGGCGTCCATGACAGGCGGACAGGTAGTAGACACAGGTAGCCGGAGCACTCAGAGGCAACTGGCGCGCCGCTAAACTTAGCGCCACGGCGGCAGCGGGTCAAGGGCTGCCCCGCCGGCCTCGTCACGTGAGGCGTGGTACCCGCAGCTGGGTTCGCAGTAAACAAACAGCCGAGGACGGCGCAGCCCTGCCTGCTCGCATTGCCGCTACCTCTTCCGCAATTAACCGAGACGTGGGAGGGGAACCCCCGAAAGTCCACGCTGAGTGAACAGACGAACAAATGGTTCAAATGGCTCTGAGCACTATGGGACTCAACTGCTGAGGTCATAAGTCCCCTAGAACTTAGAACTACTTAAACCTAACTAACATAAGGACATCACACACATCCATGCCTGAGGCAGGACTCGAACCTGCGACCGTAGCGGTTGCGCGGTTCCAGACTGTAGCGCCTAGAACCACTCGGCCACCCCGGCCGGTAATTAGCATAACAAAGTAAGACAAAGCAAAGATGACGTTCTTTACAGGAAATGCTCAATATGTCCACCATCATTCCTCAACAGTAGCTGTAGTCGAGGAATAATGTTGTGAACAGCACTGTAAAGCATGTCCGGAGTTATGGTGAGGCATTGGCGTCGGATGTTGTCCTAGAGATGTCAGCCGATCAGGATACACTTGCGAATTCAGGTAACCCCAAAGCCAATAATCGCACGGACTGAGGTCTGGGGAGCTGGGAGGCCAAGCATGACGAAAGTAACGGCTGAGCAGACGATCATCACCAAACGACGCACGCAAGAGATCTTTCACACGTCTAGCAATACTTTTATTTTTGTTCTAATAAACCCCCATGTCATTCCAAGCATGTGTGTCAATTTTTACCTCTCTGTCTACACTATTCCGTGGTTTATTAAGTTTTCAAATTTATACTGACTTTTTGATCACCCGGTACATGTGTATAGGAATTAGCTTATTTTAAATTGTCTAAACTTGTAAATACTTTGACTTGTCCTATATCCCTGTAAAAAGAGATCTAGGGATGAATAAAGCTGCTGCTACTACTACTACTACTACTACTACTACTAATACGTCTGCTACAGTGGAGATATTCGAGGCTATAGCACAAAGCTTCCCAAACAATCCAGGGATTTCAAGTAGTGGGATAAAGCGTGTCGTGTGACTTGTAAATTCAGTATGCAAAGCGATCATAAACTTGCGATGATAATAATAGAAATATACTTATCTTCGACAATGTTAACATATATCACGTATTAAGTTACTGACCAGTCTGATGAAATCAAGTATTTTGTGCATGTAACATTCGACAAGTGAATGTACATGAGAACAAGTGCCCTTCTACATGCGCTAAACAGATCTTAAGTATCACACAGACATCACTGGCACACACAGATTCGAAAATGGCTGCAGGTCGATACTTGGCAGTAATGGCCTGTATTCAGGATGGCCAGAAATAGTCTGAAATGCTTGTAAGGGCACTGCAGGGAACGTTGTGATGAGACATAACTGCTAATAAAAAAATTCAATACGTTGGGCCGTTTGCGAGTTAATTGGTTTTGAAATTATCCAATCAGGACACAGCGCGGGCGTATTCAAGAAGCCTGCCACAGACGATGTCGCCAAATGTGCTCTTCATTTGGTTTACGATAATCGAACAAGAAAGCGATACAAAAATTGGACATGGGACGGTGGTAAGGATAGAACCCGAGCCAAAGGGTGAGCAATCTCGTACGGTATCATATAGTCTATGAGAACAACTGATTGTATCTGGCGGGCAGCATGAATTTGCACGCGCAACGGCTTGATAAGCTCACTTCAATGCTAATTAAATCGGAAACGGTGCAATATATCGAATTTTATTCTCAACAGTTATTTCTCAGCACAATATACCGTGCAGCATCCTTACAAGAACAGTGTACAAAACGTCATCTTACATCACAGACTTTGACAGCCTAAAGTGTTTTTTTTTTTTTTAAGATGATTTCATCAGTCGGTTCCAATCATGGTGCTAAAGTCTCTCTTCTGCTGCTGCACACTGGCGCTCTCAATCAGTCTATATCCTAAAAAGCTTTTAGAACGGGTATCTGAGAGATGGTACACTTTTCCTGCATCTGTTTCTTTGTTTCGTTCGTGACCTGTGTCCCTTATGATTTATTCGAAATACAACAAGCCTAAGGCTAGTATACAAGGTAAGGATGCAAATCTCCCTACCGCCTCAGACAAAATTGCAGCTTTAAGAGAAAAGGCAATTGAAACAGAGGTTGGATGGATATTTCTCAACTCTAGATGCACTGGCCACCTGTCAAGAGCCTGAATAACCACATTACACAGTGCGCACCGCTGCGTGACGTGCAGGAAGTGTGTCAGTGAGGTCTGGATGTGGAGCCATGCCAACTCTAGTGCCGTAGATTCGCGGTTGAGGATCCATGCTGCGAATAGCCCGACTGAGGTGGTCCCACAGATTTTCGATTGGGTTCAAATGGCTCAAAGCACTACGGGACTTAACATCTGAGGTCATCAGTCCCCTAGACTTAGAACTACTTAAACCTGACTAAGCTAAGGCCATCGCACTCGTCCATGCCCGAGGCAGGATTCGAACCTGCGATGGTAGCAGCAACGCGGTTCCGGACTGAAGCGCCTAGAGCCGCTCGGCCACAACGGCCGTCTTTTCGATTGGGTTTAAATTCGAGGAGTTTGGTGGCCTGGGGAGAGCGTTAAACTCATCCTCGTGTTCTTGGGACAACGCACGTACACTGCGAGCTGTCTGACAGACTGCAGTGTCCTGCTGGTAGATGCCATCGTGCCGAGGAAAAACAAACGGTATGCTGGGGTGGACACGGTCCCCCCAGGGATAGATGAATATTTGTGTTGGTCCACTGTGTCTTCCAGAGCAACGAGATCACCTAGGGAATGCTACGAAAACATTGCCCAGACCATAATGCTCCCTTCTCCCGACTGGACCCTTCCGACGGTTACTGCACAGTATTTGCTTGTAGACGTTTCACGCCGTACACGTCAAGGCGTGATTCATCTGAGAAGGCCACCTGTCGACACCCAGTGGACGCCCAGTTGCGTTATTGATGTGCAAATTCTAACCTTCGTCGCCGATGAACAGCAGTCAACCCGTTGTGCGTGAAGTAGGAGCCTACTGCAGAGGCCCATACGCAGTAACGTTCTCTGATCACTGTAGGTAGCCCCTTGGTTCATGTGGGCGGTCAGTCCTCAGCGCGTCGTCTCGCGGTCGCGTTTTCGCTTTCCGATCTCGGGGACCTGGGTTCGATTTCCGGCGGGGTCAGGGATTTTCACCTGCCTCGAGAGGACTGTGTGTTTGTGTTGTCCTCTTCATTTCATCAAATTGGCGAGGTTGGTATGAGCAAAGGTTGGGAATTTGTACGGGCGTTGATAACCACGCAGTGAGCGCCCCACAAAGCAAACATCATCAGCATCATCATCATCATCATCATCATCATCGTCATCATCTGGGCGGTAGGATGCCAACAGTTGCACGTCTATTAGCTCGTACACGTCTCTCGTTCATTCCTGTCATCAATATATGAAGATTGTATCCGTTCTTTCGGACATGTCTAAAAGAACAGATACCACGGTGACCATGCAGCTCTCTTAGAATGAAATGATAATTAAATCAAGACCCTAAGCTGTTGACAGGCATTTGTATACCTCAAGGGGACAGTTGAAAATGTGTTCCCCGACTGCGACTCGAACCCGGGATCTCCCTGCTTACAAGGCAGACGCTCTATCCATTTGAGCCACCGAGGGCACAGAGAATAGTGCAGCTGCAGAGATTTACCCCTTGCATGCTCCCCGTGAGACCCACATTCCCAAATTAATGCCCACGCACTACATTCGTAGTGCCCTCGGTGGCTCAGATAGATAGAGCGCCTGCCATGTAAGCAGGAGATCCCGGGTTCGTGTTCCGGTCGGGGAACACATTTTCAACTGTCCACGTTGATGTATAACAACGCCTGTCGACTGCTTAGGGTCTTGATTTAATTATCATTTCATTCTAAGAGAGCAGCATGGTCACCGATGATATCTGTTCTTTTGGGCATGTCCGAAAGAACAGATACCATCTTCATATATATTTAAGGCTAACCGGCCATTGACCTTCTTCTTCTGTGCTGGATGCACACGCATTGCCCGAACTCTTACGGGACTCGGTAAGATTGTCTGCCGCGAGTAATGAGTGTAATGGGTAGGGGCACAGCTTAGGGTCTTGATTTAATTGTCATTCCTGTCCTCAATGTCCCGTGGCGCACTGTAGTTGTCTCGGCGCCGGTTTTGGATAGCGCCGTTTTGCCATACACGGTACACTCGTACTCTATCCACGGCGGGACGCTAACAGTTTACAAATTCAGTCTTTTCTGAAATCCTTTCACTCTTGGCCCGAAAGTTAATCATCACGTCCTTTTTGATGTCAGTTACATCGCTTCGTTTCTGCATTATGACGACGACTGCAATGTTTTCAGCGTCACCCCGGCACGCTTTATATACCCTTCACTGCTAGTGCTGGCACCTGCTATCTGTGAGTGGCTGACGTCGAACGTAGGCGGTGGTCACATTAACGTGACTGGGCCGTGTGTAAACTAGTATTACTGGATAATATATCCTTTTGCACTTTCTAGTACTTGCGAAATTTTACTTGTTGAAGAGTAAAGACTGGTACACCCTACAAACAGGCGCACTTTAAAACTTAAGTATCAAAATCATATTTATGGAACTTCTTGATTTCTGATATAAGTTCGTAGGCTTACACGCCCGGTGTCATTTTGGATAAAATAATTTTGGGTATTGGGCCGCGTCATTGTAACAACTAAACAGCAACACGGCCGACGTTTCGACCTACTTGCTGCGGTGCTCTTCAGGGCCGTTCTAGATTTCTATTCAGAGAGAAAACCCTCGTCTAAATAAAATGGCACTCACTGATTTTCTGCAATTTTATACAACATATTGTTGTGGAAGTGCATTTTCTATTATTACTAATACAAAAAACAGTTAAACGTGGAAGTTTGAGAAAGACTGATAAAGACGTGCGCGTGAATTTGTCCTACGTTCTAGCTAATAAGTTATAACACAGATTAGTAACGCTCATCAAGACCATGTGATTCACTGAATTCATAACAGTATTGGAAAGTTTTATACATGTGAAAAGATGTTTAATGAAAACTTATAGTGTACTTAAAATTGAAATATAAAAATTAATGAAACTTCCTGGCAGCTTAAAACTGCG
The DNA here is from genome assembly GCF_023897955.1 of Schistocerca gregaria. NCBI lineage: Eukaryota > Metazoa > Arthropoda > Insecta > Orthoptera > Acrididae > Schistocerca > Schistocerca gregaria. Next base: position 311,343,507 of record NC_064922.1, on the reverse strand, counting down.
TGCCGGACCGAGACTCGAACTCGGGATCTTTGCCTTTCGCGGGCAAGTGCTCTACCAACTGAGCAATCCAAGCACGACTCAGGCCGCGTCGTCACAGCTTTACTTCTGCCAGTACCTCGTCTCCTAACTTCTAAACTTTACAGAAGCTTCTGTAGAAGCGAACGCCGGGATGGTTCCTACCATAATGGCACGGACGACGTTCTACCCTGTCCTTATCAAACTAGTCCGAAAGAATATAAGTATGAATTACTTTTTTGTTCTTAACATGCCCAACATCCTTACAAAAGTGATGCACAGCTGAATACTGCTGCTGCTGCTGTTAGTAATACTAGGACCACTAACATAGCGAACATTCTACAACACGCTGCAGCTTTCATAACACATGCATTGCGATTTCCCATAATAACCATAACAAATTTAAGTTCTTCATTCGATTCTCAACTTCTGAGTTCATATGTTGGTTCCATTTCATAATGCTACAAACTGTCCGTCATCTGTAACTTAGCATCAATTGCTACAAGATGGTATCTATTACAAGTAGACTCGTCACTCTTCAATAATATTTATTATAATTTGCCAACTTATTCGTCTACCGCGTGTGTATCGGCTACAGTTCACTCTAATGAAGAAGTAAGAGATGTCACTGCAGCCTGCCCGTTCTTTGAGCAAGACTTTCCCGCAAACTTATTTTTGTATCCCGCCTGGAAGGCGGCGCGTGGGTCTGCTCAAGTGATTTAGAGAGAAGGCCGAATGTAGGAAGCTAGGAGGAGCAGGTGAGGTAAAGGCGTCCTTTAGACTTTTCCACGCATTACTCTCTACAGCGATAGGCATCCTTGTTGATGCTGCTTAAACTACATGGTCCACCTATTGGCGGACATCAATCCTTCGACTTTATGAGGGTTTTAACTCTGCTGGGTACACTTTGAATGAGGTCTCTGAATGTCTATGGAGGAAGGGCAGCCCTTTCTTCTTCAAGAGCCCAAATCAGAAAAGGTCTGGAGCGAAGTCGACGTTCTCATTCATCCCAAAGATGTTCCATTGGGCTCAAGTCGGGACTCTGGAAAGGGCAGTCGATTTAATGGATGTTATGGTCCACAAACGACTGCCTCGTAGATGCTGCTTCACAATAGGGTACCCTGTCATGCTGATACAGTCATCTACAAGCTGCTCCTCTACTGTACGCAGTACGCAGTGCTGTGAAGTGGGTTATATTCTTCGGCATTTAGCTTTCTATTAAGCGCACTTTACAGTTGGCACTATGTATGATGGCATTTGGCACTCGCCAATCCGAAACGCTTCCATCGGTCTGTCACAGGGTATAGCGTGATCCATCACTCAGGATGACTTGTTTCGAGTCATCCACTGTCCAGTGGCATAGCTCCTTCCACCACATCAAGCATCGGTTATCACTGAGTACAGAAATATGTGGTTTACGAGGAGGAGCAGGTCGACCATTGGAACCCATTATTTTTAACTCCCTATTCACAGTCACTGTGCTGTCTGGACTGCTAGTGGCGCTTTGGACCTCAAGAGTGATTTCTTCCGCTGACTTAATGCACCCTCCTTCCTCAATGCTGGACGTTACCTGTTCGTTAGTAAATGAAGTCTGCCTAGTCTTGATGCTGCTGTTGTTTGCTTCGCTTTTCCACTTCACAATCATGTGCCATAAAGTAGACTAGGGCAGCGTTAGAAGGGTTGAAACGGTCGTGATTGTTTTGTTACTTAGGCGAAACACAGAGAACATACAGCGTCTGAAGTCACTGTGCTGTTCTGACCGACACACTATTGTTACTGTTCTTCTACTGACTCTCGTCATATCTACACATGTGCTTTGGTAATTATTGCTGTCAGTAAGCAAAACACAAGCTGGGTGGAACGGACTACTTTCACAAATACAGAACAACGGCTGTAGACTGAAAAGGTATAACTTCTTCATTCTCTGCCTTTCTTCCCTATGTACAGAATGTTCTAAGCTTTACATTTCTACAAAATAATGTATATGTTGTCTAGTACTTACCATTTTTCAATTTATTGCTGTTTACAAGGTCTCCCATCAAATCCTTGTTCTTCTGCAACAGACAGAATCGAAAACATTCGAATTAGTTCACGTAACGGTGAATTATTTTAACAATATAGTTAGGTAATACACTGAAGCGTCAAAGAAACTAGTACAGACATGCGTATTCAAATACAGAGATACGTAAACAGGCAGAATACGGCTCTGCGGTCGGCTACGCTTATATAAGACAACATGTGTGGTGCAGTTGTTAGATCGGTTACTGCTGCTACAAATCGAGGTTATCAAGATTTAAGTGAGTCTGAACGTAGTGTTATAGTCGGCGCACGAGCGATGGGACACGGCATCTACGAGGTAGCGATGAAGTGGGGATTTTTTCGTACGACCATTTCATGAGTGAACCGCGAATATCAGGAATCCGGTAACACATCAAATCTCCGACATTGCTGCTGCCGAAAAATGATCTATAAGAACAGGACCGACGACGACTGAAGAGAATCGTTCAGCGTTACACAAGTGCAATCCTTCCGCAAATTGCTGCAGATTTCAATGCCGGGCCATCAAGCGTCAGTGTGCGAACCATTCAACGAAACATCATCGGAGCCGAGGGCCCACGCGTATACCCTTGATTATTGCACGACGCAAAGCTTTACGCCTCTCCTGGAGCCGTCAACACAGACATTGGAGGAAACACTTTGCCTGGTCGGACGAGTCTCGTTTCAAATCGTATCGATCGGATGGACGTGTACTGGTATGAATCCGTGGACCCTGCATGATAGCAGGAGGCTGTTCAAGCTGGTGGAGGCTCTGTAATGGTGTGGGACGCGTGTAATTGGGGTGATATGGGACCCCTGATACGTCTAGACACGACTCTGACAGGTGACACCTAAGTAAACAACCTGTCTGATCACTTGCATCCACTGATGATCATTGTGCATTCCGATGGACTTGGGCAATTCCAGCAGGACTCTCCGACACCCCACATGTGCAGCCTTGCTACAGAGTGGCTCCAGGAACACTCTTCTGAGTTTAAACACTTCCGCTGGCCACCAAACTCCCCAGTCATGAACGTTATTGAGTACATCGGGATACCTTGTAACGTGCTGTTCAGAAGAGATCTCCATCCCCTCGTACTCTTAAGGATTTACGGTCAGCCGTGCACGATTCATGGTGTCAGTTTCCTCCAGCATTACTTTACACATTAGTCGAGTGCATTCCATGTCGTGTTGCGGAACTTTTGCGTGCTGGCGGGGGCTCTACACAATATTACGCAGGTGTACCAGTTTCTTTGGCTCTTCAGTGTATATAGGCTCGTTTATCTGCCGTATGTGGATCATATGCATGTTGCACACACTCATGTGGCTTCTTGAGAGTGTAATACGCAGGAAAAGGAGACTATAACCACTGGACGAAATGCCATACGTTATCCCAACGTCGTACGCACAGCAAGTACGTGAATCATTAATTGAAATAAATCTACTTAGTTATAGAGGTTTATAGCTCTGAAATGTTTAATGGGAATAAAATAAATCGTAACTGGTTACAATAAACTGACATTCTGCACCCAGGCGATTGTGCAGTTTTCGAACAGTTGCAAACATCGGGGACAATTACAGTTCAAGTTGAAATTTATGCGTTAAACCTACCGATATCGAACGTCGTCCTCAGCCCGTGACGCAATGATAATGTGGCGTTTGACGTCCTATGGCCTCATAGAGAGATAAAAGACGACATAGGCAATACTTATTTTCTTCGGTACTACTTTTTGGAATGTAGCTTGTTGTTTACATGTTTCTGTGACGGAGCCCGAGGTCAACGTAGTTTACAAGGCTTGTGAGTTGGCGAAATCAACGAATGTCATGTGATGAGAATAGCTATAATACTTATTATGGGGAGTTATTGGATTTTGACGAATGGTGGTATACAGGGTGGTCAGAAATAACCCGGAAAGCTTGTAACGATACTGCAGAGTAGGTTGTGCTGAGAAACAATTGTTAAAAAATTATGTACATTGTGCTGTTTCAGAGTTATTTAGCACTGAAGTTATCCCTCCCAGCCGCTGGTAGTGCAAATTCAAGCGGACCGCCAGAGACGGTGTCGCCAAACGTGCCTTCGTTTGGTTTACTAATACTGAAGAAGAGAGCGATACAACAACTGGAGATGGGCCAGTAGTAAGGATCGAAACGGAGCCAAAGGGTGAGCAGTCTCTTGCGCTATTATTTCCCGTATGAGAATAACTGACGTTAATTATATCTGGCAAGCAACTAGAATTTGCGTGCAACGGCCTATTTGGTTAACGTCAATGTTAATTAACTCCGAAACGACGCAAGGTATCGAATTCATTTCTAAACAATTATTTCTCAGCACAGCCTACCCTGCAACACCTTTACATGCTTTCCAGACTGTTTCTGGCCACACTGTATATCCGTCATTTCGATGAAGTCATGGTCAGAATAGATTGGTGGTATCGGCAGATTCAGTATTTCCCATGTAGTAATCAGACTGCTGTTAATCCGTTAGAAAGTAAGTCAATATACCCTGTACGGAATTGTAAACGAATACGTCAGTATTTGCGAACTTTGGATGACTCATGACCTGTCCTTAGAGGCATGCAGGGGGGAGAGCTTTTGTGATATTTGGAAACTGGAGGAGAGCATCTGGTCGATTTGAAGCTGTACGGATGGCCGTTAGTATCGCCTGGATAGCTCAGTCGGTAAGAGCACTGGCTCTGACAGGAAACACCTTGGGTTTCAGTCCCGGTCCGGCACACAGTTCTCTTCATCCAGGAAGTTTGAATTGGCGTATCAGTTTTGCATTACTGAAGGTATTATTCGATGAACTCTGCAGAGAGGAGTCTATGGGATGTGCAAAGCAGATATCTGTAATCCATTTCATGGAAATACTGATCGTAGCGATACCATTCCTCCCACTTGATCATGACGTTATCAAATTGCAGACATACAAAACTATTCATCAAAGTGCGTTACTGGAGAAACGCGCACTGTAATTAGTATTATATGACATGACGTTCGTTGCTTTCGCCAACTGCGAGCAAACAGATTTCAACCTAAACTACATCGCTGGCAACTCTACAGAACTGTCTGTAACCACGACTAATGTAGTAGAAAAATAACCATTGTCAATCCCCAGCTCTGTTTCCCATCTGCGCCTTTATGACGTCACATGGCATGACATCATTGCTTAACGCATTAAGGCCGGCATTCAACCGAAGCTCAACCGACCAATGAATCTATAAATGTATTATTCCGGAATGATCGTGTCAGGCAGTGTACATATTGCCGCTTTTGGCTGTTATACCAATCTACTGTGAGCAGAGAAAATTCTATTAAGATTTCATCTTTAATCTGCGAAGATCACGAAAGAAAACTAGTTATCTTAACATGTGACAACAAGCAGTAGATTGCCAATCACCGGTGCAGATTCTTTACCGACAGACGATGAAACACGTATAGTGAAAAATATTCATTTGCTGAAAGCTTAGGACTGAAAAAACAAAATAACAAACAGCTGCTGCGGAAAATGACCACTCAGTCACACAAGTTGTAAAGCACATGGATCTCACTGCAATTCTCTCTATATATCCTCCCTCCCTCTCTCTCTCTCTCTCTCTCTCTCTCTCTCTCTCTCTCCTCCCCCTCCCCCTCCCCCTCCCCCTCTCCCCCAGTACACATAACCACACTTACATTCACACACACATTATGCTATTGTTGATCGATACCACCCTTACTGACGTCTCACTGTTGGCAACGGAAACGCACGTTTCCGTCGGACACCGACAGCAGTCGCACGAGGATCCGGTAAATCCAATGATGCACGCCCACTGAGCCACATTTCCAGAGGCTTGGAATATGAGCGCCCTTTGCCGCCGCAATACAGGACAACTGGCGGCAGCTACACGCCCCAGTCTCAGTCGCACTCGCAGTCTTCAGTTTAGTCAGCCTTTGACATTCCGCTCATGCATTAGTCGTGGAAGACTCACATTGCGTGACATTCTTTAGTTTCTCCTTGTAATAGCTGCACTTTATTGCTGTTTTTCCTTTCGTAAAGCTTCTTTGCGATGCTTGCAGAAAGCTACAAGTTAAGTAAAAGATGGTGATTTATGGCTGAGGGTGCTGAACAGGAAGGGCATCAGCGAAGTTAAGTAAAATTTCTGTTTACTGTATTCACGTGTTCACTAATCATCTCTGCCCCTTTCCAGCTTCCCTATGACGACAGCTGCTAGACCACTCTGTAACCTAGATCTCCTTATCGTTGTGTGCGAAGTAGTACACAACACATACAAATCTATTTTGTAACTAAAATCTTTGTTTCTAGCAAATGGCTTTTGACGAATCTCTGCAGTTGGTTTTTAGGGTTTCGTACCTCAGTCAGTGAAAATGGAACCGATGTAGGGTAACTCTACTATCCATTTGTCTGTCTGTCTGTCTGTTTAAAAACTCTTTTCTTCAGGAATGAACAGACGTATCACGATGAAATTCCTTAGACTCCTACAACATACTAGAGTCTATGATCCCTTGGCAGTGTAATAAATGTAAGCTTTTAAGTCAATGCAATCAAAAGATATGGCCATTTACGTCACATATTTTGATATTCACTAACTCACTCATCAAAACCTGTAGATACAACCCATTGACCTGGAATCATGAAATTTTGCAAGAAGCAACCTTAAATAGTACATGTAAACGAGGAAAAAATCCGGAAACTATTATTTTGTAATTTCTTTTGTCCACTGTTATCTGATTTTAAACTAAAAATTAAAACATTCTCGAAAATTCTGAAACGTCTGCAACCGATATCAATATCGCTAACAGGCAAAAATCGACGAGATTCTTGATTCGCGGGATGGATGAACTCTATACACGTAATTAAGTGTGTACCCCACCCACAGAGAGCGAGTCCTACCTCGTACCTTGTCAATTTTTGTTACATTTATAGTGTGTGCAGCTAACAGCAGTTTATTCAGAACGAACAGAAATTTGCATAATTGTTTTCGTGGAGCGAACTGTAAATTTGAGAGCTCTCTAATGTTCTCTGTCTTTTGGGCTATATTAATTCGGAAAGTTTTAATTATACCCTCGAAAAAAAAAAGATTGGTATTTTATTAGTTTTTGTCTTCAGTACATATCTGCTGTCCTGGTACTCACTGGAATTCTTGCACACCACAATACTGTAGTACACCGCTACAGGAGCCATAACGAAATTTCACAGCCCACTGAATGATCTGTATTTGAAGTGGAAGAATTTTACGGAAATCGACACTGAGTTGGTGGAAGTGTGGGGCAATCATACAGCATAATAAGAGATAGTGTTTTGGCGGCGCACACGGTTACGGGATGATTTAAAAAGTCTAAATTACGTAAATCGCAGTGGGAGATCGTATTTCTGTGGTGAAACCGGAATCGCAACAGAAAAGGAGATCGCGGTGCTCGAAGAATGATCCTCACACTCCAGTTGACAGTCTAAAACGTGAAAATCACTCGTGTATCAGTTTTTAACATAAAGCACGACATTTTGAGTACGCCAGAAATCACCGCTCACTGGATTCCGTGACTGCTCGGGGTAATTCCAAAAGCACGTCGAGCAGTGATAGTAACGGTGTGTGGCCGATCAAGAGGACTGCTTTATACACCTAATTATCATGAACGAGTGCTGGGTTATCATTATGACACCGAGACAAAGGAGGTAAGCAAGGACTGAAACATGTGGATCCACCAATGCCGAAAAAGGCGAAGACAGAATCATCGTCAGGCAAGGTTATGTTAAGTGTTTTTTGGGACTGCCATGGGGTGGTCCTAAGAGACCGTGCGCTTAAGGGGCAATCCGTTTCCTGTACGGATTACTGGAGGCTGTCAAGACGAAGCGTTACATGGGTGTTTTTTCCCTCCGAAAACACCTCAGCTTATTCTGCAGAGGATATGCTCACATATGATACTTCTCTGTGTTACCATGTTTTACCTCACCCCCCCCCCCCCCCCCTCCATTCTACTATCAAGGTACCGGTTCTCTTTTCTCCCTTTCCTCTTCTCACTTGAAGAATCTATCACGTGGAAGGCATCTCCAGAATGATGACGAGATGATTTTCGAGGTGGAACGTACCCACAACAGACAACGTGCAGACTTATAGCTCATACGTCCGGTAAATCATCCGTTGTTGGGAAACAAGTGTTAGACTGAAGGGTGAATTTGGAGAGGAGGACCGACACCGTTGCCAAGTTTCACAGTCAAAACTTGTTTTTTTTCTTAGGTGATAATTAAAACTTTATGACTGCCCGTTGTACTTGAGGTAAAGTGTTATACGAAGGCGATTTTCTTTATATAAAATATGTAACAGCTTTGCTTTAACCTGAGACAACTAAATATTTTGAAAACGACATATCGTAAGAAAAAAAGTTCTAGGTGAAAAGTTAATATTATTAAAGGGGATGTCTGTGTTACAAATATCCAAGTTCTAACCAGTTCTCCTGCGATGGCGGGGTCTATTTTCTATTTTCAAATGCAATTTTTATAGCATACTCGTTTTATATGCCAAAATATACGTACCTGTTACACAAATCACAAAATTTGTTCGTGGTACATCTACATCTACATGGATACTCTGCAAATCTTATTTAAGTGCCTTTAGAGGGTTCACCGAACTACCTTCACAATTCTCTATTATTCCAATCTCGTATAGCTTGCGGAAATAATGAACACCTATATCTTACCGTACGAGCTCTGATTTCCCTTATTTTATCAAAAATGGCTCTGAGCACTATGGGACTTTACATCTAAGGTCATCAGTTCCCTAGAACTTAGAACTACTTAAACCTAACTAACCTAAGGACATCACACACATCCATGCCCGAGGCAGGATTCGTATCTGTGACCGTAGCAGCCGCGCGGTTCCGTACTGAAGTGCCTAGAACCGCTCGGCCACTCCAGCCGGCACCTTATTTTATCGTGGTGATCGTTCCTCCATATGTAGGTCAGTGTCAACAAAATATTTTCGCATTCTGAGGAGAAAGTTGGTGATTGGAATTTCATGAGAAGATTCCGTCGCAACGAAAAACGCCTTTCTTTTAATGATGTTCAGCCCAAATCCTGTATCATTTCTGTGACACTCTCTCCCATATTTCGCGATAATACAAAACGTGCTGCCTTTCTTTGAACTTTTTCGATGTACTGCGACAGTCCTATCTGGTAAGGATCCAACACCGCGCAGCAGTATTCTAAAAGAGGACAGACAATCGTAGTGTAGGCAGTCTCCTTAGAAGGTCTGTTACATTTTCTAAGCGTCCTGCCAATAAAACGGAGTCTTTGGTTAGCCTTCCCCACAACATTTTCCACGTGTTCCTTCCAATTTAAGTTGTTCGTAATTGTAATAGTTAGGTATTTAGTTGAATTTACGGCTTTTAGGTTAGAGCGATTTATCGTGTAACCGACGTTTAACGAGTTCCTTTTAGCACTTATGTGTATTACCTCCCACCTTTCGTTATTTAGGGTCAACTGCCACTTTTCGCACCATTCCGATATTCCTTCTAAATCGTTTTGCAGTTTGTTTTGATCTTCTGATGACTTTATTAGTCGATAAACGATAGCGTCATCTGCAAACAACCGAAGACGGCTGCTCAGATTGTCTCCCAAATCGTTTATATAGATAAGGAACAGCAAAGGGCCTGTAACACTACCTTGCGGAACGCCAGAAATCACTTCTGTTTTACTCGATGAGTTTACGTCAATTGCTACGAACTGTGACCTCTCTGACAGGAAATCACAAATCCAGTCACATAACTGAGACGATATTCCATAAGCACGCAATTTCACTACGATCGCGTGTGTGGTACAGTGTCAAAAGCCTTCCGGAAATCAACAAATGCGGAATCGATCTGAAATCACTTGTCAATAGCACTCAACACTTCATGTGAATAAAGAGCTAGTTGTGTTTCACAGGAACGATGTTTTCTAAATCCTTGTTGACTGTGTGTAAATATACCGCTTTCTTCGAGGTAATTCACAATGTTCGAACACAATATAAGTTCTAAAATCCTGCTGCATATTGACGTTAACGTTATGGGCCTGTAATTTAGTGGATTAATTCTACTATCTTTCTTGAATACTGGTGTGACCTGTGCAACTTTCCAGTCTTTGGGTACGGATCTTTCGTCGAGAGGACGGTTTTATATGATTGTTAAGTATGGAAATTTGAATTTAAGCCACATCTGGTCTACACTTATATTAATTTGGAATGAGTGGAGATTGTCTCTCAGGAAGGCGTCAAGCGAATTTTTATCTGCTTTTTTTTGAATAGGTATATTTTTCGGTTATTTTTCGAGGATTTGGGGATTACAATTTTTAATCTCGCTACGACAACCCTCTGTCCACTTATCCCTGAATCGGGTTTGATGCTCGTCATTAACTCAGGATTATTTGTTGCTAAGAGGTCAAGTGCGTTTTCACAACCGTTTACTATTCGCGTGAGCTCATGAACTGCTCTAAATAATTTTCAGAGAATACGTTTAGCGCAATTTCGGATGATATTTTATGCGTCCCTCCACGTATTTTCGCCAACACATCGAGGGTAAATTAAAGTCACCACCAACTACTATCGTATGAGTCTGGTACGTGTTTGAAATCGAACTCAAGTTTTCTTTGAACCTTTCATCTGAATTGGGAAGTCGGTAAAAGGATTCAATTATTATTTTATTCCCGTTGTCAATAATGACCTCTGCCCTTACTAACTCAAATGAAGTATCCACTTCTATTTCACGACAAGTTAAACTACTTCTGACAGTAACGAACACGCCACCGCCAACCGTGTTTAGCCTAACCTTTCGGAACACCGTTGGGTTCTTCGCAGAAATATCGGTGAGCTAATATCCGGTTTTAGCCAGATTTGAGTGCCTATAACTATTTGAGTATCAGTGCTTTCTATTAGCGCTTGGAGCTCTGGTACTTTCCCAACACAGCTACGAAAATTTAGAACTGTTATACCAATGGTTCCTGTATCTCCGTTCTTCGTGTGTTCAGCCTGCACCCTTTGTGACTGAAGCCCTTCTTGTGTTTTCCCGAGACCGTCTAACCTGCGCTGTAATCGATAAATATACATTGGGCTTCCTTTTGCAATTAAGAACCTACACATTTGATTCTACATTTCATTTACGATGCAAACTTTTTTGTTCTAAAGGCTGATATTTATGTCCGAAACTTACTTTAGTGTTCCACATTTGATTGTACGGTGCAATATGGTCAGCCGTTTCAGTCTCTTGTTAAAAACTACATTTTCGGTGTGTCCTCTTGTCTCTCATAATTGAGTGCTTGAGATCGGTGACTACCCACGGCAGGTGGGCTTGTCACTATCACTTCATGGGCGTTTTATCTTAATACAAAGGCTTTGCGTTTTATTCCTCCGGTAGCCAGCGTAGTTCCCAGCGCGAGAGATACGGCAGGTTCATGGAAACACACACAGAAATCAGTCATCCCAATGGCGTGGTTCGAGAGTGGCCACAGAAATCAAGCATTCGCTCGGTCTGGGGACCCATCAAAATCAACCTCGTCGGGGACAGAAAACTATGTTACCACATAGGTAGCTTATCTTCCAGAAATGTCGATGATCAATCATGTTATTTGTACTGTATAATCAGATTTGCGACACTCAAGTAACGCTTCAACATCAGTATCAACGGTTATAACACAAATGATAACATTTAAATCGTAAATGAAACGTAGATCAGATGTTTCGGTTCTTATTGCAAGAGCAGGCCACTTGACATTTGTCAATTACAGGGCCGTCTAAAACGAATGGAAAACAATCGTTTGAGTAAACCGTAAGTATATTTTGGTGCCGCACGGAGTGGCCACACGGTGGGAGGCGCCATGTCACTGATTGCGTGGCCGCTCCCGCCGGAGGTTCGCTGGCCGGAGTGGCCGTGCGGTTCTAGGCGCTGCAGTCTGGAGCCGAGCGAACGCTACTGTCGCAGGTTCGAATCCTGCCTCGGGCATGGATGTGTGTGATGTCCTTACGTTAGTTAGGTTTAATTAGTTCTAAGTTCTAGGCGACTGATGAGCTCAGAAGTTAAGTCGCATAGTGCTCAGAGCCATTTTTGAGCCGCCAGAGGTTCGAGCCCTCCCTATGGCATGTGTGTGTACGTTGTTCTTAGCATAGGTAGGTTTAAGTAGTGTGTAAGTCTAAGGACCGATGATCTAAGCAGTTTTGTCCCTTAAGAACTCAAACACATTTGAACATACAGGTACACTCCTGGAAATGGAAAAAAGAACACATTGACACCGGTGTGTCAGACCCACCATACTTGCTCCGGACACTACGAGAGGGCTGTACAAGCAATGATCACACGCACGGCACAGCGGACACACCAGGAACCGCGGTGTTGGCCGTCGAATGGCGCTAGCTGCGCAGCATTTGTGCACCGCCGCCGTCAGTGTCAGCCAGTTTGCCGTGGCATACGGAGCTCCATCGCAGTCTTTAACACTGGTAGCATGCCGCGACAGCGTGGACGTGAACCGTTTGTGCAGTTGACGGACTTTGAGCGAGGGCGTATAGTGGGCATGCGGGAGGCCGGGTGGACGTACCGCCGAATTGCTCAACACGTGGGGCGTGAGGTCTCCACAGTACATCGATGTTGTCGCCAGTGGTCGGCGGAAGGTGCACGTGCCCGTCGGCCTGGGACCGGACCGCAGCGACGCACGGATGCACGCCAAGACCGTAGGATTCTACGCAGTGCCGTAGGGGACCGCACCGCCACTTCCCAGCAAATTAGGGACACTGTTGCTCCTGGGGTATCGGCGAGGACCATTCGCAACCGTCTCCATGTAGCTAGGCTACGGTCCCGCACACCGTTAGGACGTCTTCCGCTCACGCCCCAACATCGTGCAGCCCGCCTCCAGTGGTGTCGCGACAGGCGTGAATGGAGGGACGAATGGAGACGTGTCGTCTTCAGCGATGAGAGTCGCTTCTGCCTTGGTGCCAATGATGGTCGTATGCGTGTTTGGCGCCGTGCAGGTGAGCGCCACAATCAGGACTGCATACGACCGAGGCACACAGAGCCAACACCCTGCATCATGGTGTGGGGAGCGATCTCCTACACTGGCCGTACACCTCTGGTGATCGTCGAGCACGGTACATCCAAACCGTCATCGAACCCATCGTTCTACCATTCCTAGACCGGCAAGGGAACTTGCTGTTCCAACAGGACAATGCACGTCCGCATGTATCCCATGCCACCGAACGTGCTCTAGAAGGTGTAAGTCAACTACCCTGGCCAGCAAGATCTCCGGATCTGTCCCCCATTGAGCATGTTTGGGACTGGATAAAGCGTCCTCTCACGCGGTCTGCAGGTCCAGCACGAACGCTGGTCCAACTGAGGCGCCAGGTGGAAATGGCATGGCAAGCCGTTCCACAGGACTACATCCAGCATCTCTACGATCGTCTCCAAGGGAGAATAGCAGCCTGCATTGCTGCGAAAGGTGGATATACACTGTACTAGTGCCAACATTGTGCATGCTCTGTTGCCTGTGTTTATGTGCCTGTGGTTCTGTCAGTGTGATAATGTGATGTATATGACCCCAGGAATGTGTCAATAAAGTTTCCTCTTCCTGGGACAATGAATTCACGGTGTTCTTATTTCAATTTCCAGGAGTGTATTTTTGTGTGGAATCTGAATATGCAATAAAACTGTAGGTGGGGTATTTGAAAATACAACGTTGACTTCGCGCACGCATGAGGAGTTGTTAGGAGATGGCCACTTGCAGCACACACATCTATCTGTTTTACTAACATTAACTTTTCACCTACAACATTTTTTTGTATGATGCACTCTTTTCGAGATATTTAGATCTTTGAAGTTAAAACAAACACCCTGCAACCTTGGAGAATTGCTATGGTTTTGTTTATCAAAACATTGCCATTAAAGCTATGATAATAAAGCTGTTAGCTTCTTCGTTTTCCTTCTGCCATCCTCTAGTTTAAAGTAGATCCGCAGAGGGCCCACTGCGTGCGTAGTTTTAGTCAGAGTGCGGAGTTGGCCGCTACATGAAAAAGCTCTCAGCCCGCAGTCAGTCGCGAAGAGTCTACCTGTCTCCCTTAATCTCACAAATGAGCCAAGACGTCGCCGTTGCCACGTAAGCTCGTGTACGGATAATGGAATCAAGTAACTCACATACGTCACACTAAGATTACTGTCCAGATACAAACTCACTCTACCAGTCTGCTTACGGGAACGGTAGTAACTTCTTTTTCTTCCTTTTTTACTCATCGTTGACAGGTAAGCTGCAATAGATTTCGCATCGCACAATTTCTATTTAGCTTCTCCCTATTGCTACTGTACCAATAATTCCGTTTCATGATCTATTAGCGGCTTATATAAAATCTTTTTTGTTTTCTTTCAAATATACATCTATGTGTCGATGTACAGCTACTATTATTTTATCGATCGTCGTGGGGTAGTGATTAGGACACACGACTAATACCACAAGGAGGCGCTTTCTATAGGTCCAATTCTGTTACCCGGAGTTACAATCACACTGATTTCCGTAAGCCATTCTAGACACAATTACTTACAGGCACTAGCGACATACACTACTGTCCATTAAAATTGATACACCAAGAAGATATGCAGATGATAAATGGGTATTCATTGGACAAATATATTATACTAGAACTGACATGTGATTACACTTTCACGCAATTTGGGTGCATAGATCCTGAGAAATCGGACAACCACCACTGGCCGTAATAACGGCCTTGATACGCCTGGGCATTGAGTCAAACAGAGCTTGGATGGCGTGTACAGGTACAGCCGCCCATTCAGCTTCAACACGATACCACAGTTCATCACGAGTAGTGACTCGCGTATTGTGACGAACCAGTTGCTTGGACATCATTGACCAGACGTTTTCAGTTGGCGAGAGATGTGGAAAATATTCTGGCCAGGGCAGCAGCCGAACATTTTCTGTATCCAGATAGACCCGTACAGGACCTGCAACATGCGGTCGTGCATTATCCTGCTGAAATGTAGGGTTTCGCAGCGATCGAATGAAGGGTAGAGCCACGGGTCGTAACACATCTGAAATGTAACGTCCACTGTTCAAAGTGCCGTCAATGCGAACAATAGATGGTCGAGACGTGTAACAAATAGCACCCCATACCATCACGCCGGGTGATACGCAAGTATGGCATTGACGAATACATGCTTCCAATGTGCGTTCACCGCGATGTCGCCAAACACGGATGCGACCATCATGATGCTGTAAACAGAACCTGGATTCATCCGAAAAAATGACGTTTTGCCATTCGTGCACCCACGTTCGTCGTTGACTACACCATCGCAGGGGCTCGTGTCTATGATGCAGCGTCGAGGGTAACTGCAGCCATGGTCTCCGAGCTGATAGCCCATGCTGCTGCAAACGTCGTAGAACTGTTCGTGCAGATGGTTATTGTCTTGCAAACGTCCCCATATGTTGACTCAGGGCCGGCCGCGGTGGTCTCGTGGTTCTAGCCGCGCAGTACGGAACCGTGCGACTGCTACGGTCGCAGGTTCGAATCCTGCCTCGGGCATGGTTGTGTGTGATGTCCTTAGGTTAGTTAGGTTTAAGTAGTTCTAAGTTCTAGGGGACTGATAACCACAGAAGTTGAGCCCCATAGTGCTCATAGCCATTTGAACCATTTTGTTGACTCAGGAATCGAGACGTGTCTGCACGATCCGTTACAACCATGCGGATAAGATACCTGTCATCTCGACTGCTAGTGATACGAGGCCGTTGGGATCCAGCACGGCGTTCCGTTTACCCACCTGAACCCACCGATTCCATTTTCTGCTAACAGTCATTGGATCTCGACCAACGCGAGCAGCAATATCGCGATACGATAAACCGCAATCGCGATAGGCTACAATCGGACCTTTATCATAGTCAGAAACGCGATGGTACGCATTTCTCCTCCGTACACGAGGCATCACAACATCGTTTCAACAGGCAACGCCGGTAAACTGCTGTTTGTGTATGAGAAATCGTTTGGAAAGTTTCCTCATGTCAGCACGTCGTAGGTGTCGCCACCGGCGCCAACCTTGTGTGAATGCTCAGAAAAGCTAATAATTTTCATATCACAGCATCTTCTTCCTGTCGGTTAAATTTCACGTCATCTTCGTGGTGTAGCAATTTTAATGGCCAGTGGTGTACTATGCTATTTCGATGACTTGTGTGTCGACTTGTTGATAATAAAAGAAGAAGAAGAAAAAGAACATGAAGGTGAAACCCAATGCCTCTTCTTCTGGAAAAGCTAAAGGGGATGTCTAAACCACGTTCCCACTAAAGACATGTCATCATTAAGACAAGTCATCATTAAGACAAGTCATCATTAAGACAAGTCATCATTAAGACAAGTCATCATTAAGACAAGTCATCATTAAGACAAGTCATCATCAGGGACGCTGCGGTTAGATTTGCAATTTAACCACAGACATTTCCGCATAGTCCAGTGAAGCGCAAGCTTTCTCAGTTGCCTGCCCTTTCCTTGTTGGCGAGGTACGTGTGATGGGAGTTAGTTCCGTCATACCAGGGTTCCAGCTGGCTACGTTCGAAAGAGCCACGCAAGTATGCTCTAGCGAATGTGCCCCTCATTTGAAGTGATCGCTTGTATCATTCTTCTCACAATGATCCCTGAACGTTTTTTCTATTCTTATCCAGCGCTGTATATTTACTAACTGTAATGAAGTAAGGGATGACCGTCCTCCTTTAGTCATTTATTTTGACTTTGTAATGACACAATGGAACTTTTGTCTGAATTTTCATAGCGAAACGAAAAGTGGGAAATAGAAAAATTTGATGCTAAATTAACCAGCGTGAGGCTTAATTTTTTTCGAAAAAAAGATTTAATTGCCTGGAAGTAATCAGTATAATTAAGAAAACTTAGTGATTTGAGAGAAAATTGAAACATTTCACGCATAGCTCTTAGTGTCTATGCAGATATCTGTTTAAAAGTTACATTTGTGGGTAATTTATCAATAAAATATTTGAAATAAAAAAATTCAAAAGAAAAGCGGTCAAATGTTCTGTGAAATAATTTGTCTAAAAGTAAGAAATAAAACAGGTTCCAGAAACATTTGAAATACATTTGAATGACGCTAGAAATCATGTAAGGTAAATGAAGTGCTGATTAAGAATTTAAAGTTCATTCTTTCACTAAGAATCTCAGAATTTTAAAGAGTAGTAGAGGATATTTGTCTGGTGGATTTGCAAACCGCGCAGTCTCATTTGTTGTACGTGATTTCGGGTATTATTCAAGGGGACGTCAAATGTTGCTCTAGTATGTTTTATATCTTTTACGTAAATCATTTCATAAAATATCTTTTTTATCTATTTTTTTCGCTTTCGACCGCAACTAAAATAGGTTACCACATAAAAATATCAAACTTTTGTTTATACAGTTGGACATTATAATTTTAAATCAGGAAGAGTAGCAAATATAAAAATTTTACTTATTATTATTCTTCAGTACAGTAGGAAGGATACACGACTGAATTCCTGAGTTTAGGTTATACAGAGTGTGAAATTTGATACACAGACCTGCCATATCTGGTAGTAGTAAGAGCTGGGAGTCGTGTCCAAATCAGCTCGGCTGACAGAGACGATTGAGTATTCAATGCTGCTTCAATTCAACAGCACGAGCAGCAAGCAGTCTTACGTGACATCGTCACCGGGCTGTCGAAGGTACAGGACAGCCACCGACCTTAAAATAGCGGAAATGTAGAGGCTGCCTGTCCACATTACCAGCTATGCGACCAATAGGCGAGCGTGTCGTGTACTCAATGGTATGCCATGGAATCATACCAGATCTGGCGCTGCGCTCATTTGATAACGACGAGTGCACACTGGCAACGTTAGTTCTTCTCGGAGCCCCCATCGTGATGCTGTACGCAGAGCAGGAAATCATGTGGAAAGACGATATGGTGCCAGTGTTGTTGCTAGGCTGCCATTTTTCTGCTGAAGTATCAATGGAAGACAACAATAGTAGGCGTGCCTTCAGTTCGTTGGGCTCCTGACGTCGTCACATTACCAGTGTCGATACTTACCTTGCTGAAAACAAGCCCATATCTGACTCAGAACACGTAACATGCCTGTACGGTTCTCCACGTTCCAGTGAAAAAAATGTCTCTCCTTACGGGTTCTAGTCGCATCAGGCCGTTGAAATAAAATGGTTCAAATGCCTCTGAGCACTATGGGACTTAACATCTGAGGTCATCAGTCCCCCAGAACTTAGAACTACTTAAACCTAACTAACCTAAGGACATCACACACATCCATGCCCAAAGCGGGATTCGAACCTGCGACCGTAGCGGTCGCGCGGTTCCAGACTGAAGTGCCAGAACCGCTCGGCCACACCGGCCGGTCTGTTGAAATCCAGCACTATATTAAGACCCTTTTGAAGCCATTGATTCCGTATTAGCGTGACAATCATACGACATCGAGTAACGCGAACTGCATTCTCGAGGAATAATAAACCGCAGTTTCATTCGGTCAAGATCTTCCAACTTTTTAACTCAGAAACTTGCTGGTAGAAGTTTCACCTTTTTGCATCAGAGATAAACTGTCTTCTCGCAAACAATTCAACATTCACACGCGATTTTTGTAAGAGAAAGCAACTGCGTAATAGTTCCTTATATTATGCAGAATGTAGGTAATGTTTCTTCTGTCTTCTTTGTGCAGCTGTAATGAAATACTAATCATTTACGTATCTAAGAACGTAGTTCACCCCACGCCAATTTGACGTTTATAGCATCTCATCTTCAATGTACTGTAGTTTTTATGGCCAGGAGTGTACTTTCTCTACATCTGCTTCACAGCCTCTATGCAAACCAAACTACGGCGTATTTAAATTTACTATTAATTAACTATGAAGGCTGAACGTTTGTGACAGAGCTTGCGTTGCATATATGCAGAGTGAAGCGACGAATGAAAATTTGTACGAAGGCAGGGATTCGAACCGGGTCTCTTGCTCACTTGGTAAATGCGGTTACCACTACGCCGCCCTGGCACCGCGGGTTTGCACAACTGCACGGACTGCGCTAGCACGCCACCTTCCTCAGTTCAAATTCCCATTACACCGTAGCCCACTAGGTATTTCCCCTAAATTGAGAAGGAAGGCGTGCTACCCACTGTGCCAGGGTGGTTTAGTGGTGTGCATCTGCCTGGTGAGCAGGAGACCCGGGTTTGAATCCCGCCCTTGGTACAAAGTTCCATTTGTCACTTCAGTCTGCATATATCATAGATGTTTGAGACGTGAAAAGGTCTCTGGAACCATATAGTTTCGTTTGATTTCCTGCTGGTTCAGGTTTTAGTACTGTCAACAACGAGATTTTTGTTTTTACAAGTAAAGTTCCTATGTGGCTTCAAATTTCAACAAGTGTCAGTATCGAAAGGGTTTATGAAGAAATGCAACAAACGTGTACTGACGCTTTTTTCGACTTGTTCGCCACAGACGGAGGCATTTGTCACTATGCTAAACTTCCATTGCGCGGTGTTATGGTGCACTGCAGATCCCCATTTCCGTAAGTCACAGGACGTCATGTTTTTGGGGACAACAATAAATGTGACTGCATGTTGTGCGGCATTTCAAGGGTAAACAGATCCATTTAAAAGTAACTAAAGGAAATGGTGTAGTCTGGAGTCGTTAAGCTGAACAGTAGTTTAAATGCTACCGCATCAACTTAATCACATCTTCAGCGATTGAAATGGAAGGTGGCGTATCATTCTCCTTGTAGTACAGATTTGGTACCAAGTGACTACAACTGTTTCTCGCGATATGAGACAGTTGCTCGGGCTGTTGATGTTCCACGTTGAATGAGAAATTCCAGCGTACCGCGACGATATTGCTAGACAGACAGGCGGAATCATTTTTGCAGACAGTACAGAACGACTAGTACACGGTTACGACATGTGTTTCACTCGCCCTGGCGATTAAATCGAAAAAAAGTCTTCCCCTTGCTGAATCTGTAGATAAATCCTTTCTATTACACATCTTAAATTTTCGGTCATGTTTGAGGACGAAACAAACTGCCTTCGTGTTTTGTTGACCTTGTATATTCTTATGTTGAATGAACTTGTAAATTCTCAGTACGCAATGTGATTCAGAAGACTGTGCAGAGGCAGAAATTGTGTTTAATGTGGAAGTCTTAACTCAAGTGTTAAACCGCACGTAAGTAGACGCTGAAGACTTTCAGGGAAGACAGCTGATCGTTAATATTTGATGACGAACACACAGTTTCAAGTGTTGAAATTTATTCCTGAAATTCATTTTAACAGTAATAGGTATATGCGTTCTATCTGAAACTACATGTGGAAATTTGAACCGGACCGGTACTCGAACTTGGATTTCCTGATAATCGCGAGTGGTCGATTCACCACTTAGACTATCCGGCTACGCTCCCTGGATCGACCCAAACATATACATCACACTCACCTATCTGTTTCTTCTCATAGATTATTAATTCATTTACCCGTACTCCAGCGTCTCGTTAGTTCTGTACAGGTTTTAGAATCAAGACAATGAGGAGTTGCAGACACCCATTGTGCTCGGATAGTGTCAGTGGTGAGGCGACCGCTCGCGAAATCCAATTAAGAGTTCCGGTCCGGCAAAAATTTCTATATGTTGCTTTAGATAGTACCCCTAAAGCTGTTACAGCTACGATGAATTCTTGAATATTTGAAACTATAGGTCGTCATCAAATAAAAGTACATATAAACCGAAGACATGCCTGTGACTAAAATGCCAACTAGCAATCGGAGCATTGGTCCAATCTGAAGAATGTACTCAGAGCTCCGATCGTCACTTTGAAGAACTGCCATGAACTTTAATTGTTGCTTCAGGGTGTAAGCTGTTTATGTCAATACAAAATGACACCATCTGATAAAAAATGTGAACCACTGAGTAGACATTGCCGGAAGTCCGCATAACTTCTTACACGTACACTTCATCGGCAGGTTTGTATATCATTAGAGCTGAAGATCTCTCTGACAGGTAGAACGACCATCAGAATGCATTAGTGCGGTTAGTGTTAGCTGTTGTTACTAGTCTACATATGGCGCGTGAACAGTGTGAAGGACGTGGAGGACGTGGAGATGGCACGTTCTCGTGTGAGAGTGCGCTTATGAAAGGGTCCTCCTTGGGATGCTCCGTTTCACCGGCTGGCCGAATCTTGCAGTATTCAGGTTATGGGCAATCGAGTGCAAACCCATGCTGGACAGCATAGGAACGTGAGGAGAGGCACTCTTGTCGTCTAGGTTCTGGCGGATCACGTCTGACCAACACAAGGGACGATCGCCTAATGCGTTTGGGTCGGTTCAGGGGTAGACGGAGAATAATATAATGAGAAACATACGTAATACTGATGTATCTCTGTTTACTTCAGTTTAGCTGGTCCAATTGTACTCCAACAAGTCCGTTTACGGGCACGCTCGTCGTAAATGATAACATATAGGCGAGGCTAACTAGTGGACTTCGAACGCGCCAGTTGAACTCCGCTATCCGACTGGGCTGGCGTCCTCTTTTTCCCGCCGCTCTTCAGCATACAGAATTTTTAAAACATAAGAAGAAGACAAGAAACAATAAAAGCAGGCGATAAAACGGTTACTCAAATTGTAAAAAGGCGGAAAATTGTGGAAAGTTAAAACATAAAACAAAGGGTTGGCGATGCTAATAAAATACACAGGAAGCAGACAGGTAAAATAGTAGACAGACAATTAAAATACATGACGACAGTCTGGTTTCTCTTCGCAAGAGTATAAAAATCACACCTAGCGACAGTATGATTTCCGTTCGCAGCACTTCGGAAAAGATGCACAACACTGAACACTCACTGGAAACACAGCACTAAAAAGATATCACGAAGATGACACACCACAGCCAAGGGCTGATGGGGGTGGGGGGTGGGACCAAGACAGATGAGGGGGGGGGGGAAGGGGGTAGGAGAGGGAAAACGAAAGGGGAGGGACCGACAGAGGGAGAGGACTCATAAGGGGAGCAGGGTAGACATAAGAGGGAATGGGGAAAGGCAGAGGAGGGAAATGCAAAAGGATTTAGGGGAGAGAAGGGAGGCAGACAGAGGATAGGCATGGAAAAAGCAGGATGGAAGGGGGGGAGGGGAGCCCAGGAAAAGGACAGAGGAAGGGAGGGAGAGGTAAGCATCAGAGTTGATAGGAGGGATAAATGAAGGGAGAGAGGGCATCATCTGGGAGGGGGAGTCGACGGGACTCACGTTAGGAAAGGAGATGAAGGGTGTAGAGATGGAGGGTAGGCGGGGAAACAAAGGTGAAGGCGCGGCAGAGGGTGGGGGTTGGAGAGGAGAGGAGTAACCATGAGATGAGGGGGATCAAGGCAGCAGGAGGTGTAGAGTATGTGGATGTGTTCAAGGAATAGGAGCAGATGGGGGAAAAGGATCAGATCATAGCGGATCTGCGTGCGGGACGGGAGGCGTATATGGAAAGTGAGGTGGAGTGCATGGCGCTTGAGGATCTGGAGGGACTTATAGAATTTGGGGAGAGTCAGATATCCAGGTGCGACTGGCATAACAGAGGATGGGACAATTTAAGGATTTGTAGGAATGGAGTTTGGTAGAGGAGTTCAACCCCCATGTCTGGCCAGAGAAAAGTTTCAGGAGTTGGAGGCGGTTGTGGGCTTTGGATTGGACAGAGCAGAGATGAAGGATCCAGTTGAGGTGACGGTCAATAGTGAGGCCAAGGTAGGTGAGGGTGGGGGGGAAGCAGACAGGATGGGCGCAGATGGTAAGGGAGAAATCAAGGAGCCGGAAGGAGCGAGTGGTACGACCTACGATGATTGCCTGGGTCTTGAAAGGACTGATATTATATTCAGGAGCCACTGCTGACACCATGTGGCAAAAAGGTCAAGGTGATTCTGGAGGAGGCGTTGGGACCGTTAGAGGGGTAGGAGCGAGGGCAAGGAATGCCATGTCATCGGCATCCTGCAGGAGGTGTACTGGAGGGGGGGGGGCATATCTGCCGTGTACAGTAGGTAGAGGAGAGGGGAGAGGACAGAGCCCTGGGAAGGAGGGGGGGGGGGGGCGTCGGTGCGGCTTCCTCTTACGTCAGCTCGGTGACGGCACTACCCGCGCGTGCGGCAGAGGTGTCTCTGCGAGCTATCCGCAGATTGGCAGGACAGTCGCATGAGTCACTGCTGGCGTGTCGGAAAAGCCGTAAAGCGCCGACGCCACACAGCAACCCACGGCCGTTGGTTTGGTTGCCATCTCAGCCCCTGCGACTACACGACGTTCCGACTCCGTCATTTGATGCGCGAACTGCAGAGGGCTTTAGCGTACGACGAACCACAGTCAAATAGTGCGTAAATCAGCAAGAGAGGTCACTCATACCACGAACCTTTTGTTGCATCCGCAAATGTCACGGGCAGCCAATCAGAAAGAAGTGTACCTCCGCCTTGCTGGTATTTAGGACCGCGTCCGAGACGCTTGATGCAGCCCACCACGAATTCCTCCCCAGTGCCAACTTTTTCATCTCATTGTAGCAAATACAATCTGTGTCCTCAACTATATGCTGGATGTATTTCAGTCTCTGCCTTCCTCTATAGATTTTACTATCTACAGCTCTCTCTAGTATCATAAATGTTATTCCCTTAAGACTTGTCATCCCGTCTCTGCTTCGTATCAGTGTTCTCCACATATTTCTTTCCTCGCCGATTTTGCGGAGAACCACCTTATTCCTTACCTTAACAGTCCATTTAATTTTCAACATTCTTCTGTAGCACTACATCTCAAATGCTTCGATTACCATACAATGCCTTGCTATTTGGGAGCTAGGGATGTTTATCTCCGTGGTCATTGCCCCGGAAACCACAGTCCTGTTAGGCCTCTGCTATTATCGGTGGATAATTTTTTATTTGTTCGGTGAATTATTTCCCCATGTCGTCTTAGACTAAACGAAACAAATCTCGACTGACGCCGTTCTCAACAATACAGGGGTCTCTCCAACTACACACGCCGTTGCTTAGCATTAGTTTGAGACGAATTAAATGGTGAGAAACACGAATGTTTCTGTCCTCAGTAAGCAAAATCTTAAGAAAACCTTGAGATACAGCCAGAGCACAGAGCAACGATTAAGAGTAGCAGTCATAAGGTAAGCCTTCAACGAGCATTGTCAATTATTGGCATACAAAATTCAGGCGTCAAAGCATTTTCACCTTTCTGCAGACGCATGTCATGAATTCTTACAAAAATGTATGTTTCATAAATATGGAAATCTTAGGGATTACTCGACTTTGCAGACCTGTTATTTAGACTGTGAATCACGGTTTGTCTGAGGCAGTATGTTTTCAAATCTTGCAAATACAAGAGCCGGCCGCGGTGGACGGGCGGTTCTAGGCTCTTCAGTCCGGAACCGCGCGACTGCTAAG
Source organism: Schistocerca gregaria (assembly GCF_023897955.1). Classification (NCBI taxonomy): domain Eukaryota; kingdom Metazoa; phylum Arthropoda; class Insecta; order Orthoptera; family Acrididae; genus Schistocerca; species Schistocerca gregaria. The sequence continues at coordinate 311,319,061 of NC_064922.1, read as the reverse complement.
GTCGCAGGTTCGAATACTGCCTCGGGCATGATGCGTTTGATGTCCTTAGGTTAGTTAGATTTAAGTAGTTCTAAGTTACAGGGGACTGATGACGTCTGATGTTAAGTCCCATAGTGCTCAGAGCCATTTGAACCATTTTTTGCAATTACAGGAAAATCTGAAATCTAAAAATTATGCTTTCTCCTACAAAGTGATCATGCCAAGCGCTTTCTGTATTTGCTCTTATAGATAGCCTATTGTTAGACATCTTCAGTATACCATGATGAAGTTGAAAACAGCTTTTTCATGCTCGTGTCATGAGAAAGAATATATCATATTATAAGAATTTCTAGAGCACTGCAGATGAATTTCATCCAGTAAGCTGCTTACGTATAGTTAAATAATATAGGGCAGCGTTATTTCTTTCTGTCAGTGTGCAGCACGGAACTACGGCGTTCCTACATTTTGTCGGTGAAATTCGAACTGCTAAAATATGTTGATTCCTTTCACTGCCAACTTAGATTATCAAGTAGTACCTTGGACCAATGGCCTGACACTACAATCGTAATTGTTTAATCCTGTGTTTTACTTATGTGATACTAATTTGTGGCAATATCATTAGCACATGACATCTTAAGCTAATGTGTACTCTCTGTTCCAACTCAACAAGCAGTTCAATGGACGACGCGCGATTTATTACTGGCAAAAAATGGTTCAAATGGCTATGAGCACTATGGGACTTAACATCTATGGTCATCAGTCCCCTAGAACGTAGAACTACTTAAACCTAACTAACCTAAGGACATCACACAACACCCAGCCATCACGAGGCAGAGAAAATCCCTGACCCGGGAATCGAACCCGGGAACCCGGGCGTGGGAAGCGAGAACGCTACCGCACGACCACGAGATGCGGGCTATTACTGCCAATATCACGACCAATTACCGCCTGCCTCGGTCACACGCTACTGGTTAACCGAGCTATTTAAATCAGTATTTCGAACGCCACTACGCCAGAAAGTTATTTCATCGACAGTTATCAGCTTTGTTTCAAAACTGCATTTGTTGACGAATACTCACAAAAAAAGAAGAGATCCGTGTTAAACTTATATGTTACAGAACATATTATATCTTTCATTCTCGGCAATTGTGTTTTATACAACTTCCGTCATAGCCTTAACCGTAGTATTTGCACAAACCTAGCGTTCCAGCGATCGTATTAACAGATGTTTTCGAGTCCTACTGCAGATCGATCTTCGACCTGGGAGGAGGAGAAGGTAGTAGGAGGAGGAGGAGGAGGAGGAGGTAAATGATTGACAGATATTTCCCTCTAAAGGATTTCCAAAACCAACTTTGATTCTTTTAACACAGAGAAATATTTCGCTTGACTTAACGATTTTAGTATGTTTTTTTCATTTTTTGTTTGCATTTCATCTATCTCTTGTTTGTTCTTCGTTTCTTCCTTTCTGGAACCCGGTGCACCTTATTTTCGTGGGCTTGGGGCATGCCTCGTTTTCCCCAGCCTGGCTGCGCCCCTGCGTCCATTATCAACATCGGCCCCAACATTATCAACAAGTGACCCCCAAGGGAAAAGAATACACTCTCATATTCGCTGTCACATCGAAGCAAACAGCCTCCGAATGTCACATTGAGGCATTTCTTGCTATGCCTGAAACACATGGTATGTCAGTGAATGAAGATTGGTGCCAGTCAGATTTGAAAGCCATCTTACCATCGCATCCCACACATGCTCTGTGGTCCAAAATTCAGGAAATCTGGCAGGGCAGACAAGAATCCGCACACTCCTCGAGGCGTTTGTCGTGGGAACTGCGGAGTGGGATCCTTCGTTGTTCTGCTGGAATATGACACGTACCGAATCATTTCTGTTGCCTTATTCATTAGCTTTCCACACCACGACTCCAAAAACTGGAGAAGTATTGGTCACGAGAATGAAAGGTACGAAAACATTCTTTAAAACCTTGTCACCTACTGGTAAGCATTTAGCCTTCCTTCAACAGTCACCAACTCAATCCTGATGTCGTATTCATTGGCTTCTCACACCACGACTCCAGACGTGAGAGAGATTTGGGTCTAGTGAACGAACGGTACAACAAAAGGTTTTTTTTTTTTAAAATGGTTCAAATGGCTCTCAGCACTATGAGACTTAAAATCTTAGGTCATCAGTCCCCTAGAACTTAGAACTACTTAAACCTAACTAACCTAAGGACATCACACACATCCATGCCCGAGGCAGGATTCGAACCTGCGACCGTAAGAGTCCCGCGGTTCCGGACTACAGCGCCTAGAACCGCACGGCACCCGCGGCCGACACAGGTTTTAAATACTTGCCACATACTAGCGAGCATTAAGCCTTCCTTCAACAGTCACCAAATCAGTCCCATTTTCATATTCATTGGCTTCCCGAACCATGACTCGAGAAGTGGGGGAGGTATTAATCTCGAAAAGGAAGGTACAAGAGACTTTAAATCCTTGCCATATACCGGTGAGCATATAGCCTTCCTTCAACAATTACCAAATGAGGCCTGTGTTATTTATCAGCTTCACACACTGTGACTCCGGAAGTGGGAGAGGTATTGGCCTCAAGAATCGCTGCTTTCTGTGATCTTTACCTGCTCGCCTACAAACGCATTAGTGTCGATCTGACCGCATCAAGCAGAAGCGAGATTCGCACCGAACATCACACAATGTTACTCACTGTCCTACTTGACTCTGCCTCTGCATCACATACTCCCCATTGTTTGTGGTATGGTAAGAGCGCTAGGTACTAGAAATCTGAGTATAGTTTCCAGCAATCCGTGCCTGATGGTTCGTGGTGACACTACTTGTAACATGTACCCTGATTCCAACTGTTGTCATTCGTTTATTTGCCACAGACAATACAACAATTCCTACTATCTACTCCCGTACCTGATATCTCGTTACCTCACTGTTGCTCAGTCTCTATCTCGTCTGCAATCATTACACTACAGCCAACTGCATGTGCAATCTGCCGTTATGATACGCCCATGCCCCTCATGCCAATGAATCGACCTTCCTCCAAGTCTGAAAGAGGGCTATAAGCGGTAATGTGGAAATCCTCTAGCCATGTTGTGCCATCTTAAAAGATCCAGTAAAATTATACACACTCAGTAACCGTCATGTAATCACACCACACTTAATCTTTAGGAACCTTTTTTTTTGTACTGAATACACTGAAAATAAGTTTGCATAAGGATGCAATTTCAATTCATACAACTCACAGGCTTGTAAATACTAAATTATACTAACAAGGGAAGACCCTAGTTTTAACGGCTAAGCCGGCTGGAAATGTGTTAAAATATAATGTTGCACTAGTTCGAATAGCTATAACGGCATTGATCTGTTAAAACTACGTGTGCAGCCGCTAGCGCCATCTGAACGTAAGCCTACAGGCCACTCTGCACAGTAGCTGTAGACATTACGAGCGTGACCGTTGCAATGTGCGGTAATGAAGTGTATGTACTGATATCGAACATGCGTAGGCTGAACCCTATTAATTCTGTGTTCGATCGCGCCCGCATTGTTACTTTGTGCCAGGAAGGACTCTCAACTAGGCAAGCGTCCAGACGTCTCGGAGTGAACCAAAGCGATGGTGGAGGAAATACAGAGAGACGTGGAGGAAATACAGAGGGACAAGAACTACCGATAACATGCCTCGCTCAGGCTGCTACTGCAGTGGATGACCGCTACCTTCGGATTATGGCTCGAACGAACCCTGACAGCAACGCCACCATGTTTATAATGCTTCTCGTGCAGTCATAGGACGTCGTGTTACGACTCAAACTGTGTACAATAGGCTGCATGATGTGCAAGCTCACTTCCTACATCCATGGCGAGGTCCATCTTTGCAACCACGACACAATGTTGCGACGAATACATGCATCAATGCAAGAGGACGTGATACTGGGTATTAGCTCTCACTGGCTAAAGTGTCATGACGCTGATGGATGTCGGTGGTGGAAGAGATGCTCTTGGAAGCAGAACGGACAAAGAGAAGAGGGAACAGTTCGTGACACCGACGGAGGAGAGATTCAAGTGTTCTGCTATCGGAGAGTACGGCAGAGTGGTGTGATTGAATTTATGTACAGACATTTCGGATCGCTTATAGGATCTAAGTTATGGGCATCTAAGAATGCAGGCGAAGAAATTTATGCATTTAGTATACGTCGTGACTTGATCTGAGTGGGGATATTGTCATCTTTCGTGTAACACTAGATAATTCAAGGGTTGTGATATATTTCAATAATTAACTTCATTTACGTACAAAACTGTTTGTAGAACCATCATTCAGCAGGAGTTTGGACCTTAGTGATCAAAACAGCTGTTCTTACAAGTAAAATCTGCAGTGTTGTGCCGGCCGGAGTGGCCCTGCGGTTCTAGGCGCTACAGTCTGGAACCACGCGACCGCTACGGTCGTGCGTTCGAATCCTGCCTCGTGCATGGATGTGTGTGATGTCGTTAGGTTAGTTAGGGTTAAGTAGTTCTAAGTTCTAGGGGACTGATGACCTCAGAAGCTAAGTACCATAGTGCTCAGTCCCATTTGAACCTTTTTTTTTTTTTTTTTGCAGTGTTGGCTGTATTTATCACAAACTTATCTATCATCAATTACTCGACCGCGAGATTACCTTGTAATAAAATATTTTGCTAATACAGCAACAGGGCGTACATAGTATGAGCAAAGCGTTATTCAGAACCGAACATTTGCCCCTATGTCTCATTAAATGTGGAGCTGTAACGTCGCAGCTTGAGGCCATGCAGGTGGAGATATTTCTATGCAGCGACTTCCTCGTACTTACTATGGTCTCGACTTCACTGGAATACTGTTCTCCATGACACTCCGTACCCATCTGCCACGGGCACACATTAATTTGATGGTCGGGACTGCTATATTTGCTCCGGGCGTAGCACCATGGAGACAGAAGACATAGAAGACGCGAATCTCCTTGACTACAACGTGTACAACGAGAAGACGCTGGCCGGCGATACCAAGCGGCGACAGGAAGTAACGAATTCAAAAATGCAAGAGCAAAATAGACAACTTTTTTATTCTAACGAAGTACAAATGATTACTCTTGGGAGAAAAAGACTTACTTAACCTGAGTTACAATACTTCCCATAAGTGATGCATCTGAACGTTAATCAAAGTCATTATCATAAGTAGTAAACACAAAGGATCCACGTATGCTGTGAAGACAGTGTGCAGCACATTTCTTGAATTAGGAGGTTTTAGTGTAGCTGGTTTGTAAAAGCTGTCACTTACAAGGGAACTTGGCCTCATCGATTTCATGCATATTGACAGGTATGCGTGCTGATGTACTTTGTATGGTCTCAAATATTCCAGCAGTCCGCACCCGAGTGATTAAGCGCGTAGTTTCATAACCGTGAGGTCTCGGGATTGAATCTTGCTCGTGACATGCTTTTCTCATTCCCAAGTTCTTCTAACGACATATCTATTATGACTATGCAAATTATCAATATTTAATGACTCACTAAAAAAAGAAGACTGGAAATAAAAAAGTACGTACGAGGACTTTCAATCAAACCAGTACACTCATCGTATCTCCATTTTCGATGAGCATAATATGTAACCAATGGAGCACCGCACGAATCACGATGATACTGATAGTAGAGACATTGAAAACAATAATTATTGCGACGTGCAGCAAGTGTGATTGATGGCTAATTTTTGTATGTGCACGATTTTTAAATGTGTCTGTTGCTGAACAAACTTGGTTTAATTCATAAACAATTCTCAGTCATCACAGTTTAGCTTCGTACTGCGGAAATTGAAGCGTATGATTTAAAATTAGTACAGACGACTGATGGTGTATGACTGACTGAATTTTTATGCACTCTTCTCTAGAAGCTCTTTCTATATTCTGTTCGACGAATCAGCGCGACTTTGTGATCCAGGCCTGCATCAGCGAAGTAAATTTTGGAGGGTTTACTTTAATACTTCACATTGGTACAATAACGAGCGAATGAAGAAAAAAAAATGCCGGCAGGCAGAGTCGATTCAAGGACCTCATGCTTGTGAAATTAACCGGTTTTTCGCTCACCTGCTGACTCCTTGAATACTAGTGACCATAAAAAGCACATAAGTGGATCTAATATTGTCAAACTCTATTCTCTTGAAAATAATTAATGGTTGTGTCGTTCTATTCACATATGTTGAATACATATTCATGCCCCTGTCAATATGAATCAAATTGATAAGAGGAAGTTCTTACTGTCTCCTTGTTAGTAAATGAAAGAACGTGGCTGTTGTATACTTAAAGAAAAGCGTTGAACATTCCGTTTCCAGGTCGTCTTCGGCAGTGTCAGTTCGTGGCAGGTTTCCGGGCGCTGTCCAGGTGAATAGCAATCGTTCGGAGTTCAGTATGTTGACTCGTCGCTGTCCAAGTAGCGTAGTCAACAGTGAACGTGCCTCCCGCTTTGTGCACGTCGGTTTTATAGCCCGTAGGGGCGTGCGTAAGTTATTCTGTGCTGTTTCTCATGGCTAGGCCTTCCGTATAGCGCCGCTTACGTTGCGAAGGGGAAACGCTCTTCTTAGCTTCCTTTAGCCGCGTGGTATAAGCTGGCCGGCGTGTCCTACTTGTATACGCCGTAGGCAAGAAGGCTCGCGACTTCCGTATCTTCTGTCTCCATGGTGTTAATTTCGGAGAGAACATAGCAAAGACAATCTTTTGTGTACGTTTTAAAAACTTTAGTGACTATGTTTGCGGAATTAAATTTCAACTCACTCTAAAAGACACCTGTGATCTGGCTAACAATTCAACTGGCTCTCTTGTCAGGATCGAACCAAGATGAAGCAGTGGTCAAACCCACAGGAGGAGCAGGAGCGGCGTTCAAATCTTAATCAGGCCATTCAGGTTTAGGTTTCTCTTAATTCCCTTAAGTAGTGGTTGGGAAGTGAGTGAGACAGGGTTGTGGCCCATGCCCGATGTTATTCAATGTGTATATTGAGCAAGCAGTAAAGGAAACAAAAGAAAAATTCGGAGTAGGAATTAAAATCCATGGAGAAGAAATAAAAACTTTGAAGTTCGCCGATGACATTGTAATTCTGTCAGAGCAAAGGACCTGGAAGAGCAGCTGAACGGAATGGACAGTGTCTTGGAAGGAGGATATGAGATGAACAGCAACAAAAGCAAAACGAGGATAATGGAACGTAGTCGAATTAAGTCGGGTGATGCTGCGGGAATTAGATTAGGAAATGAATCACTGAAAGTAGTAAATTAGTTTTGCTATTCGGGGAGCAAAATAACTGACGATGGTCGAAGTAGAGAGGATATAAAATGTAGACTGGCAATGGCAAGGAAAGCGACTCTGAAGAAGAGGAATTTGTTAAGATTGAGTATAGATTTGTCAGGAAGTCATTTCTGAAAGTATTTGTATGGAGTGTAGCCATGTATGGAAGTGAAATGTGGACGATAAATAGTTTAGAGAAGAAGAAAATAGAAGCTTTCGAAATGTGGTGCTACAGAAGAATGCTCAAGATTAAGTGGGTAGATCACATAACTAATGAGGAGGTACTGAATAGAATTGGGGAGGGCATATTCTGAGGCATCAAGGGTTCACCAATTTAGTACTGGAGGGCAGCATGGAGGGTAAAAATTGTAGAGGGAGACCAAGACATGAATACACTAAACAAATTCAGAAGGATGTAGGTCGCAGTACGTACTGGGAGATGACGAAGCTTACACAGAATAGAGTAGCATGGAGAGCTGCATCAAACCAGTCTCTGGACTGAAGACCACAACAACAATTCCCTTAAATCACTTCCGGTAGCACTGTTACTGCGAACACGCGACACAACATTCCATCGATCGGCCTTATCGAGCTCTAAAGACATCGACTCAACGTCCCTCCCTTCACATGAGTACTAACGTGACAGAGCTATATAGAACGTAGCATACAACTTCCACTATGGTACATTAGAGAAAGCTCTTGCCGAGAACGCTAGAAAATTCTGTTCCAGCGTAAAATCAGTAAGTGGGACTATGACTTCTATTCAGTCAGTCATTAATCAGTCTTGTGTGGCAAAAGAAGGCCTCAAAATTCTGCTATCGTCCAGAGATAGAGGTGCCACACCAAAGTCGGCAACACATATCGATACTTGAAGACCATGCCTCCCTCGTCAACATGGAAACTCAACCCTAGTTCGTGACCTCATCTGAAGCAGTCAGCATGATATTATAGGACCGACGAGCTGTTAAGGCTTCTGATGAACTGGTACTTTGTAAATGTGGAACACTGTACTGCAAGAGAACAGTTGTTAATTAATGCATCAAGTGATATTTTAATATTCACTGACAGTCATAAGTTATCAAGCACTCCTGTGGCAAAGAACTGTGTCAAGTTATTCACATTTTTTTATCATTTGTGTAACAAACTTAACTCATATTTCATGTGCTCTATTTCTTACGTGCCATCTCACTGAGCAGTCAAAGGACCTATAGTTATGCTGGATGATCGTAGCTTCGTCTGGTGACAAAGAAAAGGATATATGAAGTTTTAAATTTCGCGCGCGACCGCTATGGTCGCAGGTTCGAATCCTGCCTCGGGCATGGATGTGTGTGATGTCCTTAGGTTAGTCAGGATTAAGTAGTTCTAAGTTCTAGGGGACTGATGACCTCAGCTGTTGAGTCCCATGGTGTTCAGAGCCATTTGAACCATTTAAAATTTCGCATTTAAAAAATCAGCCAGTCAGGAAGATCGTACAGGTATAGGCTACAATCGTTTGACCGTCGCACAGAACATAGAAATCGGGATCCCGTGTGTTGGGAAGCAACTGAAAAGAGTTTAGAACAAATCGCCTGCTCCAGATGGAATCCGGTTTTACAGAGAGTGCACTACGCCATATGCTCCTTACTTAGTTTTCATTGATCACGAAGCTCTCGCCCAGTTCAAAGTCCTAAGCGACTGGAAAAAAAGCAGAGATGACTCCGTTTACAAAAAGCGTAAGAGAATGAACCCGCGAAATTAGTGATCAAAATCCTTAAAATTCGTTTGCTGCAGAAATATTCAGCATTTTTTTAAGTTCGAGGATAATAATTTTCCGTGAGTGCATTCCCGAACCATGGATGAAGGACAACAGGCAGATTCCTTATTCTTGTATTTCCGGAAATCGTTTAACACATGATCACACTGGAGATTGTGAACTAAGGACCAAGCATGCAGAATAGGTTCTCAGATATGTGAGTGTTTCGAAGACTTGCTAAGTAAAAGTCAGGCGTGACCCAGGGAAGCGTAACAAGTCCGCTCTTATTTTCTATATAAATAAATGATATGACGGAAAGGGTGAGCAGCAATGTACAGCCGTTTGTTAATGACACTGTGGTAAACGGAAAAGTGTCGTCGTTGAGAGACTGCAGGGTACAGGGCCACTTACACAAAATTTCTATTTTTTTAAAATGTAAGGTAACGCAGATGAAGAGGAAAAACAACCATCTAGTGTTCGTATATTACTGCCGAGCTGCTTCACACAGCCACGTCGAATAAATATCTAGGCGCAGTGTTGCAAAGCTATATGGACTGGAACGAGCGCGTTAGGTTCAAAATGGCTCTGAGCACTATGGGACTTAACTGCTGAGGTCATTAGTCCCCTAGAACTTAGAACTACTTAAACCTAACTAACCTAACGACATCACACACCTCCATGCCCGAGGCAGGATTCGAACCTGCGACCGTAGCGGTCGCGCGGTTCCAGACTGTAGCGCCTAGAACCGCTCGGCCAATCCGGCCGGCAGTGCATTAGGTCGGCAGTATGGAAGGCGAATAGACGTCTTCGGTTTGTTTGAAGAATTTTAGGAAAGCGTAGCTTATCTATAAAGGAGGCCACGTATATAACACTAGTGCTAACTATTCTGGAGTAGTGCTAGAGTGCTCCGGATCCCCTTCAGGTCAGATTAAAGGAAGACATCGAAACATGCAGAAGCGTGCTGCTAGATTTCTTACCGACGGGCTGGATCAAAATGCGAGTGTTACAGAAATGCTTCGTGAACTCTGGCGGGAATTCCTGGAGGGAAGCTGACATTCTTTTTGCAAAACACTATCGAGAAAATTTAGAGAACCGGCATTTGTACGATGGCTGTCCAGAAAGTAAGTTACGATCGGTCGCGAAATGAAAACGACTATGAAAATCCGATAAAGCTTTTCAAAGATGTGTTGGACAGTGTCTCTAGTATGACTCTAGAAGAATTATGTCGCTCTTTCCATTCCTGAGCTCTTAGTGAGCGCGTAAAGATGTTATAGAATATAGTTTCTCCCGCCAAGTACGAGGGCCTGGAGAGAATTTTCCCCTGAAGCTATGCAACCAACATTACATAACTGTCGTGCCGTTTCTTCTTCAAGACAATTCTCAGCCTCAATCTGCAGGGGCAATGAAGATGTTCCTGCATCGTTTCAATTGGAAATGTTTGGTTACCCACAATACAGCCCGTAATTGTCTCCCACTGAGTTTCATCTCTGCTCAAACGAACCGCTGGCTATGAAGACAATATTTTGCCACAGACAACGGGCTTTAGGCCAGCGTAGAGAATTGGCGGAGAGCACTGGCGGCTGCCTTCTATGATGAGGGTATTGGAAAGTTGGTACAACGCTACGACGAATGTCTGAGTCAGAACGGTGACTACGTAGAGAAGTAGCTGAAACGTGTAGCTAACTGTTACAAATGAAACTGTGATACTCATTTCGCGATCAATCGTAACTTACTTTCTGGACAGCCCTCGTAGCTGAATGCAGAACTGTTCTACTGGCACCAATGTACGTTCCGCGTAAGGATCACAAAGACAAGAAAAATTGGGATTCGTACGGAATCATAGTAAGAGTCGTTTTTCGCTCGCTCCATCTGCGAGTGGAACAGAAAAGGGAATCTCTTGTAGTGGTATAAAGGAACCTTCACCATGCATCGTATGATTTCTGGCGGAGTTCGTTTTGGCTGTGGATAGTTGGATCTTTCCGGATGACGCGACCAGCTGTGCTGGAACGTCATACACTATCTAGAGAGTGTTCTGAGAGGCGTACTGAAGTGGAAAATTCTGCTGTGGTTACGAAAGAATGAGATGAAATCTGGTCACGGATGCCGAGAGGAAATGTTATGAAAGCTATAAAAAATCCAATAAAGCCAGGCTGCACTGCGTGCGTATTGATCAAGGGCGTCCTCCGTTGGATTTATTGATGCCTGGAGGAGGGGGAGAAGGTCTTGTACGTCTGTAAGACTAGCTTTATCTATAATGCAAATGAAATACGGGTCGGCTGCAGTGACGGGGGATGACCCTATCTAGACGTGACGCGCATTTCAATGTTACGCATCTTCCTCTCTGCAGGCACCTCCGTAACCGAGGGCGCTAACGAATGCATGGTCGGTCGTACTCTGCTATGGTAGAATGTTCTCATTCTTATGGTGGAAGAACTCACTATTTGACCGGAATAGAGAGGAGAAGTGATGGCGTACATTTTACGATCCACAAATTTTAAGCCGATGTGCTGGACTAAATTGAATTTAATTTGTCCCATATTAGAGTAAAGCAAACACCAGCACACCGAACAGCTGCAAACCCTGTCGGATAAACGTCTCGGAAGAGCGCACGTTTCTACAAGGATCACATGTCACGGTAATAGACAGACAGACAGACAGACAGACAGACACACACACACACACACACACACACACACACACACACACACACACACACACAATAGAATTGGGTACAGCGTTGCGTGGCGGTTGAGAAGACAGCATAGGAATAAATAAAAGCTGGCCGGCCGCTGTGGCGAGGGGTTCTAGGAGCTTCAGCCCGGAACCGCGCAGTTGCTACGGTCGCAGGTTAGAATCCAGCCTCGGGCATGGATGTGTGTGATGTCCTTAGGTTAGTTAGGTTTAAGTAGTTCTAAGGCTAGGTGACTGGCGACCTCAGATGTTAAGTCCCATAGTGCTTGGAGCCATTTGAGCCATTTTGAAATAAATGCTGCTAATGAATTTTAATGTAAACATCAGGTGACATTACTTGCTAAGAAGTTAGTTGAGGGTGTGTAGCTTCCCTCTGATCTTTAATGTGCTAAAGATGCCAGTAAACTAGTTAGTATTGCAATGTAACATGGATGGTTGAATGATTGTTGAATGATGTATATTTTAAGATGTATAAATGTTAGATATACAGGCCGATTCATTTTAGTTGTTCACTTGAGATATTTCCGTAACATTTTAATACATTGTAATTCTGTTTTCGCAACGTGGGATTAGCCGAGCGAGTCATGGACTGTGCGCCTGGTCCCAGCGGAGGTTCGAGTCCTCCCTCGGGGATGGGCGTGTGTGTTTGTCCTTAGGATAATTTAAGTTAAGTAGTGTGTAAACTTAGGAACTGATGACCTTAGCAGTTCCATAAGATTTCACACACATTTGAACAATTCTGTTTTCACCCGGATGAGTTCCGAGGCAGTCCTTGCTAAATGAGGTATAGTGGATTTTCTTAGCTATATTAATTACAGACATGCTAGTATAAACTTCGCTCCTGAAGCTGATCTAAATAATTTCTGCTGCTTGTATCGTAATTCAAAAGAGATGAATTCAACAACGTTACACTTACAAAAAGCGATAAACAGTGTCTGAGTAATTACAATATTCAAAAATTAATATTTATCTTTTCATCGGATAGGGACGTTAATATAAAATGAAAACAGAGGAATTGTACTTTTGTTCCGCCTGTGTCATTCACATGAGTCGTGTATTGGTTAGTTTAAACGATGTAATGTTTTTCACAAATCAAGATAAACTAAATATGCTACTTCTTTACGGAGGATGCAGAACGAACGCTAACAAAACAGTTGAGTTGTAGGTACAAACGTATTCCGAGAGACGGTGTCCACCGAGGGCAGCTGTTGCTTATAACGCACATGTTACCTCCAAAGAAATTGTGGAATAAGCAGTCCCACCGTCTTTCGAATTTCGCATGCGTATAGCTTCCATTCTTACGATGTATCCGTTTACCAGCAAATTTGCCTGGTGGTTGCTGACGACTCATGGACTTTCGATGCTCCGTTCTGATGAGACATCACTCTTACTTCAAAGAATGCTCTTTACCGGCGAAGCTACCTTTACAGATCACGGAAATCTGAATGTAAGGAGTTTGTACTATTAGACCACTAAGTACCCAAGCTAGGAGAGGCAAGATGAACATCAGAGGCAGTGGCGTGCGAGCATTACGTTCAGGATCAGTCCTTATTTAAAATATACGCACTTTCTAACCGAGGTATTGTATGATTAAATGATGATGGCGTCCTCTTGGGTAAAATATTCCGGAGGTAAAATAGTCCCCCATTCGGATCTCCGGACGGGACTACTCAAGAGGACGTCGTTATCAGGAGAAAGAAAACTGGCGTTCTACGAATCGGAGCGTGGAATGTCAGATCCCTTAATCGCGCAGGTAGGCTAGAAAATTTAAAAAGGAAAATGGATAGGTTAAAGTTAGATATAGAGGGAATTAGTGAAGTTCGGTGGCAGGGGGAACACGACTTTTGGTCAGGTGAACACAGGGTTATAAATACAAAATCAAATAGGAGTAATGCAGGAGTAGGTTTAATAATGAATAAAAAAAATAGAAGTAATGGTAAGCTACTACAAACAGCATAGTGAACGAATTATTGTGGCCAAGACAAACACGAAGCCCATTCCTCTACAGTAGTACAAGTTTATATGCCAACTAGTTCTGCAGATGACGAAGAAATTGATGAAATCTATGATGAGATAAAAGAAATTATTCAGGTAGTGAAGGGAGACGAAAATTTAATAGTCATGGGTGACTGGAATTCGTCAGTAGGAAAAGGAATAGAAGGAAACATAGTAGGTGAATATGGATTGGGGCTAAGAAATGAAAGAGGAAGCCGTCTGGTAGAATTTTTGGCAGAACATAACTTAATCATAGCTAACACTTGGCTCAAGAATCATAAAAGAAGGTTGTATACATGGAAGAACCCTGGAAATACTAAAAGATATCAAATAGATTATACAATGGTAAGACAGAGATTTAGGAACCAGGTTTTAAATTGTAGGACATTTCCAGGGGCAGATGTGGACTATGACCACAATCTATTGGTTATGAACTGTAGATTAAAACTGAAGAAACTGGAAAAAGGTGGGAATTTAAGGAGATGGAACCTGGATAAACTAACTAAACCAGAAGTAGTGCAGAGTTTCAGGGAGAGGAACAATTGACAGGAATGGGGGAAAGAAATACAGTAAAAGAAGAATGGGTAGCTTTGAGGGATGAAATAGTGAAGGCAACAGAGGATCAAATACGTAAAAAGACGAGGGTTAGTAGAAACCCTTGGGTAACAGAAGAAATATGGAATTTAACTGATGAAAGGAGAAAATATAAAAATGCAGTAAATGAAGCAGGCAAAAAGGAATACAAACGTCTCAAAAATGAGATCGACAGGAAGTGCAAAATGGCTAAGCAGGGATGGCTAGAGGACAAATTTAAAAATGTAGAGGCTTATCTCACTAGGGGTAAGATAGATACTGCCTATAGGAAAATTGAAGAGACCTTTGGAGAAAGGAGAACCACTTGCATGAATATCAAGAGCTTTAATGGAAACCCAGTTCTAAGCTAAGAAGGGAAAGCAGGAAGGTGGAAGGAGTATATAGAGGGTCTATACAAGGGCGATGTACTTAAGGACAATATTATGGAAATGGAAGAGGATGTAGATGAAGATTAAATGGGAGATATGATACTACGTGAAGAGTTTGACAGAGCACTGAAAAAGCTGAGTCGAAACAAGGCCACAGGAGTAGACAACATTCCATTAGAACTACTGACGGCCTTGGGAGAGCCAGTCCTGACAAAAATCTACCACCTGGTGAGCAAGATGTATGAGACAGGCGAAATGCCCTTAGACTTCAAGAAGAATATAATAATTCCATTCCCAAAGAAAGCAGGTGCTGACAGATGTGAAAATTACCGAACAATCAGTTTAATAAGTCACGGATGCAAAATACTAACTCGAATTCTTTACAGACGAATGGCAAAAATTGGTAGAAGCCGACCTCGGGGACGATCAGTTTGGATTCCATAGAAATATTGGAACACGTGAGGCAATATTGACCCTACGACATATCTTAGAAGAAAGATTAAGGAAAGGCAAACCTACGTTTCTAGCATTTGTAGACTTAGAGATAGCTTTTGACAATGTTGAGATTAATACTCCCTTCCAGATTCAGAAGGAGGCAGGGATAAAATACAAGGGAGCGAAAGGCTATTTACAATTTGTTCAGTAACCAAATGGCAGTTATAACAGTCGAGGGGCGTGAAAGGGAAGCAGTGGTTGGGAAGGTGTGGCGTCGCAACTAGTGCCCATCGCCCATTTGTCTATTAAAAGCTTTACTTCAGAATGTATGTGGGCTGCAATGTAAGCCGGCAGAGTATTATACGGTCAGTAACGGACGAGTTGAGTCGTGCAGACTGACATCACGACCATCTGTTGCAGCTGCGCGTGTGAAAGCAGTGGAGTATCGCTGGCAGACAACTTACATTATACGAAACTAAAAATATTAATAACTAATAAACGAATAACCCGAGGAACGTCATATTTGGTGTACATCCTTCTGTTGTGAAAACAAACAATATGTCAAAGTCTGAGATCAAAAATAGTTGTATTTTGGAAGTTAGTAAAATTAAAAAAAGAAACGTAATTTTCAGACAGTCAAGAATTTAAATAAATACAGTGATGTAATAGATCACCTTCAGTGACTATGTACGATGATCTGATAACACTTTCAATGTTCATATATAAATTTGGAAAGTTTTTAGTTTCAGAAAACCTCTGTGACTTTTCTATAATAATAATTTCAAGAATTCTAAGTAAATATGTGTATTGTGTGTTAGGGTGCGTGTGAATGAGAATGCGCGCGTGAGAATATGTGGGTCGTTCGACATTATTAAAAATCATTCATGTAATTCTCTACAGGGACTGGCAAGTGTTCCAATTCTGTAACGAGGGAATAAATTAACTAGTAGGGGAACCACTAGTGGATGTCGGATGTCCAAGTATGTATGCTTATGTATAAGACAGCCAGAACATTCGCGACTGCATAATAAATTTCCAGATGTAGACTAAAACTTATAGTTCATTTGGTTTTGTTTATTTAATTAGTGAGTTTTGTATTACTTAATTTGATGACGTCAATGAGCCTAGAGAAGTGGTTGGTGCTTGTTAGATTTTGGCGCGAGCCGCGCCCTAGAAGTGAGTTGTCATTGGTCGTAAGTGCTGACAGTCAATGAGGAGCGAAACGGTTGGCCGCCTAGCGAGGAGATATAGTTTTGAGGGTGGGAGAGTGAGAGGGGAGTCGCGAGCTAGCTTTGATTGGAGGCGGTTATGCTGGATGTGACTTTTCGCATTATGTGAAGATGAAGTCTGGGGATGGTCCAGTGTTAATGGTATCTGGTAGTGACCAGAAACTGTTTATGGAAACTATAGAGTGTTCTGATAATTCGTTCCGACGAAAATCGCTAGTGAACTTACAATTATATATCGTGGCGGTACTGAGCACATTCTTACTGAGTACTTTATGGCGAGCATAAACTTTAACTAAAGACAACCACAGAAATCGTGTGCAAAAGTAATTGGCCGATCATTGAGTGTGTTACAAGTAATTGGTTTCGGAATCTGGGAAGGTAAAAGTTCTGGCTGTTATAGGTATGGTGATAACTGTGAGCAGAAACTTTAGTAATTTTCGTAAATGTGGGCTGATGATCTTGCTTAACGGTAATAAAGATCTATTGAAGGTTTAAATTTGAACTTCATGTTTAAAGTACGAGTGACATCCCCTTTCCGAATCATTTCTTTAAAGTACATAGACAATTTTCAGCAAATTTTACTTATAGCGGCCTCCGGTGTGTAGCTATGAGGTTACAGTTTCCTCAACACTGCTTTTCTGTGATCTCGTAAGTAGCTGCAGTCAGGAGTTTACGTGCGAAGATCTACCGCTGTATAGATGTAGGTGAACAAAAATTATAAAAGAAATTGCTTTGCAGCAGCAACGTATAATCCGTCGCAATTGGTACATCGCACGTACGCACGTAAAACGTCCGTCGCAAAGGGAGTGAGACAGGGTTGTAACCTATCCCCGATGTTATTCAATCTGTATATTGAGCAAGCAGTGAAGGAAACAAAAGAAAAATTCGGAGTAGGTATTAAAATCCAAGAAGAAGAAATAAAAACTTTGAGGTTCGCCGATGACATGGTAATTCTGTCAGAGAGCAAAGGTCCTGGAAGAGCAGTTGAACGGAATGGACAGTGTCATGAGAGCAGGGTATAAGATGAACATCAACAAAAGCAAAACAAGTACAATGGAATGTGGTCGAATTAAGTCGGGTGATGCTGAGGGAATTAGATCAGGAAGTGAGACACTTAAAGTAGTAAATGAGTTTTGCTATTTGGGGAGCAAAATAACTGATGAAGGTCGAAGTAGAAAGGATATAAAATTTAGAGAGGCAATGGGAAGGAAAGCGCTTCTGAAGAAGAGAAATTTGTTAACATCGAGTATAGATTTAAGTGTCAGGAAGTCGTTTCTGAAACTATTTGTATGGAGTGTAGCCATGTATGGATGTGAAACATGGGCGATAACTAGTTTCTTCATCTCCCAGTACCTACTGCAACCTACATCCTTCTGAATCTGCTTAGTGTATTCATCTCTTGGTCTCCCTCTACCATTTTTACCCTCCACGCTGCCCTCCAATACTAAACTGGTGATCCCTGGATGCCTCAGAACATGTCCTACCAACCGATCCTTTCTTCTAGTCAAGTTGTACCACAAACTTCTCTTCTCCCCAATCCTATTCAATACTTCCTCATTAGTTATGTGATCTACCCATCTAATCTTCAACATTAGTAGTAGCAAGTAGGGTACAGTACTTAAATAGCTGATAGAATTGGGTTCTGGGAGGTCTCGAGAGTATACGTATTATAATGATATCAACAAATATAAGGAATTATTCATTTTCCAGGGCGTTTAAAAAACTGTCACATATTCCGGCAGGAAGTGATACTGGTCAAAACCAGAAGTGAAATTCATAGAATAGTAGTAAATGTTGAGATTTGGGCCGCAATGCTAGGGACGAGTAATGTGTAGTACAGTATTTACAGACAGGGCAGGATTCTCAGGTGATGGCATAGTACTACAATATATACCTGTGGACAGCTGCTAATCATCGAGCAGTTATGGAAGTGAGGCATCAGCAAAGCTTCAGTATCAGTACGTGGGCAGGATTCTCGTTGACAGATTCATAGGGACACACAATATACAAAACAGATTGACCGATTCTGTGTATTTGTGCGCGATGGATTACTAGCGCTTTTGGAGAACGTCGCCGTTGGTGTATGCACGACTGGGCACAACTGCAATTCCTATGGATCGCGCGACAGTACGTCATTGCAAAGTTTCATGGATGATGGACTGGTCGAAGAGGTCCGGTAGGATGGCCTGGAGCTGGGGCGTAATAAAAAAGAGTGCGTTATTCACCGAGAAGAAGTGCTGAAGGATGTGTCAGAATTTATGGCACAAGTCTCAACAGCTATTTGTTTTCTGACGTATCATCACAGGAACTTTTCTCCTACTTTTGATCAATATTATCTTATGAATTGATATGGGACAATTTTTTTAAAACGTCCTGTATAGCTCTCCCAAACAATAATGTTATGAGTGCCCGTGGGGTTAGCCTTTTAGGTGGCAAAGTTTTATTCTTTCGCACCCAACAAGCATCTATCTCTCTCTCTCTCTCTCTCTCTCTCTCGCAAAGAGAAGTTGTCATATTTGCCCCGAGCCCCTCCTTGGCAGACCTTTTCCTCGTAGTTCCGCAACAATTTAGCATCGCTGGCTTGCGACACCTTTACCTGTGATGTCTTATTGGCAGATTAGACTTTTGCTGCTGCGGGCTAGTCAGCTATTTTGGAAAAGGGGACAAATGAACTCATCGTTGTGGAAGGACTCGCGGTATTTTCCGCCAAGCAATGTAATGGTTCATCAGTAAAATGGTGGATATACTTAAATACTAAAATAGTTGGAGTTTTATGAATTCTTCATAATAACCTGTCATTTAAAGGAATATTTTAGAGCCAATAATTTCAATATTTTTAAAATAAGTGTAGGAACGAGAATCATCTGGGGTATTGTGAATTCGTGCAGATGATATAAGACCATGTGGAGTGGAGTACCACGAAGATAGAAATAAGAAGAAACCCAGTGCCGCAAAAGGCCTTTTCGTCCAATACATCTAAAGAGTTCGTCCAGCTTCAAGTCCTCACCCGAAGAGCAGGTCACCATCAACGCTGCCATGTTTGGATATTTGATAAGGTGTCTTCCTAGTACAGCACGAATTGATTCAATTTCTCTTCAGTATTGAACCAGTTCTGGTACCGAGAGCCGCAGGTTTCGAATCCACGCCAGACGGCATGTATCTCGATTACCACTGGAGGTCTCACAGCCGTCGCACCATAAACCGTGGCTGCGCGCGTTCCTTGCCCGCATATAACATGAGGGCACCACGTTGGAGCAAGTGATCCCAACAGCCAATAGCGATGTACCGTATCCTACATATAAGCGCCTGCCTCTCGCTCAGCTAAGCAGTCTGATATTCGTGTGAGTCTATCGACATCTCGGCTACAGACAGCGTGTTTACCGTACTTTGTTTTCGTTTACGTGTGGACGTTGTGGATTCATTTGGTGGTCGCTTGTGACCCCGTTGCTTCTTGCGTGTTGTCGTGGTAAGGTCTTGCTCGGTCGTCCGTGGTTGTTCGTGTCCGTCCTTTCCCGTTCGTGTATTTGTTCGCGGGATGCTCCCGTTTGGTATCACCGCGCTTCGTTCTCGGCAACTCGAGTCACCCCTCATCGAACTTCCATGTTAAAAGAGCTTCGAAAGTCTGTGTACGTCACAAATGCTTGAACGTGTTGAATAATTGATGTGAAGCCTGTAAAAACTCTATGGTTGAGGACGCAAAACCCGAATTATATTGGTCTAGGATTTTTCTCCCACAAACTAATGAAAAAAATAAAACGACTTTTGTAGAGCTTTAAATGAGAAAAAGTTTGCCAAAGGTTAGAAGTCAGGTTTAAAGTTTGTTGGGAGACGCTAAGTGCTCTGATCCTATCCTCAATTGCTGGATGAATATAGTCTGGGTAATTTACGTGCCATGAGTTGCGCAGTCTCCAGTATATACAATGAGACGACAGAAATCATATGACACCTCCTAGTAGCACGTCCGACCTCGTTTTGACCAGCGTAGTGCAGCAGCTCGGCATAGCATGGACTCGAAATCGGACGATCTGGGTGACCAAATCGTTTGCTCGAATTGTCCACAATGTTCTTAAAACCAATCGCGAACAATTTTGGCCCAGTGACATGGCGAATTGTCATCCATAAAAATTCTATCGTTGTTTGGAAACATGACATCCATAAATGGCTACAAATGGTCTCCAGATCGTCGAAGAAAAACAATTTCCGTCAATGATCGGTTTAGTTGGACCAGAGGGCCCAGTCCATTCCATGTAAACACAGCCCACACTATTACAAAGCCAACACAAGTTTGCACAGTGCCTTGTTGACAAGTTGGGTCCATGGCTTCGTGGCTTTTGCGCCTCACTCGAACCCTACCATCAGCTCTTACCAATTGAAATCGGGACTCAAGTGACCAGCCCACGGTCTTCCAGTCGTCTAGGATCCAACCGATATGGTTACGAGCTCAAGAGAGGCGCTGCAGGCGATGTGTTGCAAACAAAGGTACTCGGGTCTGTCGTTTACTTCCGTAGCCCATTAAAGGCAAATTTCGCTCACTGTCATAACGGATACGTTCGTCGAACGTCACACATTGAGTTCTGCAGTTACTTCAGGCAGCGTTGCTTGTCTGTTAGCACTGACGACTCTACACGAACGACACTGCTCTCGGTCGTTAATTGAGGGCCGTCAGCCACTGTGTTCTTATGGTGAGAAGTAATGCCTGAAATGTAATATTCTCGGCACACTATTGACACTGTGGATCTCGAAATATTGAATTTTCTGAATATTTCCAAAATGAAATGTCTCATGCGTTGAGCTCCTACTATAATTCGCGCCCAGTATCTGTTTATTCCCGACGTGCGGCCATAATCACATCGGAAACGTTTTTACTTCAATGACTCGAGTACGAATGGCAGTTCAACCAATACACTTCTCTGTTATACCTTGCGTACGCGATACCACCGCCATCTGTGTGTTTGTGTATCGGTATTCCATGACTTTTTGCCGTCTCAACGTATAGACAGGTTCCAACTGTAATACTATTCTTACTATGTTAAACATTTAGCATAAGGCTGCACCTCTTAATGCGTAGACTATGACAGTATTTCGAGTTTTTAAATTCGGTCAGTATTATATGAAATGTTGAAAACCAAAGTTTTTGCTCCCTGTAGGTCGTTAGATAGGCAACCTGCAACTAAATCGACTCCATGAAACGGGTTACCCGTTTAATATAAGTGACAGTCGAATGAAAACGAGACAGATGGAAAAAATAAGTAAACTGTTTATTATATCTGAAGCAATGGCCGTAACTATTAATACATTTATTACTATGTAAGCCAAGATGGTTGATGCCTCCATGGAAAAATGTTTCCGGTTGCCTACGGGACCATTATTGTACCCAGGCATGCACCTCTTCGTACGGAGCAAATCGACGGTCACGAGTATCTTCCTCCAGGCCTCCATAAATATGGAACTCGTTTGGGGAGAAATCAAAACTGTATAGGAGATGTGTAAGGACTTAACTGCGTAACTTCTGCGGCGAACTCTAAACATGTTGGCGGGCCACCATGTCTCCGAGGTATTTTCGACTGCGCTGCAGAACTTTCGCTGGGAAGTCTTTACACGCCATCCATACGGTCTCGATCGCTCGCCATGTGATTTTCATATTTTTTTGAGGCCTGAAGAAAGACATTCATGGCCGTCGACTTGGTCCCGACAAAGAGCTGCACGCCATGGTACAATCATAGTTCCCGCAAACACTTTTCCATGAAATTATCAACCGTGTTTACTCACGTTGGAATAAATGCGTCAATGGTTATGGCGATTACTTCAGAAATAATAAATACTTTACTTTCCTTTTTCCATCTGTCTCGCTTTCATTTGACTGCTCCTTATATTACAGATAGTAACTGCCAATGGTATACTATGTGAGCTATGCGACTCACAAGGCATCTTGCGGAGCAGACGTCGCTTCTAGAGCGGTAACAGTATCACAAGGCAGACAACACACACACACACACACACACACACACACACACACACACACACACACACACAGTGTGTTGTCTCTCGTGCTGTGCGCACGCTATGGCCACTGGATTGGCACGTTCTCTGCATGCATATCCTCTGCATAATGTCATGCCGCCTAATGGCTCCGTAAACAGCAAACCAAACATGCCCCATGGGGTGGAATAACGGCAGGCTAACTGGACGATCGTAGCACACACTAGTCTTGCGAAAATGAAGATCCATGAAGTCAAGTCGTAATCACGCCGACGTTCAGTTTTATGGTTATTAATACCGTTTAAGTAGCGTTTTCCTGTGCTATAACACTGTTTCATATTTATTAACGCCCTTTAAGTAGTATCTTCCTAGGTTAGGCTTTAAGAACAAAATATTCATGCCATCTGATTTAAATTTAACTTTTTCGTTTCCGAAACTTTTATGTCGTTATATTATGTTCATTCGTTGTCCCACAGCTTGTAATTATTTGAATAGGGTTGGTTTTACGTAGCAGTATGAGTTGCAAATATTCAAAGCTTTATTTGTTACTAACTTTATCAGTATCCTGAGTGCACTCCACAGATTACCGGCGAACGTGAAAAAGAAGATTGTCGTAAGATTACATGATTGCTTAAATGGGATTTTACCCTTCTACTTCTAAATGGGCACTCTGCATATGACATTTAAGTGTCTCGCAGTGGGTTAATCGAACCACCTTCACAATAATTCTCTATTATTCAAGTCTCGTATAGGGCGCGAAAAGAACGAACACCTATAGCTTTCCGCTCTGATTTCACTAATTTTTTCATAGTGATCTTTTCTCCCTATGTAGGTCGGCGTCAACAAAATATTTTAACATTCGGTGGAGAAAGTTGTTGATTGGAATTTCGTGAGAAGCTTGCTCCGCCACGAAAAACGCCTTTGTTTTAATGACACCCATTCCAAATCTTGTATCATTTCGGTGACACCCTTTAGGTGCCAGAGACTCATAATGGCTTCTTGTAATTTTATTTTTGTTATTACCGCCACAGGAACGCCACGGTAACGATTTTCATTCATCTGCATTGTGTTCGGATAGGCTGAAGTTAGTGCCAAATAAATATTGCAGCTAACGGTATCATAATAATTTAAATAAGTCATAAGAATATGACTTATTTAAATTGTTTTAAGTCGCGGCAGCTGAAAGAACATTGAATGTGGAACATTCAAGGAAGACAAAGCTTACAATTGGTCTTGGTTTCTCTATAAAAGACATATCAGGAGAAAAGGACAGTAATGTGAGGTACATTAAATGTATTCGCAGTTGCGGTTAATGACAACCATCATAGAATGGATTCACGACAATGAAAATTTGTGCCGGACCGGGACTCGAACCCGCACATACGTCCACAGGAACTCTGCGTCGTAATCAGAATGACACAGGCAGTGCAATGTCGTAATGGGGTGACATAAATGGCTGTACAGCTTGTTCCTGAAGTGAATGTAAAATACTAGAGGCCAGGTAGAGAGAATAATAACAAGCATCTTTCACATAGCAACCCATGCCAGTCTCCCGTAACATTCGGTGCTAGATGCCATTTAATAGCGTCGCTGGAAACGTAGGCTTACAACCCGTCATATTGAGTCTAAATGGTAGAAGCTATTCCTGACGGGACAACACAACAGAGTTCTTCTGTCATTTGCTGGGACTTTACTTTGCGTTTGACAGTGAAAATGCCTGTTTGATACGATTTGGAATGAATATGATTTGCACCTTTACACCCTCAGAAAATTCTTGTCTTTAACCCAGAAGAATTTTCGTGTCCCATTGGCTTCTGCCAGTGGTTTTTTCAGAAGTGTGCCAATCAACCTGAATTCCCACACTTTTTAAATTTTACGGTCGGGGTATCCTTTAAAAGGGAAGGTGTGTTCAACAGTTACAGCCAACACATGAGGCCACGGGAAAATCTGCACGCCGCCTCTGTTCATAGTCACCAAAAGCGCTTCGCCGTCAACGTTTGGAGTGGTTTGAGGCCTACACATGCTCCCACGACGACTGAAAGCAGAGACATACTTAATCTTCTTAGGAGAATCACTGCCAGAGTTACTGGAACATGTCCCACTCAACTTGTGGCAGCAGTTATAGATTTCCCTCATCCGATGCAAAATCGTTTGAATGAGACGTCTGATGTGAACTGAATAGGGCGTAGGGAAACAGTGGCTTGGCCTTGGTCGTTCCCCCAACTTGACACTCCTTGATTTTTTTTCGTCTGTGGATATCTGAAATCTCCTAGAACTTAGAACTACTTAAACCTAACTAACCTAAGGACAGTACACACATACGTGCCCGAGGCAGGATTCGAACCTGCGACCGTATCGGTCGCGCGGTTCCAGACTGAAGCCCCTAGAACCGCTCGGCCACGCCGGCTGGTTGCTAAGCCCTACTCCGTAACTTCCGATGAAGCAGTCAGCATCATCTAATTAGGACGCCAGTGCTATTCAAGTCTCACATGGAACTGTACATTCCTGAATGTTGAATTTCGAGAGAGTTTGTGCATCAAATGATGCTTTACTGTACCAGGACAGTTGTTAATACGAGGGCGGTTCGCGCGTATAGTCCCGTAGTTCGCGCGGACGCCGCAACAAGCCACCGCGCCACTTGCTGGCGTGCTTCCCGTTCACACTGATGCTAGTTGCAGCTCTGTGGCTGACGTGTACGCATCGCTGTGCTACTTTATAATGTTTACGATTATTGAATCGCCCGCCGCGTGTGAGATACGGTCAGTGATACGTTTTTTTTTTTACCACGAGAAGCCTATCACCTGCAGAAATTCATCGTTAGTTAACAGAAGTTTATGGCTTGAATGCAATGAGTGAAGGTAAAGTGCGTCAATGGGTTAGAGAGTTTAAAAATGGCCGTCAAAACGTCTACGACGAAGAACGCTCATCCAGGACCTCTGTGATCACTGATGATTTGGTGGCTGCAGTCGAAACAAAGATTCGTGAGGACAGAAGATTCACAATTTCCACTCTTTCTTTGGAATTTCCTCAAGTTTCAAGATCGGTTTTGTACAAAATTGTGTCTGAAAACCTAAACTTTAAGAAACTGTGTTCTCGGTGGGTACCCAGACTCCTCATAGAGGACCACAAAGGGAAGAGATTTGTCACTTCATTGGACTTTTTGATTCGTTACACGAAGAAGGGGATGACATGTTGAGTCAAATTGTCACTGGAGATGAAACATGGGTATCCCATATCACTCCCGAAAGCAAGCGACAATCGATGGAATGGCGACACACAACCTCACCCATCAAGGTCAAAGCCAAACAGACACTGTCAAAGCGCAAGATTATGGCAACTGTGTTCTGGGACCGGCGCGGTGTTTTGCTGGTGGACTTCATGCCACGAGGAACGACAATCAACTCAGATACCTACTGTGCAACTCTAAAGAAGCTCCGGAGAGCAATTCAAAACAAAAGGCGCGGCATGCTGACAAAAGGAGTTTTGCTCCTGCACGACAACGCTAGGCCTCACACCTCTCAAAAGACTCGGGATTTGATTGATTCTTTTGGCTGGGAAGTTTTGGACCATGGAACATACAGCCCCGACCATGCTCCTAGCGATTTTCACCTTTTCCGGTACCTGAAACACCATCTTGGCGGGCAGCACTTCAGTGACGACGATGAAGTGAAAGCGGTCGTGAACTCTTGGCTGTCGGAGCAGGCGGCCGAGTTCTTTGAATAGGGAATTAAAAACTTACTTGTACGGTATGACAAGTGCTTAAATAAACAAGACAACTATGTAGAAAAATAGGTAAAAGTGTGTAGAATCAGAAAATAAAAGTTTTTTTACAAAAGTATTTGCATCTTTTTTAAAAATAAAACGGCCTTACTTAAAAAACAACCATCGTATTCTACACGCTTCTGGAGCAATGGGTTACATAACGGTAAGCAAATATTTTTATCATTCTTTTAATGAAGTGAACTAATGTTTCATATGCTGTATTCCCTATCAGCCAGCTCCCAGACCGATCAGAGAAACACAGTTATTTTCGGAAGATTGTAGTATCATCAGGTCATAACACTTTTTCCTCGCCGCCTTGAGACCCTTATCAACGCTGGAGATGATGATAACGGATATTGGAGTGATGTCTCCTGAGGGTGATTATTTTCTGGGCGATGCGCCTATGTTTCGGCCAGCGTGATACAGAGGTGCACAAATTCTCCTTCCAGCCTGCCCGT
The DNA here is from genome assembly GCF_023897955.1 of Schistocerca gregaria. Taxonomy (NCBI): domain Eukaryota; kingdom Metazoa; phylum Arthropoda; class Insecta; order Orthoptera; family Acrididae; genus Schistocerca; species Schistocerca gregaria. Next base: position 311,292,553 of record NC_064922.1, on the reverse strand, counting down.
GCCTTCTCCGCGGCACTCATTAAGGCAGCTTAATCTGCCGCACTGGTGACACAATAGTACACGTATACCGAAGAACGGCGGATAAAGCAGGGTGACTTGGGTTTCCGGTACCCTGGAACGCTTTGCGGGACTCGTTCAGTTTCCTGCACCTGACTAACCACGTACATGTTTGCGCACGTAGATTCGCTGCGGCTCATTTATCGTAACGGTAAAACCAGTAAAACCAACAAATCAAACTTAAATGAGGTTGACGAGGAATTAAGAATTGGGGAAAATATACCACTCACGAAAGAGAGCGCAAGTCCATCAGGGGAGAAGTTGTCTTGTGTTGGTGAGGCAGCTTCAAATAAATCGGTTGGTGTTTCGCAATGCAAATTGTGTCAAAAGTTACTGAACCCTCATTCGGGAATCTCGTTACAACATTTTTGGAAATTTGACCATCAATTTCCTCACTGCATAAATGTTTTGAAAGAGAACAATGTACCTGAAATGTATGCTAAGAAGTTAAGCATTTAGCAGTATATAGCCTTTCTAAATTTACATCAAACTTTGAGTGAAATACGAAAAAATATGGCACAGTGGATATTAAAAACCACAGACTGGTCGTACGCAAAGCAGTGCGGAGAGAGTTCAGAGCGAAAGAATGTTTAGTTCAGACGTGTAATTTTTAGGTTAACATAATACGAAAAAGAATTTCGTGTTTTTAAAATGCTTTTGGGTAATTCCGTGTAAAATATTTCGGCCTCCTAGAATGAATTCAGTGGACCTGCAAAGAAACTAGACTTCCAAAACCTTACTTCAGTTGGCTCTGTAGTACAATAAGACATTTTGACATTCTTAGCAGCAAAGGATCTCGATTTTCAGAGACAGTTCTCATCACTGTAGAAAAATGTACTAATGGTGACCTGATGACTGTTCATATTAAGAATAACCATTACTAGTCGAAAGACGGTGAAGTACAGAGAAAACGGTTCATGTCGAAATAAATAACACAAAATATGCAGAAAAGGGAAAAAAAGGACAAATGAAATCCACCATTTTCAGGCCTACAATGACCCAAAAAGAATTTACACTGAAGCGCCAAAGAAACTGGTATAGGCGTGCATTCAAATACAGAGGTACGTAAAAAAGGGAGAATAAGGCTCTACGGTCGGCAAAGCCTGTGTAAAACAACAAGTATGTGGCGCAGTTCTTAGATCGGTTACTGCTACTACAATGTCAGCTCATCAAAATTTAAGCGAGTTTGAACTTTGTGTTATTGTCAGCGTACGAGCGATGGGACACAGCATCTCTGAGGTAGCGATGAAGTGCGGATTTTCCAGTACGACTATTTCACGAGTGTATCGTGAATATCAGGAATTCGGTAAAAAGAAAAAAATCATATCTACGACATCGCTGCGGCCAGCAAGAGATACTGTAAGGAAGGGACCAACGACGACTGAAAATCGTTCAACGTGACAGAAGTGCAACTCTTCCGCAAACTGCTGCAGATTTCAGTACTGTGCCATCACCAAGTGTCAGCATGCGAACCATTCAACGAAACATCATTGATATGGGCCTCCGGAGCCTAAGGGCCACTTTAGGATCCTTGATGACTGCGTGACACAAAGCTTTACGTCCCGCCTGGGCCCGTCAGCACCGACATTAGACTATTGATGACTGGAAAAAATGTTGGCTGGTCGGACGAATCTCGTTTCACATTGTATTGAGCGGATGGACGTGTACGGGTATGAATCCATGGTTAAAATGGCTCTGAGCACTATGGGACTTAACTCCTGAGGTCATCAGTCCCCTAGAACTTAGAACTAGTTAAACCTAATTAACTTAAGGACATCACACACATCCATGCCCGAGGCAGGATTCGAACCTGCCATCTTAGCGGTCGCGTGGTTCCAGACTGTAGCGCCTCAATCCGCTCGGCCATCCCGGCTGGCAGGACACAATGGCACTGAGTTTAACTGATTATTATTTAAATAAATCTTGTCAACCAAATGATGAATCTCATGGACCCTGCATGGCAGCAGGAGGCTGTTCAAGCTGATGGAGGCTCTGTAATTGTGTGGGGCACGTGCAGTCGGAGTGGTATGGTTGGTTGGTTGGTTTGGGGGATTAAAGGGACCAGTCTGTTACACTCATCGGTCCCTTGTTCCAAGACGTGAAAATACCAACACAGAGTAAAAACAAAAAATGGAAAAGATGACAGGTGACACAGGACGAGAGAAATTTAGACAAAGACCAGACAAAACGAATTAACATCACACAGAGTGTGACGCTGGTTGGCCGACAATAGAGAAAAAAAGGAAAAGCCAACCACCGAAAAACATATTAAAAACTCAGGCTAAAACTGTAGGCCAAAAGCCAGAATTAATGCTAAATAAAAATAGACACTTAGAGCAAATGATAAAAGCCTCCTGCACGAATAAAACGCAAAACTAAGCATGTCATGGCAGTGTCATCTTGTAAAAGGGCAGGGAGCGTATCAGGCAGACCACAGCTAAAAGTGGACAGGCCAACAAAATGTGGACCACCGTCAAAGCCGCCCCACAACGACAAAGAGGCGGGTCCTCACGACGCAGTAAATACCGATGCGTCAGCTGTGTGTGGCCTATGCGGAGCCGACAGAGCACAACTGAGTCTCTGCGAGTGTCTCGCTCGGATGACAGCCACGCAGTCGTCGTCTGCTTGATAGCATGGAGTTTATTGGGTGTGGGCAGATCGCGCCATTCAGCGTCCCATAGCGCGAAAACTTTGCGGCATAAGACTGCTCGCAAATCAGTCTCTGGGAGGCCAATGTCCAGGGTTGGTGTACTGGTGGCCTGTTTGGCCAGGCGGTCAACATGTTCATTGCCTCGGATGCCGACATGACCAGGGGTCCACACAAAGACCACAGAGAAGCCGCAACAGGCAAGAGCATTGAGGGACTCCTGCACAGCTATCACCAGACGAGAGCGAGGGAAACACTGGTCTATAGCGCGTAAACTGGTGAGGGAGTCGCTACAGATAACGAAGGACTCACCTGAGCAGGAGCGGATACATTCTAGGGCACGAAAGATGGTGACCAGCTCTGCATTGAAAACGCTGCAGCTAGCTGGCAATGAATGTTGTTCATAGTGGTCCCCTAGAGTCAGAGCATAACCGACACGACCAGCAACCATTGAGCCGTCAGTGTATACAACGCCAGAGCCCTGATACGTTGCGAGAATGGAAAGATAGCGGCGGCGGAAGGCCTCTGGAGAGACTGAGTCCTTCGGGCAAGGGCGAGGAACACACCACGGGGGTGTACGAAAAGGGGCCCGGAAAGGAGGTGGAACAGAGAAAACCCCAAGCCCAGAGAGAAGCTCTTTGATGCAGACCGCGATCGTACAACCTGACCGGGGCCGACGTTCTGGCACATGGACGACCGATTGCGGGAACAGAAGACGATAATTTGGATGCCCGGGCAAGCTAAAAACATGGGCAGCATAAGCGGCCACTAAACGGTGGCACCGTAACTGCAGTGGAGGGACACCTGCCTCCACGAGTAAGCTGTTCACAGGGCTGGTCCGGAAGGCACCAGTGCCAAGGCGTATCCCGCTGTGTAGGATTGGGTCCAGCACCAGCAACGCAGATGGGGATGCTGAGCCATAAGCCAGGCTCCCATAATCCAGACGTGACTGGATTAACGCCTGGTAGAGCTGTAAGAGGGTAGATCTGTCGGCGCCCCAGCTGGTGTGGCTCAAGCATCGCAGAGCATTTAGATGCCGCCAACACATCTGTTTTAGCTGCCGAATATGAGGCAGCCAAGTCAACTGGGCATTAAAAACCACACCCAAAACCCTGTGTGACTCCACCACAGCAAGAAGTTCGCCATCAAGGTAAAGCCGCGGCTCTGGATGAACAGTGCGTCGCTGGCAGAAATGCATAACGCAGGTCTTGGCTGCCGAAAACTGAAAGCCATGCGCTACAGCGCAAGACTGCGCCTTGCGGATAGCGCCCTGCAGTTGACGTTCAGCAGCTGCAATGCCATTAGAGCTATAATGAAGGCAAAGTCGTCAGCATACAAGGACGCCGAGACAGACGTTCCCACCGCCGCAGCGAGCCCGTTAATAGCTATCAAAAACAGGCAGGCACTTAAAACAGATCCCTGTGGCACCCCGTTCTTCTGAACTCGGGAGGAACTATGAGAGACCGCGACTTGCACGCGGAAGGTACGATACGACAGAAAATTTCGGATGAAAATCGGCAACGGACCCCGAAGACCCCAACCATGAAGTGTAGAGAGGATGTGATGGCGCCACGTCGTATCATACGCCTTCCGCATGTCAAAAAAGACAGCGATGAGGTGCTGACGGCGGGCAAAGGCCGTACGGACGTCGGACTCCAAGCTCACCAGATTGTCGGCGGCAGAGCGGCCTTTACGAAATCCACCCTGAGATGGAGCCAGGAGGCCCCGTGACTCGAGTACCCAATTCAACCGCTGGCTCACCATCCGTTCAAGCAACTTGCAAAGAACGTTGGTGAGGCGAATGGGACGGTAGCTGTCCACCTCCAAAGGGTTCTTGCCAGGTTTCAAAATGGGGATAACAATACTTTCCCGCCACCGCGACGGAAACTCACCTTCGACCCAAATACGGTAGTAAAGGTCGAGGAGGCGTCGCTGGAAGTCCACGAAAGGTGTTTCAGCATCCGACAGTGGATGCGATCTGGCCCAGGAGCGGTATCAGGGCAAGTGGCGAGAGCACTGTGAAATTCCCACTCACTGAATGGAACATTGTAGGATTAAGGATGGCGGGTGCGAAATGAACGGCTCCTACGTTCCATCCGCTTTTTAATGGAGCGGAAGGCCAGTGGGCAAATCGAAGAAGCGGAACTCGGAGCAAAATGCTCTGCCAGCGGTTGGCAATTACATTGGACTCAGTACAAATTGCTCCATTCAGTGAGAGCGCAAGGACGCTGACTGGGGTCCGATAGCCATAGAGGCGTCGAATCTTGGCCCAGACCTGCGATGGAGTGACATGGAGGCCAACGGTGGACACACAGCGCTCCCAGCACTCCTGCTTGCGTTGGGGGATAAGGCGGCAGGCTCGCGCATGCAGCTGTTTGAAGGCGATGAGGTGTTCTAAGGAGGGATGTTGCTTGTGACGTTGGAGCGCCCGCCGGCGATCTTTAATCGCTTCACCGATCTGAGGCGACCAACAAGGCACAGTCCTCCACTGAGGGGACCAGATAACGGGGAATGGCAGATTCTGCGGCAGTAGCGATGCTGGTGGTGACTGAGTTAACCACCGTATCAATGGCTTCATGAGAAACAGGGTGTAGTGCGGCAGTGGAGGAAAACAAGTCCCAGTCAGACCTACTCATACCCCATCTGCAAGGGCGCCCAGAAGAGTGACGCTGTGGCAGTGACAGAAAGATCGGAAAGTGGTCACTACCACACAGGTCATCATGCACACTCCATTGGACAGAAGGTAAGAGGCTTGGGCTGCAGATCGAAAGGTCAATGGCGGAGTATGTGCCATGCGCCACACTGAAATGTGTGAAGGCACCATCGTTTAAAAGGGAGGGGTCGAGCTGTGCCAATACATTCCCAACGATGGCACCTCGACCTGTTGCCACTGACCCACCCCAAAGAGGGTCATGGGCGTTGAAGTCGCCCAGTAACAAGAAAGGTGGCGGCCAGGGCATGATGTGGGACATGACCATTCGGTGGAAGATACAGAATGCAGACAGTAACAGCCTGTGGCGTCCACACCCGAACAGCGACAGCCTCTAAAGGTGTTTGTAGAGGGACAGACTTGCTGTGAAGAGAGTGAAGGACATAGATGCAGACGCCCTTTCATAAGCTGCCCAGTTCTTATAATAACCCTGATAGCCACGGAGGGCGGGGGTTCGCATCGCTTGAAACCAAGTTTCTTGAAGAGCAATGCAGAAGGAAGGGTGAAGGCTCATAAGTTGTCGGAGCTCAGCTTGATGATGGAAGTAACCGCTGCAGTTCCACTGGAGGATGATATTGCCCATGACTCAGAAAGGCGTGAAGGGACTGGTAAGGCAGATTACGCCGCTGGGTCACCTGCTGCCTCCGATTGAGCACCTGTGCCAGTGCTATGGTTTCTGAGGGACCGGCGAGATGGAGGTCCACAGTGGACGCCAGAATCTCCACCTCATCTTCAAACGCAGAGCTAGATGGTTGCGATGGGGTGGGTGCCACCGCGAGTTCCTTAGGCTTAGAGCTCTTCTTCTTGGATTTCTCATGCTGCTCCTTGTGTTTCACTGGCTGGGAGGGCTTCACCGATTCAGTCTCTGGGACGGAGGAGGATCGTGAAGCCCTATGACCAGCTGATTGTGGGCTCTTACGCCACTGTCGGTCGTCAGCCTTTCCGCTTGTGGAAACCTGGGAAGGGAGAGACTCCTTGCGAGAGTGAGAAGACGAAGAAGTTGGACACTTCTCAGGCTTAGAAGTGGGAACGGATGTCCCCGATGTGTGGGGGGGGATGTTGCTCCCGAGGCAGATGGCGCAGGAGCAACAGGGGGGATAATGCCCCCCATGGGCAGGAGGGCATGTGGAGTTGTACGGCTCTGTGATTTGGCTGGAATGTGGTGAACTGATGGGGCTAACACGGTTGTCTCTGCAGCAGTATAGGAGGAAGTCATTCGTATCGGATGTAGTCGTTCATATTTCCGCTTGGCCTCAGTATAGGTCAGTCGGTCCAGGGTCTTATATTCCATGATCTCGCGCTCTTTCTGTAAGATCCTACAGTCTGGGGAGCAAGGTGAATGGTGCTCTCCGCAATTGACAGAGATGGGAGGCGTGGCACATGGAATGTCGGGATGTGATGGGCGTCCGCAATCTCGACATGTGAGGCTGGAAGTGCAGCGGGAAGACATGTGGCTGAACTTCCAGCACTTAAAGCACCGCATCAGGGGAGGGATGTAGGGCTTGACGTCACATCGGTAGACCATCACCTTGACCTTCTCCGGTAATGTATCACCCTCAAAGGCCAAGATGAAGGCACCGGTTGCTACCTGATTGTCCCTCGGACCCTGATGAACTCGTCGGACGAAATAGACACCTCGACGCTCTACGTTGGCGCGCAGCTCGTCGTAAGACTTCAAAAGTTGGTCCCTATGGAAAATAACACCCTGGGCCATATTTAAACTTTTATGTGGTGTGATGGTAACGTTAACATCCCCCAACTTGTCACAAGCAAATAACCTGAGTGACTGGGCAGAGGATGCCATTTTTATCAAAACTGACCCAGAGCGCATTTTGGACAAGGCCTCCACCGCCCCAAACTTGTCCTCCAAATGCTCTACAAAGAACTGAGGCTTCACGGATACAAAGGATTCCCCATCAGCTCTGGTACAGACGAGATACCTGGGCGAATACGTGTCACTTTGATTCATTGCCTTTCGTTCATCCCATGGTGTGGCCAGGGAGGGGAACGATTTGGGGTCATAAACGTTAGCTTTCAAACGAGCCCTCGAACGCTTAGAGACTGATGTGCCACGCTTCATTGCGTGTCATCCACCCTGATGCAACCTACTCCGACCAAGGGCCCTTCCCATGGGCGCCACCCAGCCACAGCAAGGGCCATCTGGCAGGATGTCCATTGCCGGGAGTCCTAATGTCCCAGGGAGATGGGCATCTACTCCTTGGCATACATGGGGAGTAAACGGCGCGGGCATCAGCAGAGCGATCCCTGTGTTGTCAGGGGGCTACAACCAACAGGGTACATGGTGGCCCCACAACGGACTGGCTACCGTGCTGGATATTAGGTGCAATAAAGTCCATGTTCGTCGCCTCATCAAAAAGCAACACTGCGCAGTGCATAATGGAAATTGCACCCACGAATGCATCCTCGCCCAAGAGATGGAGAATAAGCGGGACGGCAATGCGACGACGGTAAAGCTGGCTAGAGGTCTCAATGCACGACGGTCAAAATGCACCATGTAAGGCGCCCTTCCCCAATCGGCTCTCTCTTCGGAAGTATTTTGAGATATGGAGGTCAAACCCGACGTGGGGCCATCACATAAGTCCGAAACTTCTGAGACTCCTTTTAGTCGCCTCTTACGACAGGCAGGAATACCGCGGGCCTATTCTTATCCCCGAATCCACAGGGGGGGGGGGGGGGGAGGTATGGGACCCGTGATACGTCTAGATACGACTCTGACAGGTGACACGTACGTAAGCATCTTGTCTGATCACTTGCATCCATTGATGTCCATTGTGCATTCCGATGGACTTGGGCAATTCCAGCAGGACAATGCGACACTCCACATGTCCAGACTTGCTACATAGTGGCTCCAGTAATACTCTTTTCAGTTTAAACACTTCCTCTGGCCACCAAACTACTCAGACATGAACATTATTGAGCACATCTGTGATGTGCCGTGCTCTTCAGAAGAGATCTCCACCCCCTCGTACTCTTACGGATTTATGGATAGCCCTGAAGGATTTGTGGTGTCACTTCCCTCCGTCACTACATCAGACATTAGTCGATTCCATGACACGTCATGTTTCGGCACTTCTGCGTGCTACCACTGGTCTTACAGGATTCAGGCAGGTGTGTCAGTTTCTTTGGATCTTCTGTGTATTACATGGAGTCTCGTCTTGTGACACTAGGGTACTTTCATAAGCATGTACAGTGTACAGAATAAACTGCCACGTAGCTTAGCACAGCGGGACGACGGGCGTCTCCTTTGGCCTACTTCGGTTGGGCATATCTTGGCTTGGATGGCAGTAAAGCAGCCTGCCCATTCTGTTGATAACGGCTAACACGCGAGCATGAGCAGGTTAAAAGCGGAATATGTACACGACTGGTATGAGAACCCTCACCGCGTGTCAGACAGCAAAACAGCGTGGCAGGGAGGGTGAACAGACGTACGCCGCGGCAGGCACTTCGCTCGCCGCGCCGGAGTTCGCTCACCCCGGCGGCCCTTGGGAGTAATTTCATTAGACCGGATAAACGGCCTCTCTCGTGTTTTTAATCCGGCACGCATAAAACGCGCCGCCGCCGGCGTGTCGGCCTGTCCGGAAGGCGGAGGTCGGCTCTCCCGCCAGGAGTCCGTAATAAGCAGCGACTGGCGCGCCGCCTCTGCAAACCCGGGGACAGCCGCCGGCGCGCAACACGTAACGCGATCTCCCAGAGTGGCGTCCGCGCAGGAAATTGAGAGGCTGCTCCAACGGGGGTCTTATTAAATACTTGTGTGGGCAGCACAGTTTAACTTTTATTGCAACACTTGAAGCAGAAACTCGCGGAAGACTTACAATCGCTCGAAGAGAAATTAGAATTTCTAGCTGTACAGAAATGTGGCTTCATCAGCTGTTAAAAATTTTAATATACTCTGATTTCTGAACTTGTTCATGATAATGGTATAATTTTTAAAATCGCTTCACTCTGTTTGATATACACTGGTGGGCAAAACGTAACGACGTAAGTAACTTTCGTTTGATGTGTTATTGACAAGTATTATAGCTCGATGAAACTTGGATCATACATGGAAAGAATCTTTACAGTATAGTACAGAAGGTAAGTGGAAGAAATACGCAATTCCACGAACAGAAATAACACTTTTATTCAGAGACAGTAATTGCTATAAGGTCAGAGCTATCCATGCTAGTCCCCCAGACAATACAAAAAGCTATACGTGGTTCTTAATAGGATGTGTGATCACCAAGAACGGCAATGTGTGCTCAACAAAGTGCTTCTATGTTGGCCACAAAGTTCTTGCGTTAGGATGTTCCATTCCTCCACCAATGCGGTCGACAACCACTGCATGCCTACCGCAGTACGTCACACCAACTCATCCCACGCGTGGATGATGGGATGTACTGTAAGTCGGCAGAACGGGCAGGCCAGTCCATTCGCCGAATATCCTATTGTTCCTAGAGCTCCTTCAGCTGCGCAGTTCGATGCATTCGAGAATTGGTATCCATAAAAATGAATTCAGGGCTGCATGCACCTCTAGAGAAGAAGTACGGTGTCACAATAAAACTGACCGGTGAGTGTACCGTGTTCCAAGATTTGGAAGCCAGTATACCCACGTAACATTATGGTAACCCACGGTGTAACACCTGGACACCAAAACGACCATGTTCGACAATTTCCTGGGCGCATTACGTGTTCCTAATTAACGCCATATATACGTACAGCATTGTCGAACGTGATAGTTTTTGCGGCGGTAAGGAAACTCCACCAACACTGTTCCTTACCAATCTTATGACTAATATGTTAGCAGAGCATGCATTGCTCTCTCCTTAATGATCAAACATTTTATTTAGAATCCTCTCCCGCCTTTTGTAAAGCCCAGGGGACCATGATGAATCGTATTGACTTCAGTGTAACTACTGTCTCTGAATAAAAGAATCATTTGTTTTCGTCTTATCGCGTATTTATTTAAATTGCGTTGCACATTACACCTGTACTGTACCAGTTCTTTCTACGTGTTGTTCAAATTTCATCAACCTATTTTACTTGGCAAGTTACAGAAGTATGTAAGTTTTGAACATCAGTGTATATATGCAGATTGTGTATGAAATAGAGTATGGGAAAAGAAAGGGAAAGAGTGGGTGGGAAACTCATGACTTCCAGCCGCACAAGGCATTGTGGTAATGCAATGGCGAAAGTTGAAAATTTGTGCCGGAGCGAGACACGAACCCGGATTTACCACTTCTCACTTTTTTTTTGTCGCCTTACCATTTTTTTGGTAATGAAATATGTATAATCTGAAATGATAACTATAAACCAAACTGACGTACAATTAACATTGTGATAAGTAGTAAGATGTGGAAGGTAAACATACTTCAGAAATAAAATATACAATAAAATTACGTTAAAAAGAAATACTTCTCTAACTATGCTTCAAATTTCAAAAATATCTTTCACAAATTAAAGGAAATCCTGGTTTACATATAACATATAAGTGAAAGGAAGTTTCGGTACCATCCACTGCCTTGTCATACCACAAATAATATTTCTGTATTGCTTGAAGTTAGTAAACTGAACATTATTCTCGCATTACATAAGGGGAAAAAAACACACATCACAATGGAGAATCGTGTAAAAACAGTAACTAGGCATTTCAAGGTATCCATGAGCCTTAACGGTGCTACACATTCTTCCGTTAGTCCAACACCAATATTCATCGCTACAGACTTGTCCATATATAAACGGCTGCCAGTGGCCGTTCCATACTTGCGTATCCAATCTAAAGCCACACTCATATCGTTGTCGCCTCATAAGCGGTTTCCTCAACCGCTTCGGCCATCCGGCCACGGTTCCCGACCGACTCCAATTTACAACTTATCGTACGCTGCATTGTGGCGTCCCTCGTCCATAAACCCCTTACTCGAAAATTATTGGTTCTGGTTGGTGTCTGGAAGATATTAGTGCATCCGCACTGAAAAAAATATCGAGGAGCCGTCGGGCTCTTACAGAAATGTATACACGTAGTGTCTCTCCTGAAAGTCGTAAGATGCGTTTTCTCTTCCGTCTCGGCGGATATTTGCTGTTTCGTTTGTGGAATGTGTAACTGGAGACAACCCAAAGAAATACTGCTCATCACGTACGAGGGTCACTCCAAAAGAAATGCACACTATTTTTTTTAAATCGATCTTTTATTCTACATGTTTGAAAGTTTTACAGTGTGTAGCACATCCTTTAGGAACAATATTTTCATTTCTCCACATAATTTCCATCCCTCTCAAGTGCCTTACGCTATTTTGGAACCAGCGCCTGTATACCCGCACGGTAAAATTCTGGACGAACTTGTTGGAGCCACTGCTCGGCAGCGTGCACAAGGGAGTCATCATCTTCAAACCTTGTTCCACGAAGAGAGTCTTTCAGAGATGATAGGCACCTGGAGCCAGATCAGGACTGTAAGGCGGATGTTTCAGTGTTATCCATTCCAGTTTTGTGATCGCTTCCATGGTTTTTTGAGTGACATGTGGCCGTACATTGTCGTGCAACAGCAAAACATCCTGCTTTTGCCGATGTGGTCGAACACGACTCAGTCGAGCTTGAAGTTTCTTCAGTGTCGTCACATATGCATCAGAATTTATGGAGATTCCACTTGGCATGATGTCCACAAGCAAGAGTCTTTCGGAATTGAAAAACATCGTAACCATAACTTTTCCAGCAGAAGGTGTGGTTTTGAATTTTTTTCTTGGGTGAATTTGCATGATGCCACTCCATTGATTGCCCCTTCGTCTGTGGTGAAAAATGATGGAGCCATGTTTTATCACCTGTCACGATTATTCCAAGACATTCATCTCCACCATTCTTCTAAAAGTTCGTTGCATACCGTTTTTCTAGTTTCTTTGTGAGCCACTGTCAACATCCTGGGAACCCACCTGGCACAAACCTTTTTTAACGCCAACACTTTCAGTATTCTGCAAACACTTCCTTCCCCTATCCCAATGCAGCGTGACGGTTCGTTCACTGTGATGCGTCTGTCAACAGTCACCAATTAGTTAACTCTCTGCACATTGTCTGGGGTGCGTGAAGTACGAGGCCTTCCGCTGCCAGGCCAATCCTCAATATTGCCGTGCCCGCTTTCATCACGTAACCTGCTTGCCCATCGACTAACTGCACTGCGATCGACAGCAGCATCTCCATACACCTTTTTCAACCTCATGTGGATGTTTCCCACTTTCTTGTTTTCACAGCACAGGAATTCTATGACAGCACGTTGCTTCTGACGAACGTCAAGTGTAACAGCCACCTTGAAGACATGCTGTGACTGCGCCACTCACAGGAACAGGTTGAACTAAGTTTGAGAACATGTGGGAAGGATGTATCTACACACATGCAGAAGTGTGCATTACTTTTGGAGTGACCCTCGTATTTTATGCGACGCTCAGCGTCAGTTTCTTTCCTGTTACAAACAAAATGATTTTGAAAGCGGAATTTAACGTGTACAATCGATAGAAAAGTACCAAATAGGTCTAGTGCGATATTAATTTATCGATGTACATCAACAGGGACCGTGAAATACGAATAGTAACCAGTATTCCAGCAGCGACAGCTAAAAAAAAAAAAAGTTTAAATGTTTGTGAAATCGTATGGGACTTAACTTCTAAGGTCATCAGTCCCTAAGCTTACACACTACTTAACCTAAATTATCCTAAGGACAAACACACATACACACCCATACCCGAGGGAAGACTCGAACCTCCGCCGGGACCAGCCGCACAGGCGATAGCTACAGCCACGCAGCAGTGCTGCTCAGTCACTGTTGGAGTACTGGTTATTCTTAGTGTTTTATTATCCCTGTTAATGTACATCGGTAAAACAAATATCGCAGTAGACTAATTTGGGACGACTCTATCAATTGCGCACGTAAAATTCCGCTTTAAAGATAATTTTGTTTGTAATGGGGAACAGACCGACGCTTTCCGTCGACACTGAGTGTCGCATGAAAGACTTTATGAGCAGCAGTTGTTTGGGCCGACTGAAACTATACATTGCAAAAACGAAATTGAAAATATCTGCCGAAACACCAGAGGAAATGCGCCTGATGGATCTCTGGAGAGACACGCTGTGTATATCTGGTATATCTGAGTGATGTCTGTTCCGTTGGACATTCCGACACACACTATTCATATATATATATATATATATATATATATATATATAGGCAAAGTGTGTCACAATTCCTATCATAAGCCTCTAGAAACTGTACAGGAGACGCAGTAGATAAAATTTTGATAAGTAATCCACGTTCGATAATGCACCTTTTGGATATGAATAAGTCTGAAGATGTGATCACTTTCAAATCTCCCGGTTGACGGTACGCACCGAAATTGAGAAGCGGGCCCCATTGTCAGTCCCTCTCGTAATTATGACATCATATACAATTTTCCTCGGACTATAACAACGACTGTGAGAAACTGATAGTTCGCAACTAGTAAGGTTGAATGTGGTGTTCCACGGACGTGCCGCCCTCTCGAATTTGAAGAGGAGGTCCTACGTCGTGTAGAAGAAGCATTGCCCATAAATGGGCTCATGTAGAGCAAAAGCTCATTGTCTCCCCTGTGAGCATTCCGTGAAGCGGGAGATTTGAAAGTGATCCGATCTTCAAAGTTATTTTACATCCGAACGACACATTTCTGGAGATGAATTCCATATGAAAATTTTATCTGCTAACTCCCTTCTACAATCCCTAGAGTCCTAGGAAAGGAATTTTGGGCTTTACACATTATATTACAAAGTTTTTATTTTCAAAACGAACTCTACATATTACAAGGGTATGTCTTTTTCATGCATGCACATCCAATCTTGGGGTACTCTTTGCATCGGCTCTCCAAAACACCTGCTAAGAAAAACTTTGAAAAGTCCCATTCAGTGGGAGCTTCCACTTAAGTGAAAAGAAATAGAGAGAGAGAGAGAGAGAGAGAAAGAGAGAGAGAGAGAGAGAGAGAGAGACCTATTTCACGGTCGGACAGATGTCAGTTTTTCACAGCATACTCATTAACAGAAAGCTTTGCGAAAATAAGAGAGTTGCGTCCCTCGGCATGCTAGTCGTCTTCAGGGCTCCATTTAGACACCTCGGCCACGCCCTGAGAAAGGGTGTCGTCCATTTAAGGCTTGTACCCTCTACACCTGCTATTTAAACTGTAGCCGGATAAGTCTTTAGAAAGAAAAGGAAAAGGGTCGGCCGCGATGGTCTCGCGGTTCTAGGCGCGCAGTCCGGAACCGTGCGACTGCTACGGTCGCAGGTTCGAATCCTGCCTCGGGCATGGATGTGTGTGATGTCCTTAGGTTAGTTAGGTTTAAGTAGTTCTAAGTTCTAGGGGACTGATGACCACAGCAGTTGAGTCCCATAGTGCTCAGAGCCATTTGAACCATTTTTGAAAAGGAAAAACTTGCTAGTACATGAGCACTGAGAGAACCAATGGGTTGCGACGCAAAGAATTCCCATTCTGAAACTTCCTGGCAGATTAAAACCGTGTGCCGGCTGAGTCTCGGTCCGGCACACAGTTTTAATCTGCCAGGAAGTTTCATATCAGCGCACACTCCGCTGCAGAGTGAAAATCTCATTCTGAATTCCCATTCTGTATAGCTACACGACACCGTGGCGCCAACTTGACCACACAGGCCCCAGAAATGCTTGTTTTATGAAGCTCACCAGCCCCACAACTTGTGAGAGGCATAGCCGTCCATTCTTTTGTCAAAGACTCAAAGGAATTAGAGACATTGGCTACGAGCGAGCATTGATTGAAATCCATGAGGAAAGTTGAAAATTTGTACCGGACCGGGATTTGAATCCCGGTCTCTTGCTTACTAGGCAGTTGGTCTGGCCACTAAGTCATCCGGACAGAGTGGTCACTGCAACTGCACGGACTATCCTACCCTAGCACGCCTCCCGTCAGACCCAAATTCTCAACTTATGCCACACACCACTTCCGTAGTGCCCCTTGCACATTATCCTCACTACTCGAGCCATTTCGCCAATTCCTTTAAGAGTTCAGCGTTGTGTTCATCTACACTGAAAAGATCAGTGGCCGCCTCGCTCTAACTAAGTCCGAAAGTACAGACACCACAAATATATACACCCAAAAAGACTTAGACCATCAGCCACAGGCTAGGTGTACTTGCTGCGTGGGGCTTCCTACTCTTGGGGCCCGATGGTCAAAAAGAGTTTAGTTAGAAGGAAAATCTCACCAACTTTATTAATGATTGGCGAATTTTAATCATTGCTCCTACAGATCAGTGAGCAATCGTAAGTGGGATTTGAAATGTACTAGTTACCTGCCTAATGTAATCATGGACATGACCAATTACGAGGCAACCACTCCCATTAACATTAAAGCTTAATGATTTGACAGGAATTACCAAACAGACACGCCCGTTCCCACATCTGTAAAAGATTCTTTCCCACAACTGGCGAAAAAAAACAATTTCTGCAAATTCCACCATTTGAAAACAGTTGTAACGTAATAACATTATGTGCAGTGTGGTTGTGCGACACGGAATAAAATGTAAATTATAAATATAGTGCTACAACAGTCACTTCTCTGACATAAATATACTTCTCAGTACAACAGAGCGCCTAGGTGCACCAGTTCCTTTTAGATGCATTCTGCAGGAAAACATCGTTTGAATACGCATCAACACAAATTTCAGCAACGTAAAATGAAATTCTATTTGTAATTCCACAAAATTAGTGTATCAAATAGTGAATACAGGCCGTTAGCAGTCGGGAGGACGGAAAAAGGCAAATCGTGTGAAATAACATTACATTGCTTTGTGCATCAGAAAATGTAATTTAAATTTACTCTCAACGAATCCTTTCTAGTTAATGACAAAATTCCCCACTCTTTTCACAGAATTACAGTTTTACAGTAAACTCAATACTGGAAAATATGTCACGCATTTAAACACGGTACTAACATTTTTATTACATCCACAATGACTGTTTTTATGAAATAAATAGACGTACTATGATATCATTAACAAGCTTTCATAGTTACAAAAATATTCGTTGCATCTAATATGTCATTATACTTAAAAAAAAAAAAAAGAAGCCGTTCATTTAGATTTTGAACCTATTCAATATCTGACCAAAGACAAGCGAGAATTTAACGTCTGCAGCCCTTATACATGCTCCTCAAGGTTAAAATAACACATCACATCACCATATGTATCACTCCGTATTAATTCAGTTTTTCTACTGCGTTGAAAAATTAAACAGACCCTGATAGCTGAGCTTTAAGTTTCTGGCTAGCGTATGGGAACGTTCCACTTCAGCCGTAGTAGAAGTCTTCCCAAAGAGTTTCTCTAGTCACGGCTAGATGGCATTGCTATTGTTTTTCTTTGTCAGCAGTATGCATTAGTGGTTGGAAAAGAAAACACGAAGGGACGGTCTTTACCATTTCTTAAATTATACCAAGGCTAAAAAATGAAACTAATTTTTCATTATTATTTTTGGTGTGTGGAGATAATATAAGGATGTACCTTATTAAAATAAACGAAGAGCCGGCCGGGGTGGCCGAGCGGTTATAGGCGCTACAGTCTGGAACCGCGCGACCGCTACGGTCGCAGGTTCGAATCCTGCCTCGGGCATGGGTGTGTGTGATGTCATTAGGTTAGTTAGGTTTAAGTTCTAGGGGGCTGATGACCTGAGATGTTAAGTCCCATAGTGCTCAGAGCCATTTGAACCATTAAAATAAACGAAGTCTGCGATAGAATTTTGCAGAATCCATGTCAATAAACGACCAGAAAAATTTTATGGATAGATCACGTTCGGGCTCAGTTAGGCTACCCTAATATGAAAATTCAGAAAAACTCCACTTTGGTGGCACGTATCATGTACTCATTATGTGCAGTTTCTGGATTTTCCCTCCAAGAAGTTTCAGTATAAAAATTGCCATGTGCTGTATGAGTGTACTGTTCTTTCCTCGAGCTATCAAAAGCTACTAAGATACGGTATTCCATCACAATAAGTAAATGGTAGTTAATTCAATACGATAAATGAAAAAGACTGGAGTGTTTACGCGTTCTTTGTTCTGTTTTAACTACCGAAAACATTACTTCAATATCTGGAAACGATTTTTAATCATTGGGGGTGCACACATACGTAATATATCTTACAAATATAGCGGTAGGAAACAGGAATAGGTATTTGAACAAAATGAATGTTTCGCCACACTAGCATTAACAATTATTCAAAGGTGAAAAATCTCTGTTTAATTGAATGAAATGTCTCTATGCATTAACGGCACGGCAAATATTCGTATGACAACTTTAATTTCTGATATTTTGTTCATCTTTAAGTATGATTTAATCTTACCGGGAATAAAGCAGCCGAATTTTAAGTGAACTTTCAGGACTATGTCTTCTACTACAGTATTTGACAACGAAGTCGAGACTACGAACGGCTACTTTTAGATACGTAGCGCTTTCTCGCAGAGCTAATTCACACAAATAAACAGTGTATGGGATTCTTTTCTCTCTCTCTCTCTCTCTCTCTCTCTCTCTCTCTCTCTCTCTCTCTCTCTCTCTCTCTCCACGATGGAACAATAGGGGGTAAGGAAAGGCAAACTCGTCTCTGTCAAACTGTCGGCTTGGATAATGGACTCGGCCAATATTGGCGCTGTTTATGACTGACAGGCTTTTTAAATGGACAGGGTGGATCAGGTAATGGATAAAGCAGACTTCCTGGCGTGATCGTTCAATGTATAACCGCCCACGCTGGGACGCCATTAGTTACAGGATGACGGAGGTGCAAGGCGGCAGAGAAGGGACCAAACAAGGTAGACCGAAGATTCTCATTTATCACTGTCCACCAGACGTTTTAATAGAATATTTAAATAGTGCGCTAGTGTTTACCAAGCCCTGGCGGCTGTCAGTGAATTCCAGTTACAGCGTGTCCGGAAGCCCTCGAGTCACTCTATTGTCATTACTGCTAGCAGCAAAAAAACACATGATTTCAGTGTTGAATCTCCCAATACCTACGAAACGAATACGGGGTAACCAACAACATATGTACCCTGTACTGTTATTAAAGGAGCTTGAAAGCTGCATGTTCTTGTACCACTCCCAAGCGACACTTGATAATGACACAGAAATAGAAAATAAATAATTACATTAATACCGTCAGCTGCGCACGGGCGTTGATATAGACCAACGAGGACAGGTGAAAATGTGTGCCCCGACCGGGACTCGAACCCGGGATCTCCTGCTTACATAGCAGACGCTCTATCCATCTGAGCAACTGAGGGCACAGTAAATATTGTGCGACTGCAGGGGCTATCTCGCACACGCCTCCCACGAGACTCACATTCTCACCTTGTGTGTCCACACACTACATTTGTAGTGTCCCACCCCAACACACACATTACTCACGGAAGACATTCTTCCAAGTCCCGTAAGAGTTCGAAGAATGTGTGTGCATCCGCACAGGAGAAGAAGGCCATGGCCGGTATCGCCAGAAGTATAAACTTATATGGATATGGTATCTGTTCTTTCGGACATGTCCGAAAGAACAGATACCATATCCATATAAGTAAATAGACAATATGTTGAATGCACATTGCCTGTTCCTCCGAGAAGACAGACACCATGAAAATCCAGCAGCTGTGAAACACTACATGCGGAGAAGTTACCGCACCTGCTCGGTAAGCAGGAGGTCCCGGTTTCGAATCCCGATCCGGTACAAATTTTCGTTCGTCACGTATGATTCCGCTTACTCTCTCGCTGCAGCTGATAGCAGTGTTCCCCCTTCAATTTATATAAATAGAGAACGATGTCTCTGAGCACTAAAGGACTTAACTTCTGAGGTCATCAGTCCCCTAGAACTTAGAACTACTTAAACCTAACTAACCTAAGGACATCACACACATCCATGCCCGAGGCAGGATTTGAACCTGCGACCGTAGCGGTCGCGCGGTTCCAGACTGTAGCGCTTAGAACCGCTCGGCCACTCTGGCCGGCTATAAATAGAGAATACATGTCGATAATGGCAGTGCAGGAAAATATATTTCTGCGTGAGTAGCAGTGCCTTCTGCACTTCAGCAGATTACTCACAATCGTGTGTCACGGTCAGTTTAGCCTAGTGAACGGCCCGCATCTCGTGGTCGTGCGGTAGCGTTCTCGGGTTCGATTCCCGGCGGGGTCAGGGATTTTCTCTGCCTCGTAATGGCTGGGTGTTGTGTGATGTCCTTAGGTTAGTTAGGTTTAAGTAGTTCTAAGTTCTAGGGACTGATGACCATAGTTGTTAAGTCCCATAGTGCTCAGAGCCATTTTGAACCTAGTGAACGGAGCACAAAGATCATGATCCTCCACCCATTACTCCTAAAATGGTGAAACACTTTTTACTTCCAAGTCGCTCGGGAACTCAAGATACTCTGTAACAATAATACCATCAATAGCTGGTTTTTTTAAATATTTTCTTTCGAATCCTAGGAAGGTTGTACCAGATACTTTTTGAACTCGGTTCTTTTCAACCAAATAGGCATGGAGAAATGGATTTACAATTGGGAAAATTTGGGAGAAGACTTACGATTCTGCCATTGACTTGATGAGATGCTAAGAAGAAACCGTGCCTCACGTAGTTCCGAGGCGCCAACGCCGCCCTGTCCTGAAATAGTATCGCCAGAGGCCAGGAGGGCAGTTCTGTTCAAGGTCGTGTCTTGCCCACTGCCCGCATCTCGTAGTCGTGCGGTAGCGTTCTCGCTTCCCACGCCCGGGTTCCCGGGTTCGATTCCCACGGCGGGGTCAGGGATTTTCTCTGCCTCGTAATGGCTGGGTGTTGTGTGATGTCCTTAGGTTAGTTAGGTTCAAGTAGTTCTAAGTTCTAGGAGACTGATGGCCATAGATGTTAAGTCCCATAGTGCTCAGAGCCATTTCACCATTTTTTTGAACCTGCCCACTTTCAGGAAGTTCCTGTCGGAGTAATGTCGTCGTGCTGCATGTTCGCCGTGTCACAGCCCCTGGCAACCGTCGCGGAGTGAAGCGATTTCCGTCTCCTGTGAACTGTGCCTACGCGCCACCGCTGTCAAACTGTATCAACAAGTGTCTACGAACCTGTCTTTCCTAGCAACTGCAGTGAAGCCACAGCACGCCCATTCTAAACTTATACCAATTCGCGACTAAGTAATCGTGGCTCATTTAGTGTGCTCTGAACCTCAAGTCCATGGGTGCAGTTTCACAGCTACAGCAGAGCCTGGAGAGCAAAGATAAGTTTGGTGCAATTACTAAAGTATTATTTATTCAGAGTGTTCTAATTAACTGTATTACTACTACTGACAACCTCAGTGTCCAAAAGTCGGACACAGCAGTAACCTCTAAAAACCTTGGTCGGAAATGGGGGTATTGTACCAATTTCAGTTTCTTTCTGGTACATTGTTTGTGTGTGTGTGTGTTGTTTTGTTTGACATGTTTCGTAGTTCCTAAGAGGTTTGAACTCTGAGCTAAAGTTCTGTCCAAGCTTCTACAGTGGGAGTACTACGCAAAGTTACTGAGTACAGGGAGCGTGGGAATATCATGGCTAGTTATGGTTTAAGAGTACCTTAACCATAGCCGGCCGTTGTGGCCGAGCGGTTCTAGGCACTTCAGTCTGGTACCGCGCGACCGCTACGATCGCAGGTTCGAATCCTGCCTCGGGCATGGATGTGTGTGATGTCCTTAGGTTAGTTAGGTTTAAGTAGTTCTAAGTTCTAGGGGACTGATGACGTCAGATGTTAAGTCCCATAGTGTTCAGAACCATTTGAACCTTAACCATGCTCGTACACTCTGTACTTCGTATACGTCTGGTTCTACTGCAAAACAAACGTAGAGCTCTGTTTCATGCTTCTCAGAAGAACAGCTGGCTGTTTCGCTCTGATGGGGCTTCGAGCACAGCGAAAATTATGGTTCCCCCCAAAAAAAAGGAAAAGTAGAGAAAATAAGAGTGAAGTTCAACATCATCTTAAACAAATAGGAATTTTATGAAGCATTCATGTATTGTTCCCAATTTAATTTGAAGATACGTGTATAGCTTTCTTTCACACAGAGCGCGGTTCAGTTTGTTTCCACATTCGCTTCCATCTTGTTCGATTTTTGGTCTGTTTAGCGAAAACCCCCACCTTGGACATGTCTTCCCGTGATACATACAGCCAACGCTGTTTTAAATGTTACTGATGGCAGCATAATAATCGTCACAACAATCTGAAATACCGTACGGTAAAAAAATCCGTCAGATCCACTTCTTATGAAACAGAAGTTTAACTTTTTTTGCACAGCGAATGTACTATACGATATTGTGCAACAAAAAGCCGTTGCTCTTAAATCGATTTTGTCCCAATCCAGATGTATCACAATCTTAGGCCATGTTTCGAAAATCGAAGTTTTGCTGCCAAAATCTGATCCATCGAAGCATGTGTTAATGCAACTGCTACGTTTGTTAACCGAGACTTTATGATGAGAATGTTCACATAACGTTTATGAAGTTCCAATTATCGTGGGTATTCTTAGGAGATGTTGGCACTGCAGTGTGGTCTCGATCAGCGAGAAATTTTGCCTAGTTTGTGTACAGCGTTTTAGCTGTTTCGTGAGTGCTTTTGTGAAGAAGTGAGTCTTGAGTGAACTTCAGTTTCAGTACTTGGATTATTCGGTGTGGCGATGATGTTACAAAGTTTAAGGGGAGATGGAGAAGAGCCAATGTATGAATTAGACGTAAGGAACCTTGGTCCGAAACTTCTAAGCGACAATCGTTCTGATACCTCTCACAGTGGACCTCTTCTACTGAATACTCTGTTTTCCACACTTTTGGAGGAGGTATGAATTTAAGAGTCCATTTCGGAGTCCATATTTACTGGATATTTTCTTCCGTGTTTTAGTTTATACTATCAACTCTGAAAGTTGTCTACGCTACAATATTAGCAACAACAGTACTAGTACCTGTATTTCATTGTCAAAGGTAGAATGATTTTCACTAATAACTTTCGACTCCGTCGTCTCCGAACGGGGTACCCTCACACTGATACATACAGCTTTCTCCATCGTTCTTGAAAGTTTGTAACATCATCATGGAATCATCCTGTGTAGTGGGCCTGATTAGTCGTTTCGTATGGTGCTTCTACGCGGTGGTGATGAGTAATTACTTCTTTAGAAACTGAGCTGTGTTTTCACATGTCTCTGTTTTCGTACTTATCGAATTCTAGTTTAGTACTATGTTATTTTGTTTTGTAGCTCACATGGCCAAAGCGCCAAAGTCGCATTAATCAGTTTTTATTAGTGGCTGTTGTTCTAGTGATAGGAGTAGAATGTCAGCAGTACTTACATTTAACTAGCTGCTGCTTGTGTTAGTAGTGCACTTCTTGACATTCAGCTGAAGGCAGTAAAAGATGGATATTAACCGTGTAGGGTATGTACACTGTCCAGAAATATTTGGATACTTCGTTGGCCCTGGTCGACAGTCTTGAAGCTGCCAATTAGGACCGCGGTGGCGTTAAGTCATATTCGGTGAGAGCTGTGGCACCTCTTGTCCCTCTAACATCACCCGAGATACTCCATGTCGCAGCGCCTTCCTATAGGTGTGACACGACCGGTTCACTTTCAGCTGAATGTCAATGACGCGGTAGCGAGTCTCTGGGCGGAAGGCGGAGGTAGGTAGTGAACGCACAGCTGTTCTCTTACATCTTAAAGCATACACTGCATTACAAGAAAAGTAAAGCTCGCTGAAAACATGGTTGGGTGTCAATATAAAATCGTATCGCCTGATAACATCTGGAGAGAACGCATTATTCTTGAAGAGCCCGGGCCCACTGCTGTAGGAACAGTACATGGTGGAGTTCCTGCAGCGTTTGCTTGGACTATTGGAGATTCTGAGTTGTACAGTCAGTGCTTCTATTTGCCTGTCAAGTCGGGACAGACTGGAATTTCCGCACTAGAGAGTGTGCCCTGATTGGCCCTCTACTTGAGATTTTCCGTGGTGGGAAGTTATTTAACATTGCAGTTTCATAAAATTTAGCCTGAATGGTGTTGGATGTGGTAAAATGTCTAAAAATCACATCCTGGCTGAGTTGTTAATACGCGAGACGGTTTTTACCCGGCGAACACTCGCCATCCAGAATACCGGGAACGCCACTTTAACCTGCTCGGCTACCACGGAAGGTGTTGAAATAAAAAATTAATAGAAACGAAATTTTTAATTCCGATTGTAATGCGCTGGACGTCGCTGTTGGGAACGTGTTTATAGCCATAAATATTGCAAAAAGAGCTAGTGAGAATTTTACAGTTTCAGAAAATGAAATAATCCGTGCGATTCTACACGGTGACAATTATTGAACTCTATGAAAAGAAAACGTAAATTAGCTACAAACTACGGCGTGCACGCAATTTAATCAACATGTAAAGGTCATTACAGATATTCGGGTTTAGGTTATGACATGTTCGATAAGCCTGCCATCATTGGCAATATGTGGAGCAGACGAATAGTGAAATTCTGCACGACCCGCTGAAGGGATGGAACATCGATATCGCTGCTGTCGATGACCTCCTGACTGGCGATTTTCAGCTCAGCAATGGTTTTGGGGGTTATTTCTGTACACCTTGTTTTTAATACAGCCCCGCACAAAGGAGTCACATGTGCTCAGATCCGGAGAATATGGCTGTCAATCGAGGCCCATGTCAGTGGCCTCTGCGTACCCCAGAGCCACATTGCGGTCGCAGAAGAGCTCCTCCGGGACATTAAACACTCTCCTGCTTCAATGGGGTCGAACTCCGTTTCGCATGAACCAAATATTGTCGGAATTAGGGTCACTTTGGATAATGGGGATGCCAATCATCCTTCCAAAAGTTTCACGTACTGTTCGAGAGTCATCGTGCCATCAAGGAATATCTCACCCATTATTCTGTGACTGGACATTGCACACCACAGAATCACCCGTCGAGTGAGAAACTTCTCGATCGCGAAATACGGATGGATGCGCCAATTTGGCTTATCGACGAATCCATCCAAATGAAAGTGGGCTTCGTCGCTAAACCAAATCATACATGCGTGTACTAATTCCAATCACGCCCGCCCGGCTAGCCGTGCGGTTTAACGTACAGCTTCCCGAGCGGGTAGGCTTACCGATCCGCGGCACGAATCTGCCCGGCTATTTAATGTCTAGGTCCGGTGTGCCGGTCAGCCTGTGGATGGTTTTTACGGCGGTTTTACATCTGCCTCGGCGAATACGGGCTGGCTCCCCTTATTCAGCCTCTATGTCGGTGATTGATGGCCAGCACTGTCTCCACGCACGCCTACACTATCCTTACTATACCACTCAAACATCGTCTGCCGGCCAGGGTGACCGAGCGGTTCTAGGCGCTTCAGTCTGGAACCGCGCTACCGCTACGGTCTTAGGTTCGAATCCTACCTCGGGCATGGATGTGTTGACGTCCTTAGGTTAGTTAGGTTTTAGTAGTTCTACGTTCTAGGTGACTGATGACCTCAGATGTCTGGGACAGAAGCGCACCATAACCCTGGGTTTGGTGTGGGGCGGTGGTGGGGTGAGTGGACTTCTGTAGCCTGTTGTGGGGTTGTGTATCACTGCGGGGCGAAGCCTCTCTGTCGCTTCTAGGTCCCTCGTTCAATACATACATACATACAATTCCAATCATGCCCTGCGGCCAACCGTGCAGTTTGAACGTCGTAGCTTCTTTGTTCGGGAGTTCTGACGATTTTATTTCGTGTAGATCAATAATTGTCACCCTGTGAGTGTTACAGCTGGATCAAGCATGGGGCGTCTGTACTCCAGCTGCCTGAAGAGCCGCAGTGACATATGTTTTCAGAAGGAGCTTGGAGGAGCTCCCGCACAATGGCTCTGACCACTATGGGAGTTAACATCTGTGGTTATTAGTCCCCTAGAACTTAGAACTACCTAAACCTAACTAACCTAAGGACATCACACACATCCATGCCCGAGGCAGGATTAGAACCTGCGACCGTAGCGGTTGCGCGGTTCCAGACTGAAGCGCCTAGAACCGCTCGGCCAGACCGGCCGGCTCAGCTCCCGAACACATTTTCAAATCATGTGACAGTATTTCAACATACCACCTATAGAACTGACCACTCAAGAGATCAGAGAGCGTGGTGGGAATTCGGATTAGCGTGACATCGCTCTAAACCACGCCTGTGCAGGATGCGGCTAGGCGAGCACTAGCATTCACGCTCCCCCGCCACCTGGGTAGTGAGCGCTCGCGTCATTATGTACGGTAGTGGAGGCGCAAGCTGTGTGCTGGCCTCAGAGGAGTGATCGTGTATTACGTTCACCGTAGCCTCAGACTCAACCGTACATACTCGTACTTAAAGGTGCAGTGCTTACAGTAGGAAGTAGCTCTGTTTGTAAATCGATAGAAAGCAGTATTATGGCCCGGTGAGGAACTTTAAGGCGAAGGTAAGACACTTAACATCCCTATACAAGACCTCAGTGCAGGTTGGCTAGCTACAGTTATAACTTACAGACCTACTGTGTGACAGGCAGTTGCGTGATAAATTTCGCAATAAAATAAGTCTTGTAGATTCGTATACAAATCTTCCTCGTCCTAAATTTCCGCGAAATCAGTTTGCAGCTAAATACTTCTGCGAGCAACTGTTTTCTGCAGCGAAGAGAACGAAATATACCCACAGGAGCTCATTCACAGACTGCAACTTTAAAGCTTATCTACGAATTAGCAGTTCTTGTAAAGTGGTTCCAGATATTAATGCTTTAATGAAAAGCGAACTAAGTCAAATTCATTGCGTCCAATGTTTTTATGTTTAACATGTGAATAAAAGTCACGAAATCCAAGCTGGTGTCAGTTTAAACTTCGTCCGAAAGGGAAATTCATTGTCAGTCTTAAGAAACACCACGTTTCGATCTTCGCTGCTCCACTTTCTACGCCTTATCAATAAAAAAAAGTGATTTTCATTCAGTTCTCATTTCTCATCAGTGCAACAGTCTTAGCAAACCAGTTTGCCACGAAAAACATTCACTAGCTTTAGCGAAGTGATACATTTCCGTAGAACTAACTTTAGAGGTCACAGAATGGATCCTTCGGCGGTAGTTTCTCGTGCCGAGATGTCTTGTTATGATTCCGATTCCTCTTGTCCTCCTCTCCGTTTACCTGCCTACTTCCCCCACCATTACTCGCCATGAGCCGGATGATTGCTCACTGCCATGGCGTGAGCGAGAGCCAGATCGGTGAACGTGCCTGTTCTAAATGGTTCATCTAAAAAGAACTTTGTGCTGTTAGAAAATCGACTCATGATGGTATCGTCTTAGATTTCTTGCGCACAAACAGGCACCATCATTTCCATTTAGTTAATGAAGAGCTGAGAATTAGTGGCCATAAGGCTTTTATTATATCGCTAACTACGAGTGTTAATAGCAATATTGAAGGTAGCAAGATATGAGCATCAAATGTTCATATTTTCGACTGTTAATGTGAAATTCATGTGAACAAAATACACACCTTAGCGAAGTATGTGTCGAGAAATGTTGTGACTGATGACAGGATACTCTGTGGTTCAACAGCCAGGTTAAAAAGCTGCGCAGATTTAAAAGTAGCCGTACCTCGCAGACAAACAAGAACAGAACGGAGCCGAAAGCAGCGTTATGAAAGCCATGCTTATAGCGGTCAGTGTAGCTGACAAAAAGAAGTTTCACTTCTGTGTTAAGTAAGTAAATGGATCAAAATAATGCATGCAGTCAGTAAGTAACCAAAGTGGCATCAAAACGAAGCTAGTATTAGTAAATTCCGCTTTCCGACATTGATTCATTAAGAAAGATCGTACTGTTTTGTTCTTCATTTCTTTAGGTTTGGATTGTCAGTAACCTTGATGACCATCGATTGAAAATAAAACTCGCAGCAATGAGTAGGCGTGAAACCGTCACGGAAATGCTCAGTCAACTCCGTTATCAGACGCTACATTGCTATCTCCTTCATATACCTTCCAACAAGACCATGAAGGTAAAATAATAGAGATTAGAGCTCATACGAGATCTTAGCAACAATCTATTTTCCCACACACCACACGACACTGGATCACGAAAGGGGGGCAAATGACAAAGGGTACCCAGAAGCACTCTACGCGACAGCGAGTAATTTCGCTTGCGGTTTGTAGATGTTGATGATTCCAGTCATTTTGTGTCAGCTTACGATGTTCGCCTTTTCGTAGGGTGTTCAACCGCTATTCGAGGTACATCATGATACTGCACAATGTTCTAAAATGGAAACGCGAACGTGCTGGAGACCACTCGCAAAGGTGGCAACAAAAAGACTAAAGACTTCATGACAGTGCAAACTGTTTTTAAATGCAGCTGGCAAACCAGCTAAACTACTTTTTTCTATGTGAACTTTGAGCACCCTCACTGCTTCTTCGTGAAAGCTATAGAAATTGATTGGTGTAATGGGAATTAAATCATAACTTGAAACGAAAATGATGAAATTTTCTTGGAATGACAAATGTGGATTTCTTTGGTTGTTTTCCTTCCTTTCTGTTTTACAAACTTATTAACTATCTCATCACAATCCATAGCTGACAGAAAGAAATTTTAATGCTTGAAAAAAGTTCCATGCTACATAAAATCATTTTTCTGTTCCACATACTTGAGTTGTGAATCACTGCTGTCAATAATGTGAATAATAAAATCAGAATACAGGTTTCATCTTGATGATTATTTTTGAGCGAAATTCCATCATCCTCTCGTAATTAGGAAGCAATATCTAAGGAAATACCGTGACAAAAATCACGTTAACTTTGTTATTTAAATTTCCTGTAAGTAATTTTATTTTAGCAGAACCTGAAAATACCGCTTCAGTTGTAAATTTCTTTATCTTCACACGACCGGTTTCGGACTGTTACAAGCCCATCTTCAGGTGTAGTACTGGAAATAGCAAAAGACGGGAGATAATTTTCACACCCCGCAACACATATAAAAAACAATTTTTTTCCTCTACAAAGTTTTAAAAACTTTTTAAAAAAATATCGAAACGGCCGATCGGATTAGGTGTTGAAACGTATGTCAATGCGAAAGTGGCACCAGACATTACTCCGGACGACTGCGTGGGTAGGGAAATATGCAAGTGATATCACGACACTTACGCTGCTCTGTGGGCCCGCATGTACCAGGCGCGGTGTGCTGCCTATGAGCGCGGGACAGGGAGTAGCGGATGCGAACGGGGAGGCAGATTGGTAAACCAGAGTGGTAAAAGCGCTGCCACCTATTGAAGGAGAGAAGAACGCTGGGCCACTAGCCCGGCCGTTCACAATTTGATTGTAGTGGTTTACATTTAAAATTAAGGAAAAACAAAAAAAATACATAAAATACACGAAATAAGTTAAAAGTACATTACGCGTAGTAAAGGAGCTTTTGTGTTCATTACTAAATAATTATTTACTTTAAATAAGAACGTAAACGAGAATTTTTTGTGTTAAAATTACAATTTTGGAATAAGTGTTTTTGTATTGTTGTGTAACATTAAATGTAGTTAGAGAAGTAACATAGACACAAAAATGTTGTGGAATCCTGGGAGCTTCAAATGAAACGAAAATCTAATTTTCTCATTAACTTACTCGAGGAATCGAAAATATATCGACGAGATTCGCTTAGTAATCTATTGATGAACGAGGAGAGGCATTTGAATCTCATGTAATTCTTAACTTCTTTGGTGGAAATGAAAGATACGACTTTGATGGAATCTAATACCACCACTTAAAATACTGACGGTGACATTGCGATTTACGAGTACGAGAAGGAGAAGTAGGAAGACGGCAAATATACAATTGTACGTCCAGCATTGGGTTACATGATTCCTCAACCGTCTCAAGCTGTCTACGAGATCCTGGAAAATAGATAATACCAACATGTAACTTTGTACTCTTGACCCGTACCACTCACAGACTTTAAACTATCGGCGTCCTTTTTTTTCTCTTGTAAAGCTTGTTCTGAACAGGATGATTTTCTTTACAGCGGCTTCTTTCTCACAGATAGGATCGACTGTTTAGCATACGGTCAGAAGAACATCATACGCTGTGCCATGCCTATTCTTACCGTGATACTCCTATTTCACTCGCACAGCATGATAGATTAACGTGTGATCGAATAAAATACTCGCTCACAGATAACGTCTGATATAT
Source organism: Schistocerca gregaria (assembly GCF_023897955.1). Classification (NCBI taxonomy): domain Eukaryota; kingdom Metazoa; phylum Arthropoda; class Insecta; order Orthoptera; family Acrididae; genus Schistocerca; species Schistocerca gregaria. Next base: position 311,262,985 of record NC_064922.1, on the reverse strand, counting down.
TTGAGATCGCTTCACGTGCTGCCGCTACGAAAGCAATCTCGGAACCGATATTTGTTTAAGTATACACAAATATTTAGCAAATGATCTCATGCATAAACCCTTGGATAACTGAAAATAATACAACTACAAGCAGCTTGAACGGTTAAAGTGCTTGCAAAAACGTTCTCTACAGACGCTCAAATACGTTTTCGCAAAATGCCTGGACATTGCACGCTTTACAAGCTTGTAGTAATGTGTCTGGCCACATCAACGCGCCAGGTGGCAAGTGCACCTGCCAAAGTAGTGGGGATGGCTGTGTAATGAGTCAACTTGTGAGACAGGGACACACTTCAAGCTTGTATGGGAAATACACTTGACATTACCGGTGGCACGAACAGCAACTGACAGGCTGGGTGACCGACCGAGCTAATAGATTTTATACAGTTATTTTATTATTCAACAGTATTTCTCAGTGAGAGGATACAGCTTTTGATCGTGCGAACGCGAGACTTTTGTATCATTTCAAAGAAGCATCGACAGAATCACGGGATGTTCGTTGTTCATCATATATCACAGAGCATTCTACAAAGTAGCACAAAACGTCCAAAATTTATTGTTACAGAAATTGACACTTCTGACATTCTAGATTTTGGAGGCTTGTGGACGAAATATTATAAGGAGAGGACAGTTTCTGAAAAAACAAGGATAGGCCAACATGTGACAGACATAACTGTGCAATTAACAGTTTCTTTCATTTTGTGTATCCGAGAATCAAATTTGGGTTCATTAAAGGTTGGTCATGTATCAACGGTTTAATGAGTCACACATCCTTCGCGACACTAAGCGAGAACCTGTTCCTCCACCGCCTACACAGCAGACCGAACGAGGTGACGCAGGGGTTAGCACTCTGGACTCGCATTCGGGAGGACGACGGTTCATAGCCGCATCCGGCCGTCCTAATTTAGATTTACCGTGATTTTCCTCAATCGCCTCAGGCAAATGCCGGGGTGGTTCCTTTGAAAGTGCACGGCCGACTTCCTTCCCCCTCCTTCCCTAATCCGATGGGACCAATGACCTCGCTGTTTGGTTCCAACCAACAAACCACCAGAAGGACGGACAAAATTGTAGTGCAAAAAAATTCAGGACTTAGAAAAGATGGAGCAGTACATTCCAAATGAGCATCTGCACTTCTACGAGGAACTTTTGAGGTGGACTACTGACAGTAGTAAAACACGTGATGATGACTGGGGATTATTTCATCACAAATGAGAAGACTTGAGTTTTATGCACCTTTTCCCAATATTTCTAGTTGTTTTTTGCAAGTGTAAAAGTATTATGTTCATTTTCTGTGGCTCAGAGTCGTTTTTGTTACATTTAATTCACTAATATGGCTAAATATTGACATTTTGTTCCGTGTCTTCTTCCTATGAGACCATATTCTTTTAAAATGGTGGATGTTTTCAGATTTTAAATGTCCATAACATTTTACTTACCTGTATTCATGTAACAATTAATGTATACACCAATCAAGGGGCACCTGTGCTATTAGTTCATATGAGTGGACTTTTTTTTATTTCCTAATATTTTTCTTGTAAAATAATTTTCTTTCAAATTTAGCACTAAGCTGATTTTCTTGACTTACGCCCTTCTAAAAAAACTGCATCAGAAGATATAAATCTGCATTCAGAAATTGCGTACCTTGATAGCGCCCCTTCAATGCAAAGCTGCAGCACTGCAAATATCAAGGGTGTGGCGGGTTGCCGTTCGAACAGAGGGAAGGCGTGTAGCTGCAAAGGTGTGATGCGAATCCCGCTCTGAGGAGGTGGACAAGATATAAGCAAAATCCCCATACACGTGAAATCCCTGCAGCTTGATTATTTTAGAGATTTGCTAGTCTTTGCCTGACCACTGAAGTAGAAACATTGAATCTTCGGAAAAAAAAATCTGTACACTGTCAGCACTACACGGAACCGTGGTCTCCATCAATACCTCCCAGTCCTCGTAAACGTGTGTGACAGTGGGTATATACTGTACAGTACTGGTATCACTCTGTTCCGTCCATATCAGATATTCAGGAAGTAGGGCAGTTTATACGTCCCCACATAATAGAGGCTCAGTCGGATAAATGTCTTTCTTGACACGCCTTGGAATACAGGGTGAGTCACCTAACGTTACCGCTGGATATATTTCGTAAACCACATCAAATACTGACGAACCGATTCCACTGACCGAACGTGAGGAGATGGGCTAGTGTAATTTTTAATACAAACCATACAAAATGCACGGAAGTATGTTTTTTAACACAAACCTACGTTTTTTTAAACGGAACCCCGTTAGTTTTGTTAGCACATCTGAACATATAAACAAATACGTAATCAGTGCCGTTTGTTGCATTGTAAAATGTTAATTACATCCGGAGATATTGTAACCTAAAGTTGACGCTTGAGTACCACTCCTCCGCTGATTGATCGTGTGTATCGGAGAGCACCGAATTACGTAGGGATCCAAAGGGAACGGTGATGGACCTTAGGTACAGAAGAGACTGGAACAACACATTACGTCCACATGCTAACACATTTTTATTGGTCTTTTTCACTGACGCACATGTACATTACCATGAGGGTTGAGGTACACGTAAACACGTGGTTTCCGTTTTCAATTACGGAAGGGAATAGTGTGTGTCTCGACATGTCAGGCCAATAGATGTTCAATGTGGTGGCCATCATTTGCAGCACACAATTGCAATCTCTGGCGTAATGAATGTCGTACGCGCCACAGTACATCTGGTGTAATGTCGCCGCAGGCTGCCGCAATACGTTGTTTCATATACTCTGGGGTTGTAGGCACATCACGGTACACATTATCCTTTAACGTACCCCACAGAAAGAAGTCCAGAGGTGTAAGATCAGGAGAACGGGCTGGCCAATTTATGCGTCCTCCACGTCCTATGAAACGCCCGTCGAACATCCTGTCAAGCGTCAGCCTAGTGTTAATTGCGGAATGTGCAGGTGCACCATCATGCTGATACCACATACGTCGACGCGTTTCCAGTGGGACATTTTCAAGCAACGTTGGCAGATCATTCTGTAGAAACGCGATGTATGTTGCAGTGCTCTCCGATACATACGATCGAACAGCGGAGGAGTCGTACTCAAGCGTCAACTTTAGGTTACAATATCTCCGGATGTAATTAACATTTTACAATGCAACAAACGGCACTGATTACGTATTTGTTTATATGTTCAGATGTGCTAACAAACCTAACGTGGTTCCATTTAAGAAAAGGTAGGTTTGTGTTAAAAAACATACTTCCGTGCATTTTTGTATGGTTTGTATTAAACAATTACACTAGCCCCTTTCCTCACGTTCGGTCTGTGGAATCGGTTGGTCAGTATTTGATGTGGTTTACGAAATATATCCAGCGGTAACGTTAGGTGACTCACCCTGTATATGAGTTCTTAATTTTAGCAACGAATCTTCAAGTGGTGAACAGTGATGAACTGCTGTCATTATTTTGAGACACGTATTGATGGAGTAACGTTATCGAGGTCAGACATGTGTGATCGACACAAGCCCAGTTCCAACGAGAAAGACCTGGCGGTATTCACGACTTGCTTTATTGGTAGGTGACATTAGCAGCATTCACGAGTCATAACTTACGTGATGTAGATGATGTTAACTGATTATTCGTGCTCCTTGGATGAACAACTTCATATTTATAAACGAAAAGCGCAAAAGTGTAGGCGCTCTACAGTAGTAACTTATTTAGTTAACCGGTTTTCGGCCAACAAGGTCATCGTCTCACAATGACTTAATGCGCTATGATGGACTTATAAGCCCAAAGCTAGTTAAATAATTAAATAAATAAATTACTACCACAGAACATTCACGTCTCTGTATTTTTCATTATAAATTTGATGTAGATGACCCTATGAAAGGAAAAGCGAGAAGCTGTAAACTTGTTTGAAGTAAAACACATTAAGTAACTCATTTTTAATTTTATCTTTGTGATAAGCATTTGCCTGTGGAGCAGAAACTAGGCAAAATTAATTTTGCCTGACTTCCATGTTTACTATTAAACCACCTCCAAGGTATTAATAAATAAATTAACTGAACCAAGCCGCGCGGAGTGGCCGCTTGGTTTGAGGCGCCATGTCACGGACTGCGCGACCCCTCCCGCCGGAGGTTCGAATCCTCCCTCGGGCATGGGCGTGTGTGTGTTGTTCTTAGCATAAGTTAGTTTAAGTAGTGTGTAAGTCTAGGGACAGATGACCTCAGCAGTTTGGTCCCTTAGGAACCCACACACATTTGAACATTTTTTGAACTGAACCAATTTTTGCCTAATGTAATCGCAACCGGCTGAAAGCTGACGAAGCTGCTACTTGTAACAGAGATTTAGGCATGTTTTAGGAAACATAGCTGCAATAGTCTACGTAAAGTAATAATTAGCTATTCAAATTAATTTTCACGGATAACTTCAAAATCATACCGAAATCTCTCAGCTGTCTACGTCTTTCTTAAATAGCCAACTAATGCTTTATTTATTCGATAATCCACTTTCGGTCCTCAAGAACTAGTCAAAAACGTATCACAGTGCACCACTCGAGTAAACATGACGTTATTAGAAACCTAACACGACACTGACTTTGTCTCTCCTATCAGCATACAGTGCTGGTAACGAGGGTAGCGTAATTCGTCCACTTTTTGCAGTTAACACTAAGAAAGCAACGGAGTACAAGGGAAATGCACACAGGTCGTTCAGTTAATCGTCTTCAGTTGAAGGTTAGTTTGAGAACAGTGGACACGAACGACAAGGCAGAAATGCTACTCAGCTATGGAGAATGTAAGTTAGCTCAACAATAATTGCAATAACTTTTTTAATTTACAATACGTGTATAATGCGGCGATTCATTTGCGGTCATTAAGTATATTGGTGTTTTAAGTAGTTTTTTTTTAGGTTACATACATTAAATAAAAGTTATAGGGTGTTTAATGTATAGGAGAAGTGCTGAAGAGCCGAAGACAAAATTGTAATTTGTCAAAGAGAAACAATAACCGAAGAAAAGCAATTATTTAATGTTTATAATCTTGCCAAGAGCATTTTTATGTAATAGATATAAGACTATAATTCATAATTCTCTTTGCTATTTTTGATTCTCTCTCTTCTTGAGGCCGGACTTTGAAATAAGAGGGCGCTGTGCTATCTTACTAATACTAGAATAAATAAGTCTTAACTTTAATCCAAGTAGTCTCAGTAGCCTGAGTCGCTAGTTTTTTTACACTGAAGCTATTTTTATAAATATTGATGCCCTCAGTGATTGTATTTTCTGACGCTTAGGTGGTGGAACAGTGGACGAACGATAGGCTTTCTCGATCGATCGCAGTTTCAGTATCTGCAAACAAGAACCTGCCAAAAGAAGAACCTGCTGGCTTAATTCGTAAACGCGAATTCCGATGTTTGATATCGACAATACAGCGCTAAATTCATTTACGAATTTCAACGCGGTCGTAATACAATCTCATAGAGTCGATCCTATTTCAGCAACTTCGTTTGAACCGCATTATAGCGTTAAACAGAGAGTAATGCTTATAAAAATCTAATTATCACAATTTACTTCATAAATAAGCTTTATTTGAGTGACAGAGATTTATTTTTATTTCCATTATTCAGCAAGGCGAAGATAATAGAAAATAACAATATCAGTATTTTTCCATTTTAGAGGATTTACCTTTTTCTTCCGTATATCACAGAAGGCGTTTCTAATTACTTTTGTATGTCATTTATGTAGGCTACAAGGGGATAAGTACAGTGCTTTAGTACTCTCGTATACACTAAAGGCAGTCTTTTATTAAAAACTGCATAATCATTTGTTTTCTTTTATTGTGGTTGTAGGTACCGTAACGCAACGCTACTCAAGCGTAGGAACTCTACAGAAAGCGATATCCTGATAAGAATCCACCTTCCCGACAGATGATTTCTCATCATCTTGTGACGTTTTCTGAAATGGAAAGGCTCTACCCGAGGTACTGCTATTGTTGTTAAAATCGCACGACCGAAGCCGCTGAAGTTATTCGTCTCGCTACTACTGCAATTAATCCACATGATAACACGCGACAACATGCAGATGCTGTCCTGCATACAGGGTGAGCGAGTAGGCTCCCTACCCCAGTAGCCCATATTTGGTTTCAAATGATATTATGGAGGTTGGTAGCTATGTTACTTCTCGTCAACTGTTGGAATTCATATTTACATGTTTTCGCAGTCAGTCGTGTTTTAATTTGTAGTCCAGGCAGATGTGAGCTGTCATAGTTACACTATTGAGGAGCAGTTAGTGACAAGAGCCTGGGTACACAAACGAAACACACCGGACATACAATGAGATAGATTATGGGTGCATTCTAGGAAAGATTAAATAAGGCCCCACAGCAAAAGGCAACACCTCTGGATTGAGAAATGCATGCTTTCTCTATTAGCAGTGTTAAAGAGAAGCTGCGGAATGGAAGGAAGAACATGAGTCGTAGTCTCTGCTTGGACTGAACAATGTCCTATGAAGGCGCCACGTAAACGTGCTTCGGACTTAGTATACCGAGGACTACAACACGAGAACACATGAAAAAAGACCTTAAGAGCGGACCTTACCGACCGACATCCGTAAACAAATTATCGGATGCAGACCGGAATGAGCGCGTTTTAGCATGCCGTGCTTTGTTAACTCTATTTCCAAAGGCAGCGAACCATGTCAAGATTATGTCTTTAGATGAATGTGCCATTTTATGGCAGATCACGTGCTAGATACATTTGCCCAAAGAGAATGCTCAATAGACAATCTCACTTAACGACATGGGCAGCGATGACATCTCAACATTTGCCTGGACCGTAGTCTTTGAAGTACTGTGAACGGCGCAAATTATTTACACGTCTTACAAACATCGTTAATACCTCAGCTTCAGGAAAAGGACCTCACAGGACCTCATGTGAATGGTTGCAGCAAGATGGAACTCCTCTTCACACGCTCTTTCTGTGCGCGAGTTCCTAAATGATCGCTTTCCAGAGCGGTGGGTACGTAGTGGTTCGTGGGCAACACCAGATCCCTTGAAATGGCCACCAAGAAGTCTGGACCCCACCATACCTGACAAATCGTTATGGTGAGTCATTCAGGCGCATATATCTGCCAGTTGGTATGCTATAAACGAAGAACTGAGCAATGCTGTTGAGGATGCACTTCGCACTATAATACCGGACATGCTTAAAATATTACAATAAGAACCTGGAGGCATATGGAAAGGTGGTAGGGAACATATCAATACACTGGACACTTAATACGTAAGTACTTGAAATAAAACAAAACAAGTCAACTAACATTCGATACTAGGGGGTGAGGGGACTTCTGCTCACTCTGAACATTGTACTCGCACAAACTTTCATCTGAAGACGGTAACTATACATCTTTTTGTGTTTTCATTTATTTATTGTCAGCTGCAACAAATGTACAAAATATTATCCTGGACACCAGCACTGTATGATATTATACGGAAATGAAAGTCCGTTGAGTTACGCTTTTAATGAAGTCATGTTTACGTGAATGATAAACTGTGAAAGGTTTTTGAACGTGTCTAGAGGAGAGTAAGTGGATTATCGAATTAAAAAAGGGCTATTATTTAAGAAACACATATATCTCGTCTATAAGAACACAGCAACGTCAGAAAGCGGTAACGATTTGCAGACGACCTACAGAGGCTGGATGAATGGTGCAGGGAATGGCAGTTGAGGCTGAACATAAATAAATGGAACATATTGCGCACACATAGGGAAAGAATCCACTACCATGTAACTACATACTGATGAAAAATTTCCGGAAACAGTAACTACCGTAAAACAGCCAGGCCCTTCTAACCGGAGCGACCTTAAGTGCAATGATCACATGAAACAAATAGCAGAGAAAGCTGACAGACTGAAATTCATAAGAAGAATTTGAAGGAACTGTAATTCATCCACTAAAGAAGTGGCGTACCAGGCGCTTGTTCGGCCGATTCTTGAGCATCTTTCATCCAGCAGAGACCCTTACCCAGTAGAAATAAATAGAAGAAATAGAGAAGATGCCCAACGAAGAGCAGAGCGTTTCATCAGTGGATAGTTTAGTCCGCATGAGAAAGTACCAGGTGTGTTCGATGAACTTGTGGCAGATGCTGCAAGAGAGACGTTACATGTACAGGTTTGTTGTTGAAATTTCGAAAAAGTACTTTCCGGGAAGAACTGGACAATATACTACTTCCTCCCATATATGTCTCGCAAAAGCACCACAGCGAGGAAATTCGACAAATTAGAAGTAATACACAGAGGGTTGTCGACAATCATTCTTCCTAGGCGCCACTTGCGAGTGGGACACGGAAGCGGGTATCAACTAGCGGTACCAGAAGTACAATCTACTACACACCGTTAGGTGCGCAGTGTTGATGTGGATGCTCTTGTAAGAAACAAAGTCACTACAGATGCAATCATGCTGGTTAATGTCCCCCTGGTAAAAGTAATTTGAGATGATCAAGATAAATGGAACACCCTGCATAGTAGTAAATGTTGCGTTCGGTCAGCGCTGACTCTTCTCTTAGCTCCGGTCTCAGTCATCCTAGAAATCTGACTGGAAAACTTAAGTGAAAATCTGGAGAAATATACTGCACAATATTAAAAGTCTGTGGAGCGCACACTTTCGGCCGACTCCACTTCGTCCCTTGTTCTGCCACTGCACTTTGGATGGCCGCTACCTTCTTTTAGTTTTTGAACACATGATTACTAATCGAATCTGTTTGGCTGTTGCCAAACGCGCTGTCTTTTTTGGATGATTGTACTGTGAACCTTTGCCGCCTCTTGTACAACAACGTCTAGATTCTTTATAAAATATCGTCCTGTGATCCTCCGTGGCTCTCCCATCGCTGTGGACTGTGGAGTGTTCGTAGAGCAGACCTAACTTTACTCTTAAGTACATAGTACTTTGTGGGATACCATTTACCTGCCTGCACACGATTCTACAATGAATCCATACGTCTAGTCTCACCCGTATCACCTACGGCGATGAAGGGTGTTTAAAAGAAAAGGTACGAACCAACACCGTAGATATAATTGAAGTCTTTATTCAAAAGTAATCACCAGAGGACTGAACACAACTATACCACTGTTTCACGACCCAAGGATCCCCTTTTCCCAGAACTCGTGTGCTGTGAAAGGAGCCAGTCCACCACTGCGTCCTTCGGTTCATCAGAGCTGAAACGCTTCCCTTTTTTTCTGGGCAAAACACATGGAAGTCGCAAGCCGACATGTCCTGGCTCCAAGGTGGATGTTCAAGCTAGTCCAACTTGAACTTGGCCGTTATACTGACGTGAGGGCGCGTTAGCGCGAAGCAGAGTCACTCCCTCCGTGAGCAGCAAAGGACTTTTACTCTTGATGGACTTGCGTAGGATACGGATGTTCACAGTACATGTCATGTCGATGGTTTTTCCCTGCTCGAGGAATGCGATGAGTATCGGACCTGGGACGTCGAAAAAGACAGTGAGCACAGCTTCAAATTTTTGAGGCGAGGTGACGACGGACGATTCTTTTTTTTTTTTTCATTTGAACACTCCTTATATATTTATACTCCGTAAACCACTACACACTGCATGGTCCACTCGTTAACCTTATCTCGTTCAACTCACAAATGAAGCGATGGAGTAATAATTCCTTGTGTGCTTATGTACTAGTTGTAATATCCCATATCTTGTCTTTTACGTAAGATGACAGCACAAATTCGACCGAAATGTCGCTATATTTCAACTACTAACACATTTTAAAATTTATCCTTTCTTTTAGGTTGGATCTTTCTTTTGCATTTTCCTTTTAATTTCCAGTTACAAACTTAACCGGAGAGCTAAATTGGTAGACTTTTTCTTATATTTTAACACATATTACATAGTTTTCCAAATATTGTTATTACACAGTCCTCTGGTGAATGTTGTTCCTAGGGTACGAAGTCCGACGTACTAAAGTCTTACATTTTAAAGTTCTTCCGACAGTTATTTGGTGATTTGCTTGTAAAGAATGTTGCTCTTGTATTCCTATTACTGTAAATAAATTGCTCAAATTTTTCATTTTGCGAAGCAGTTATTTTCAGAAAAGAATAGTTTCAATACTTATGTCCACAAACTCTGACGATACTTCCCTCAGAAAGAAGCAAAATGACACACAAAATTACGCCAAAGACTGAAAAATACTAGCTCAATAAGGAACTAACTTTTTGCGTTTCTTACGCTGATCAATCTTACGCTTCCGAAGTGCGTATAAACGCACCAGATCTACGTATTTTTTATCCAAAAGGAAGGTCAACTTACAGTTTTGGGGATTATAACAGAATACTGCTATTCGAATTAAGCAGATTATCGTGTGGTCCAGACTTGTGGTAGTTGTTTTACCATATTGTACGATTTTTCTAAAATGATACATATAATACGTCAGTCACTCTTCTCCCTGGGCGGAATGTCGTTTCTTCCAGAATGGAAAGTAAGTGACTGTCCGCCTTATACGGCACCTTTATTGCAGATGAGATTTGCATTAGGTGCCTAGTTGGACCTTTGACCTATGCTGAATAATCTGGTTTCCTCTTCCTCATTAGGGAAACTGACATGTACGGCCGATGTGCCAGGGAACTTCACGTGACCTTACCCGAGTTAGCGAGCAGAAATCTGCAGTAAATACACAGAAAGAGCTGTGCTTCACACAGGGGTAATATGATACGTTCCCAGCCTGAAAAAAAGTCTCTTTCCGGGACTTAGCAGTCGCCATGCGTACAGAACAAGCCCGTAACAAATCCAGCAGACAAAAATATGAAACAAAAACATTTACATGTGTTGTCTTATCACTCATTCAGCTGTTCATTTACATCACCTGCGACAAAACTGTGCAGGGAGGCCACTATATAAACGAGTTAGAAATTGAGCACCAGAAACCAACAGTTACTTTATGCAATGCCTGTTCATGCCACTGAGAAGGATTTTCTGGTGACTAAACGGTGCATGACGGAGGGTATCTTCTGAAAATGCTACTCATTCTGTGTCCTGTTCTATTTGCGAAAGGAGTGAGGGGAAAAAGAACCGTCTATGAACTCCGCACGAGGCCTAATTTATCTTATGTTGTCTCCGCAATCCTAACATGAGATGTACGTTGGTGGCAGCAGCATCGTTGGACAGTCTGCTGCAAATGTCAGTCGCTTAACTTTCTAAAGTTCAATAACGTTTCGCGAAAAGACCATTTCTTCGTATCTAGGAATTCCCATTTGAGTTCACGGACCATTCCCGTAATACTCGTGTATCGTTGTTCGACCTACTGGTAACAAATCTACAGCATCCTTGTGACCTGGTGGGAATCCCAAACATACTAACAGTTCTCAGGAGTAAGTAGACAATTTTTCTATACACTTAATAAGTATGATATACATTACCAGAATTCTTCCAATAAACTGAAGTCGATCATTCACCTTCTCTGCTGCCGACTTTACATGCTCATTCCATTTCATGTCACTACGCAAACATACGCTAGGTGTTTAATTGACATGACTGTGGCAAGCAGCACAACTCTAATACTCTATCGGAACATAGCAGGATGGTTTTTCTTATTCATCTGCATTAACTTGGAGATTTAGAGCAGGTTGTTATTTATAACACCAAATAATGATGTGTGTACTCTGAGTTTACATATCCGGACAGGCTGATCAGGCCTTGTCTCTCTCTCTCTCTCTCTTTCTCTCTCTCTCTCTCTCTCTCCCCGTTTCTCTGTCTCTCTCTCTTTCTGCGCTATTGCGTGTCTCAATGTACAGAGTCTGTTTCGTTCATGATATGGTTAATTTATTTTAACTTCGTGGCAGGCTGACCTTCCTGCCTCCATAGTCGTCTGTCGGTTGCATCAGCTGTCAGTGAACTGCCCGTAGTACAACTGTTGTGTAGTTATTTGGCATGATGGGACATGTATACTATTACTGCATGAATCTCGTGCATAGGTAATTGATAGTCGTAGTACAATTAATTAACTGCATCACTGCTGAACGTTACGCTATACAAGAACACTCTAGTAATGATGATGCCCCTGTAAATGTTGTTTTTGACTTTTAGTTACACAGCCTTTTATTTTCGTGTGATCAAATACGAGTGCAAAAGTAAGTGATAGTGAAAGAGACTGCAATGTACAACATTTGTATTTGAGCACTGACACCACTAGTTTTTATGTTAAAAGTGTCTTCATCCGTCTTTTACTCTTGAAAAGATGGTTTCTGGAGCACGCGAATAATGTGCTCTTTTACATGTTGAAGATAGTGACGAACCCCTGCCGACTGTGTCGCTCCTTATGTGCTGACGTAATGTGGGAAAACGATTAAATAAATGAAGAAACCAACAATTATTCCTCCTGGGCTGTAAAATTATTACTTTTCACTTTTTTCAATACCGACTATTAATATATAAAACCATCCCCAAATTTATAACTTCGGTTAACCATGTGAAACACTTTGTCAAATAAGGTTGTTCCATTACTTTAATTGCAGCAGTCACGTCTTCTTTGCACTCTCGATATCCAGTCCCAGATGTCAATTTTGTCAGTGTTTCTGCGCAATCTTCCACGTCATCTTTCGTCGATCACTTCATTGGTACCGTCCAATACACACATCTGCATCTACACTCCACAAGCCACTTTACAGTGTGTGGCGGATGGTACTCGGTTACAGCTGTCGCGTCGCCCTTTCCTGTTCCAGTCACGTATGGTTCGCGGTAAGAACAATTGCTGGTCTCCGTGTGGGCTTGGATCTCTCTTACTTTATCCTGATGGCCTTTTCGCGTGTTATACGTAGGAGGAAGCAATGAATTGGTTGATTCTTCTAGAAAAATATTCTCGCGGAGCTTACACAGTAGACCATACCATGATGCAGAACGCCTCTCTTGCAGCTTCTGCCACCAGAGTTGACTGAGCATCGCCGTGACAATTTCGCGCTTACTAAATAAATCTGTAACGGAACGTGCTGCTCTTCTTTGGATCTTCTCTATTTCCTCTAGTACCCCTACTTGGCACGGATCCCATACTTCCGAGCAATATTCAAGTACTGGTCGAACGAATGTTTTGGAAGATACTTGCTTTATTGATGGGCTACATTTCCTGATGATTTTACAATCGATCTCAGTCTGTCAACTGCCTTACTCGCAATTAATTTTTGTGGTCGTTCCCACTTACATCGCTCAGTACGCATACTCCGAGGTATTTTATGGAAGTAACTGCTTCCAATGATTCTTCTGCAATCTTGTGATTATACAATGAACCGTCTTTCTGTCTAAGTATTGAATATATACACTATGTGATCAAAAGTATCTGGGCATCCCAAAAACATATCAGCGACCTCAGTAGTCATTAGACGTCGTGACAGAGTAGAATGGGACGCTCCGCGGAATTCACGTGCTTCGAACGTCGTCAGGTGATTGAGTGTCACTGGTGTCATACGTCTGTAAGCGAGATTTTCAGACTCCTAAGCATCCTTAGGTCTACTGTTTCCTATTTGATAGTGAAGTGGAAACGTAAAGGGACACGTACAGCACAAAAGCGTAGAGGCCGATCTCGTCTGTTGACTGACTGACAGTGCAGACAGCTGAAGATGGTTGTAATGTGTAAACGGCAGGCATCTCTCCAAACCATCAAACAGGAATTCCAAACCGCATCAGGATCCACTGCAAGTACTATTACAGGCGGGAGACGAGAAAATTTGGATTTCATGGTTGAGCAACTGCTCATAAGCTACACATCATGTCGGTAAATGCCAAACGACGCCTCGCTTGGCGTAAGGACCGTAAACATTGGACGATTGAACAGTGGAAAAGCGTTGTGTGGAGTGACAAATCACGTACACAATGTGGCTATCCGATGACAGGGTGTGGGTATGCCGAATGCCCGGTGAACGTCATCTGCCAGCGTGTGTAGTGCCAACAGTAAAATTCGGAGGCGGCGGTGTTATGGTGTTGTAGTGTTTTTAATGGAGGGGGCTTGCACCCATTGTTCTGCGTGGCACTATAACAGCACTGGCCTACTCTAATGCTTTAAGCACCTTCTTGCTTCCCACTGTTGAAGAGCAATTCGAGGATGGCGATTGCATCTTTCGACACGATCGAGCACCTGTTCATACTGCATGGCCTGTGGCGGAGTGGTTACACAACGATAACATCCCTGTAATGGACTGGCCTGCACAGTCCTGACCTGAAACCTATAGAACACCTTTGGCATGTTTTGGAACGCCAGCTTCGTGCCAGACCTCACCGACCGACATCGATACCTCTCCTCAGTGCAGCACTCCGTGAAGAATGGCTGCCATTCCCCAAGAAACCTTCCAGCACTTCATTGAACATATGCCTTCGAGAGCGGAAGCTGTTATCACGGCTAAGGGTGGGCCAACACCATATTGAATTTCTGCATTACAGTTGGAGGGCGCCATGAACTTGTCAAGTCATTTTCAGCCAGGTGTCCGGATACTTTTGGTCACATAATGCATATCACTTTACTTATGTTATGCGTCAAAAGGCATGTCCTGCATGAAGCGTCAATCCACTGAGTAGGTGTGGATTCTCTCGGGTGCGTCCACGCATCAGATGCCGTAGTCACGGTAACAGAAGTTCACAGTAAGAAAGAAACAAGCACACGCCTTTCATGTGATCATAATTCTCTTCTGGATGATTTCTTTTCTTTGCGGTACTTTTATAATCGAAGAGCTGCAGACTTCAGGGCAATTTTAGGTATTCACTTATATATAAATAATTTTAATCATCTGTGCATTAATTGTGGCATCTTCCAAAGACTGCAGTACCACACCAGAGTAGGTAACGCACTTCGATAACACAGACGTTCGTGAGGACTCGCTATGATCCGCAACGAAAAAAGAGAGAGGCTAGAGAAGACACGCCCTCTCTCTCAGCACAGTAGCGTTCTCTCACGGAAGTCAGCATAGAGCCGAGCATGGAAGAGCCCTGCCACAGTTCATGACCTCAGCTGCGGATTAAAGTGTTATTCAAGTCTCACACTGAAATTTACGTTTGTAAATGTTTGTCGTCGTCGTGTGGCCCTCATTCGTTACCTGCAATAACCCAAAACTGTTCCTTACCTTTTCTACTGCTACTGGATCGCCATCTGACAGCTACATCGAACTGCGATATGAATATACTTACTCTGGTTTACTATACTCTATTAATTGCTGGTGGGCTGTCATAATAAGTCGCTGTATTTATTACCAAAGCTGCCGTTCTTCTTTAATAGCAAAGCTGACGTTATTCTTTAATTAATTTCACAGAAGTTACGTAATTCATAGTTAAACTTTTTCTTGACAACAATAAAATTTTGCAAAGTTTTATGTTGATTGTTTTTGGGATGGATTATAATTAGAAATGCAATATTGTTGGCAAAAGTTAATTATATTCTGAATGAAATTATTTTACAAACGTTCAAATGGGACTTACTTTTTACAATAATCTTACAACTAGCAATGCGCAAACATACCTTTAGTAGTCTTGAGTTTCTCAAAAAATTAATTCAATAATATTAGTTCCTCTTATGATAATAGTTAACTGATGTCTCTGTACATCCGTTTATAGTCTCTTGTAAATCATAGCTGGTGGCTGGCAGGCACACTGCTCCTCTCAACCTCTCGCTTCAGACCTGCTACCGGCTCGCTTCACTTCTCGCAATTCTCCGTCACACACCGTCAGGTAGCTTGCGGAGTATGGATGTAGATGTACTACTGACTTGCTATGAACGCTAAAGTGCCGTTTCTCCTGCCAACAATGCTTTCTGGTGCAGACAATCCCTGCTACCATTACAAAATGTATCAAAGCGCGTTCTTTCCCGCTCTTTTCTTAAAATGTATCCATACGCGGTCTCTCCCGCCCTTTTTGTAATTATATCAATTTGTGGTCTCTCCTGTCAATAATACTTTGGTGCAGACATTCCCTGCTACCACAATTATTTCCAACATGACAAATATTAATTATTCCTACTTAATCATATTAATAAAATATAAACATCTTTCATAAATTGTTGTTTGACAATAGCCAATAGACATACACACGTCTTACAATGTAATAAAGCGAACTAATACTTGTATTTCATATATTGCAATTTCAATGAGTCGTCTTACACAGCAATAAAAGAACCTACAGTTATGGCCAGACAACTGTCGTTTCGTCTGGTCATAACAGTAATAAAAATGACCGCCCCCGGTAGCTGAATGGTCAGCTTGACGAATTGTCAGTCCTCTGGGCCAGGGTTTGATTCCCGGCTGAGTCGGGGAATTTTCTCCGCCCAGGGACTGGGTGTTGTGCTGTCCTCATCATCATCGTATCACGCTCATCGACTGCAGTTCGCCGAAGTGGCGTTAAATTGAATGACCGGCACCCGGCGAACGGTCTACCCGACGAGGGACCCTAGCCATGCGATTAAATAAATTAATAAAAATGTGAGGTAACATCTGAGCTAGCCAAGGATCCGGTCATCTATATGCGCAAATTTTCTTCTGTACGTTATCGGATATTAATTGCTAGCGTATTGCATTTTATGTGGCGGGGATTGGGTACCAACCCAGCATTTGCCTGCAAGAGCGTGAAAAGTCGCCTATAAACCACATTCAGTCTGGTCAGCGTACCATCCCATGTGTTGTAAATGCGATCTAGGACTGGCTCGCATCCCCGTCTCGCAAGATAGCACGTTGCGAATTAAGCTATACGAGCTGACCAGCCCTCATCTGAAGAAATGAAAATCTGAGAATCCAAATGTTCGGACAGCAAGCATTTCATTCAGAAAGAAGTCAACACGTGCAGGCTGATCTCACAGCTTTAACGCACACGAACAATGGAATCGCGTTCGGGAGGGCGGCGGTTCAAACCCTCGTTCGGCCATCCAGATTTAGGTTTTTCGTGATTTTCCTATATGCGTACGTAAATGCCGGGATGGTTCCTTTGAAAGGTCACAGCCCATTGCCTAACCATCATTAAAAAAAAAAGTAAGCTTGTGCTCCATTTCAAACGATTTCTCTGTCGACGGGACTTTAAACTCTAATTTTCTTTCCTTCCGTAAACCGACATAAAACAAAAACTCCATTGTCTTTACCATTGCGCCTTCTAAAACGATGCAAACAAAATACAATATTTGCATTGAAAAAGCAAAAATTTCCTATTTGATAACATTCATAGGCAACGATCTCTTAATTTCCGGTTGCACAGCTAATCCGTGTTGTGAAACTGTCGGATAATCCCCCAGGCTATCTTTCACTTGAGCAATTCTTCCTGGTGTCGGATACTTTACTAGCGATCTCATTACTGTTAAGAGTAGCCTATGCTCTCTGAATCAGATTTGTCGTGACCACAAAGTATCTTAAACGTTTGAAATCGTAGCAATTTAGGTCGACCAACAGCAATTACTGCTCATAAAGCTCCTTATGTAGAAAAACAATACAATTCGTCGTACTTTTTAAATAATTTTTGCAATATTTTTACAAAGCACCCTATGAACTGAGGGTTCGTGATACTGACAGCGCAACACTTGTCTCTTTAGCAGTTAAACCACACGTCTTTTGAACTGGAACACAGTTTGGCGACTTTCCAGTTTCACCTCAATCTGTTACTAGCAGTGTATGCAGTTTCAATTCAATCTACAATAAACTACTATTCAGCAAATGCTTTCATCTTTGTTATCAAATAACTAGTGAAAATTCAGTCTGCTAAGCTACTGCGTTTCATAACGGTGGCGTCAGTTTTGTCGTCGTAACTGAACTGCAAATGACTGAAGTTGAATTCCGCATTCACTGCAGGAATTTTTGTCACTCAGTTCGATTTTGAAACACTGGCAAAACAGTGATAAAATTACCCATCTTCACTTTGAGATCACGCTAATTTACCAAGTAAGGTAGTAAAAGTTTAGTACATTTTATTTCCAAATTCTGTTCAAATTATTAAACGTTGGTGCCGGAGGAAAATGGTCTTGTTGCAATGTCACTAAATCACGTCTTTTGTTTTACCGCTTACAAAATCCCACTTTAATTTCAGAACAATGGCCATAAATTTCTCGGCTCATGAAACAGGCTTCAGGGCTTTTGACGTAGTGTCGCAAGTATACTACCGATATAACAATTGCTGATTAGTTTACGGTGTGAAGTGTTTGACCCATGTCAAGTAATAAATCGGTGCAGGAAATATCTTGTTTGTTTTATGGATGACCAAGCATTCGTGCAGAATTAACATCCAAATTTGGTTTCACAAAGTATTCAACAGCAGAAAGGTGAGAAACCGACAAAATGGATAATGGATAATTTGAAAGAAACATTTGTTATGGACAGTTTCAAAGGTAGTATCAGGCAACGATTAACTGACAGGTGGGGAGGAATGCAATGGAAGACTGATGGGTGCCTTTGAGTGGTGAAATAGTAAAGGCAGCAATGGCTCAAATAGGCTGATTTCCCCGTCCAAATCCTTGGATAACACGCAAAGTATTGAATCTAACCGACGAAAGAAGGAAATATTAAAAAAACCATCAAGCGAAGCAGGCAAAAGAAAATACAGTTGTCTAAGAACGAGACGACAGAAAGTGCAAGATGACTAAGAAGGATTAGCAAATGAACAAACGCAAAGCTGTAGGGTATGTTTGAAAATGGGGAAATAGATGTCGTGTATAGAAAAATTAAAGAAATCTTTGGAGGGAGGAGGAGAACTTGTTTGAATGCCAAGAGCTCAGATGGCAAGCCAATAACAAGCACAGAAAGGAGACTGAAAGGTGTAAAGAATATAAAGGATGGCCATACAAAAAGTAATCGAACTTGAAGACGGTATTATAGAAAGTGAGGAGGAAGCTGATGAAGACGAGGTGGGACATATGATACTGCGGAAAGAATTTGATAGAGCACTGATGATCCATATCGAAACAATGCACCTGATACAGATGAAGTTCTCTTAGAATTATTGAGATACTTGGGAAAGCGTTCCATGACAAAAATTTTCAACGGAATTCAGAAAAATATCATAATTCCAGATGCAAAGAAGGCAGGTCGAGACAGATGTGAATATTATCAATATAGTTTAATAACTGCCAAAGTTTTCCAAATACTAAAACGGAATATTAAAAAAGAATAAAAAGATAGGTAGAAGCCTATCGGGGAAGTTCAATTTGGAGAGCAAGACTAGATAGAGGAGTGCCCTCCAAATTACCAGAATTTCCCCTGCATGAGAAAGAAGCGTCTTGACTTGGAACAATTGCGCAGAACACGGACAACGAATAACAGAAAACGCAACAATCATGGCAGAAGCGCGGCTTGCGTTTATTGATGTCGTGTGGCTTCATCTTCAAAATGCGTCTCGGGAGCTGCCAAGCAAAACGTTCACTAAACTCTTAAACAATGTCTTAGCAGGCATATTGTGGAAAGTTCAGGGATTTTCTGATGGTAGTGAACCATGCAACGACTATATTACAAATTTAAATGTCTCTTTTGTAAATTACAAGTGGTGCTCTTTGTATTTTATTTAATATTGTGCTTAAAACCATATGATAAATAAACAAATAATAGAAACTGAGAAGGCTTTGAGAGAAACCAGTCAGAAATTCGGAAAAAGAAATAAAAACATTGCAGTTTACGGTTGAAAATATCATTCTGTCGGAAACAGTGAAGAACTTGGATGATAAGTTGTATGGAAGGATAGTACGGTATAACCCCGATTTACCGAAATGATGGTGAGAACCCGTTTCGTATAACAAACCTCTAATATGTATTACAGTATTCTTCACTGTACATACTTCTGAAAGTTTTGAAGGTCAAACAATTTTAAAAATCTAAGGCTCAAATTATAGTTTAGTATTACTGTATATTAATATGCAGTGCAATGTACTTCATTGTTTATAGTGTTGCGCAGAAGTACAGACGGAACAGAAAGAAACCACCAGTCGAATGCACTGTTGTTGGTAGAGCAGGTTTGTTTAGACGTTCACAGCAGCCCAGCACATTCTTGCCTAGAATTATTTCTGTAAGTACTTGCTTTTTGCCGTTTTGTGGAGGCATTTCGGTGAACTCGGGTTTCGGTTGATCCAAGTTCGATTAACTGTGGTTTTACTCTATATCGAATAGAGCTAAGTGGACAAAAAATTAGCAAAAATAAAACAAGGGTGATGGAAAGACGCTGAAGGAATTTGATTGAGAAATGAGAAACTAAAAGTCGTAGAGGATTACTGACGATTGCAGGAACATTGAAGGTATAAAATGTAGACAACAGCAATGAAATTGTTTCTGTAAAAGATAAATTTGTTAATTTCTAATACAAATTTTGTTATAAAGTCTTTTCTACAGGTATTTGTCAGAGCTGTTGCCTTGTATGGAAGAAAAAAGTGGAGAATGTACATTTAGAATAAGATGAAAATGGAAATTTTCTAACTGCGATACTACAACAAATTGATGAAGATTAGATGGGAAGATCAAATAACAAATGAAAAGTTACTCTATCGAACTTAGTAGAAAAGGAATTTATGACATAGCTTCACTAGAAGAAGGGATCAGGTGATAAGACGGATGCTAATGCAACAAGAAATCGTCAGTTTAGTAATGGGCGTGAGGTGAGTGAAAATTGTAGAGGGAGACCAAGTTTACATTTAGAAAGCAGGATCAAGAGGAATAAGGTTGCGGTAGTTATGCACAGGTGCAAAGGCTTGTACTGGAAAATTGGTGTGGAGAGCTTCGGACTGATGACTGCAACAACAACAACAACAACAACAACAGAAACAAATATTCACAACAAACTCTGCACTAATCTTGCACAGGACTTTCTCACAGTTTTAACTCTTTTTGCAAATTTGGTGTAGACACTTTGATGTGATTTAGCTATACTGTAACCTAAATCATAGATTATATACGTATACCAATATTCTATCGCTTGAGTCTTGTCCCACAGATACGCAGGGTCAGCCATCGTTAATCGAATTTGGCATGTTACTGGTTAAGGGGTGGCCGGTTGCCCTTCCTGCCGCCACCCCATACCCCCGGGACGAAATTAGTGTACCCCAACTGTCTGTGTCGAGTGTAATCCATGGATTAGTGCGAATGTGCTCAGATGTCTGCGCGCCGTGTAGCTGAGGCGGAACATTGGGACCAGCCCTGTACTCACCTATAGGGATGTGGAAAACCACCTAAAAACCACATCCAGGCTGGCCGGCACATCGGCCCTCGTCGTTAATCCGCCGGGCGGTGGCGCGGCGCACCTACCCGAGTTCAGGAAGCAGTGCGTTAGCGCTCTCGGCTACCTTGGCGGGTCATACGCATGCCTATACGGTGTCTGTTTTTTCGGACCTCTACGGTATATGGCTCTTTCACTGTAGATGCACGATAGTGTTCGACTTATTGCTGGAATACAGCAGGCTGCGAACAAAGAGGAATAATAGAACGGGGACACTACACTGAACTCCAAGTGTGTGTGTGTCACACGGCGATTTGGGTCGGAATGAAGGCGTGCGCCGATAGGTGAAGCTGTTAAGGCGACCTACCGCACAAAGCGGAAAATTCAGATATCAATCTCGGTTCAGCACAAGCTTTCATCTGTTGCCATTGAGTTATTTCAATGCCTCGTTGCAGCAAAAATTGGACCTCTTTTGTCAACTATTTCATAGGTTTCTAGTCAATTAACGAATACCATATTTTGAAGTTCGTTCATGTTTGCACCTGTGATTACTGCTTGGTCCCTCCGCCACGTGCATCATTTTCCATTACAAAAAAAAAGGGCTCAATCGATTTTAGCCGCACGCTTTGTATCCGCTGAAAATGAAAGAATAGAATTTTTACATTTCCGTAATTTTGGATATATTTACCTTGGTGATAAACCGAGTAATAAGGAATTTTATGACGCTATGCTAAGTATCTAACGAAACACGTTCAACACAAGCACTTCAGAAAAACTCTACGAACACAACTGATACGCATACAAAATTTAAAATCGACGTATGTGAGTCTGGAAAGAGTACCAACATAACAAAACACAAACAGTGATGCCAACGCCACCTGTGCACCAGACCGAAAGCTTTGCACATTGCGCCCAAAGTGAAGTGGGTGTCCCACCAACGCAAAATGCCATTACTAACAACAGTAAAAATAATAATATCACTTGCTCCTGATGGTAGGTGTGTATGCGATGGCTATCGGACACCGACAGTGCGTGGGTACGAGGGCAGCTGCTTCTGTGAACTGCGAGTAGAAACGGAAAATCCTTTTGTGGCTAAATGCAGCCACATCTGCGCGACGCAAAAAGAGCAGCTCGTTACGCACCACAGACCGATAACCGCCTGCCCTCATTACAGGCCACAGCGACAGTTGGGCCAATTAATCACGTTCCCTTCCTATAAAGCACCGCGCAGCCAGTACTGTGCCTCTTCCGCAATAAGGGACAAAGTGTCACCATTTCGATGCGCCGATTTGTACGTGTCTCGAATGACAAGTGTGGCTTACTATTTGATCGATTTTTTGACAGCGTAAAATCACACGCGTCGAAACAATGGTTAGCAAGTTTCCCTCTTGCGGTTGGTCCTGGTGCACGACGCCTGCAAAAAGAAGACAGCGCGATAGGGTATGGGTAAATAGAGGTGCTTCGTGGATAGGGCCACACGAACAGAAAATTTATGTCCAACGGCAGCATAGTATAATTGTCAGCAGGAAATTTAGTGGCTGGCACGTATGACAAACACACTCTCCCCGGTGCGTCAGGAAACATATATACTGATCTCTCGCCTGTTTTATGACTTTAGAGAAATACGATTTAATTTAGCGTAGCGCGATTTGTTTCATGGCGCATGTACGTCTTTCAATGTCACGCTGTCCAGATTCGCTGAACAGAAAAAAAATGAAATGCGTTTATCACTGCACTGACATTGTTCTGAACGGTTCTCCTTCATCATGACATTCAATTTCCTTTACACTTCATCTGCTGAATGAGAATAATAATAATAACCATAATCTTAACTCAGTAACAACTGGCTTGGATACATTATCGGACTGAACAAAAATAGATTTTCATCAACGCGAAGGTTGGTTTTAACACCACAATGCTTTACTAGGCATGGTACCATTAGAGATTATATGCTGTTGTCTTCCTTTGACCCGGGAACTGACTTACCTAGCCAGTTACTAGGAGACCTGCAATTAACGTGGACGCCGAATTTAGGTGTAACTAGATATTTTTCTCGTTAAGAAACATTAACAGAAGTGAAGGAATTGATCAGCTACTGATAAAAATCCCAAGACTGCGAATTGAACCCAAGACGTATGGATCAATAGGCACTTTACCACTGAGCCATTTTTCTACTAAATCTTTTATTGGTCTGAAATGCAAGAATTAAAAGGCTCTACAAGTGCTGATGCAGAGGTTTATCGTTGCGAGTATATCAGTGTCGTCCATGCACAATATTTCGATAACATGACACGCTGTCTTCATAGGGTGTTAGTGAGACTGGTAGTCAAGTGGAACGGGTCCACTGTTTGTATCTAGCAGTCTTAGGCAGCATCTGATGAAGACAACGAGTCACATTGACGAAGTATTGTGCACTCACATCTGCCAGGACACCCGACACCTCAAAATGGCAACATATCGCTGGTAAAGCAGTCAGGACTACATTAGTCAGTACACTCGTCTTCTTCAAATTATTTACACTAAAAAAGAAAATAATGGTAATAATGATAACGATAATAATAATAATAATAATAACAATAATATGATGATGATCATCATGATGACAAAAAGGTGGACTATAGCATTGAACATTTTACATCCAAAGTAACACAGCTTTATCTAACAACATTAATTGCTTTTAGTTCTTCTTGTAGAAAATTTTATTTGTGCCATGTTATCGAGACTTTTCAGACGTACCAAAATAATTCTCAGACTTGTACTTTCCATGATTTATGGTTAAACCATGTATCACTTCTAATTAAAACTCGGCAGAAGATGGTAGAAAGACCCTTCAGCGAGAAGATAAATGAGTTATCGGATACGGCGAGGAGAACTGCGTCATATAATTAAATTCACCTCAATTAGTCACAATATTAAAACTAAAAAGTTACTAATCAATCGGATGAAATTCTTCCTGCTAGTCATGTCGAAATGAATTATAATACATTCATTTAGGTTTCGTTTTGGTCATCTATAGACCACATTTGACGTTAGTTGCATGAGCTTTCACCACTATTTATTTATCCTACTGGTCATTGTTTCTTCGAATTATTGCTGTGTGAAAAATTTACTCTTTGCCAGCTCTTCCCCAGTGTCCTCGAATCGCTGAAACTCGTTCACCTGTTGCCTAAATTTACTTCTAATCACCACATCGTCGTCTTAAATCTCTGACTTCGCGATACCTATCATCACCATCCGAAAAAATTTTGACTCCGATTCTCTTAGGATAAATTAATAATCAACAACAATAAAAATTAAATACTGAAGAATCTACGTGTATTAAAGGTATAACTGTTAAGTGCACGATCTTCAACAGTTCTTGAAACAGAACATAGTTTCTTAGTGAGAAAATAAATTCAAGAATTCATTGTAAATACAAATTGTGAGACTTACAATGTATAGAACTGTGAATATCAAAGTACATATCCACGGACTGTACGAGGAATTGAGGAGGAATGATGGTAATTAGAGAAACAGGAGTTGTATATCTTAATGTTCTCCTTGGAATTGACAGGTACATGTCTTTTACGAGACAAATCTTCTTCTTATGAAGTTAAGTTGAATGCAAACCGAAACAAAACAAATGAAGTGTAGGCAGAGAGACTGAAAAAAAAAACCCGAATACTGAAGTCCACGTTACGTGTACTAGGTAACACAAAATTTTAAGAGTGGCTCAAATGGGACTTAACTTCTGAGGTCATCAGTCCCCTAGACTTAGAACTACTTAAACCTAACTAACCTGAGGACATCACTCACATCCATGCCCGAGGGAGGGTTCGAACCTGCGACCATAGCGGTCGATCGGTTCCAAATTGTAGGGCCTAGAACCGCTCGGCCACTCCGGCCGGCAATTTTAGAGTAAAAAAGAAATAACAAAGGCTAGAAAATACCTCAGTGATCGGTATCAGTAATTCGTAGAGAGTCCAAAGACTGTACAGGAGAAGAAAAATTCGTACATAAAAATAGGAACAACAGAAATCACGCCTGAAGCTCCACAAGTTCAGGTTTTCTGAATAAATAATTATGAAATCATTGAAAGTATTCAGAATTCCGGAAATGGTGACATTACATTATCTTTCCTCTTTCATCCGCAAGAGGTTAACGAAGCTTATTTTTGAAGTGAAAATGCCGGTAAGAACGCTAATTGCCTGGGCGAGAGACAGGGAGGGAGAGGGAGAGGGTGAGAACGGGAGGGGGGGGGGGGGGGAGGGGGCAGAGAAAAAGTGGCGTTCCCTGTCGGTGCTACAAAGACACTCAGATCGCAAGAACACTTGGTTAAGAATGCCACAATCATTTTCAAATCACTGACAGACATGGCGGCGTCATGTGTGTTTGTGGGCTGCTACTGGTTTTATCCGGAAAATTTAGCGTTTTGCGGTGGAAGAATATTGATTGTTTGGAAATGAAATGCAACAAAAACAGCAATTTCGATCTTGTTTCTTCACAAACTTCTCTTTTGTTGCATGTTTACACATTTTAGGTGTTCCTTAACTGCTTTATAGTTAAAATTTTCTGCCAGACATTATTTTAATCCTTAATTCATTACTATTTGTCATATAACATCACACTTTGATTAAAATATTCAATAATCTCACAAAATAGTAAAGCACCCAAAAGACATGGTCGAACGCCAGAGTAATAATATAAATGTTCACAGCACCGGTGGGTGTGGTATCAAGTATCGATATAACACGACCGGCATCTTCATGTTGGCAATGGATTTGCAAGTTTTTGTCAAATACCGATAGCAGTCACAAAGGATCTGGCAGACACAATGGTGTGTGCCTGCTGAGCCATGCCTCCATGGCTCTGGAGAACGAGCGCCCTCTGCCGCTCCGATACATGGCGGCCAGCAGCAGCCAGTCACAGCACTCGCACTTGGAGCCTCTGTGCTAAGTGGTGCTATTCAGACGCCGCCTAGTTGCGACTCCGACACCATTGTCCATGCCTCAATCCAGAGAGTGAGCACTGTGAAGGGCACAGAGAAGCCCCACACTCAAGTGAGACAGCGTTATCAGCGTCTGGAAGAGGAAGGGTCTCATTGTAGGTCTGCATTTGTCTGTCTGGTCGCATCGTACAATATTCAGAACTGTGGGGTATTCCAATGTGACAGTGGCTCAATGATGGGCTGGATATGAATATGAGGGCAGGCACACTTGTCATCAAGGTTCTGACCAACAATGTCTAATCACGTCATGGAACAATCGCCATACTGTACACCAAGATCATAATAACCCTTTTAACATCTATACCTGGAGTCCAGGTATAGATCAGGCAGACTAGGGAATTACTTTCATATGTATTTGATGCTATGACCGGGAAACATGAACTGCTGATCAATGACGTCGCATGCTGTTCGCGGTTCCGCACAGCGTCAGACGATCACTGCCATCTATATGGTAATGACATGAGGAGTGGTACCAATCTTTCAATGTTTGTGAGAGGGGTATGTCATGTTTTGGGTAGACATCAGGCACAACTCCAGGTCACTGGGGATAGTGATTGAGCGAACTCTACTGGCACAATGGTACGTCACTGACATCGTGTGTCCTTACTCCATTTCTCGTGCGACAGTGTTGTGGTGCCTTTTTTTCAACAGGACAATGCCTGTACACACATGGCACATGTCTCTATGAACTGTTAGCATGATTCTGAGGGACTCCGGTGCGCAAGCAAGATCTCCATATCTACCCCTTATAGAACATGTACAGGACCAGCTCGATGTCAACTTCATAATAGTGCCAGTGTCCTTAATGTTAAGGGCCAGTTACAACGGATTTGGACCAGCTTATCTCAGCAACGGATACAAGAGCTTTATGACACCCTCACCAACCGAGTCATTGCATTCATGTAGACTAGAGGGCATGCAACATTGCATTGATAAGTAAGCTTATAGTGTAAAGTTCTTTGTTAATGTAACACGATATTTTAATCACTGAAATAACATTACGTATGCTCTTAACCTTGAAGTTTCAGTTCGTCCCCTCCTCGGTGTTTCACTTTGTTGTCTAGTTGTGTATATAGTGAGTGACTCTTCAAAAACTACCACTGTGGATATTTTACAGGCAAGATAGGCAATCGATGAACAGTATTCACAGCATAAAAGTGCTTAAAGAGGCGCACAGATTTAGTCTACACCATCATTTATACGATGATGTAAAAGATGATTAATATCTCTACGTGTTCATTTCACCTACATAAACACCTACATCCATACTCCGAAAGCCAACTTATGCTGTGTGAGGGAGAGTACTTTGTGTACCAGTGTCATTTCCCCCTTTTCCTGTTTCTGTCATGTATGGTTCGCGGGAAGAACAATTACTGGTAAGCCTTTATAGGGACTCGAATCATTCTTATTTTATATGTATGGTCTTCTCGCGAGATATACGTATGAAGAAGCAACATATTTGTTGACTTTTCTATGAACGTATGTTCTCGAAACTATAGAAGTAAATCATGTCGTGATGCAGAACGTCTCTCTTGGAGCGTCTACCACTGGAGCTGACTGAGCGTCTCCGTGAGGCTTCCGCGCTTACTAAATGAACGTGTAACAAAAAGCGCCGCTCTTCTTTGGATCTTCACTATTTTCTCTATCGATCCTAATTGTTGGGGATCCCAGACAGCTGAGGAACATTCAAATGCTGGTCGTACGAATGTCTTG
The DNA here is from genome assembly GCF_023897955.1 of Schistocerca gregaria. Taxonomy (NCBI): domain Eukaryota; kingdom Metazoa; phylum Arthropoda; class Insecta; order Orthoptera; family Acrididae; genus Schistocerca; species Schistocerca gregaria. The sequence goes on along the minus strand of NC_064922.1, from coordinate 311,235,120 downwards.
TAAGCTACTTCCTTTGTTTATGGATTACATTTTTTGAGGATTCTTCTACTGACTGCCAGTCTGGCATCTGTGTTACTCGTGATTAATTTTTTATGTGGTCGTTCCACTTTAAACTGCTCCGTAAGCATACTTCTAGATATTTTGTGGAAGTAACTTCTTCCAGTGATTGTTCTGCAGTTGTGTAGTCATATAATGACGGACAACTCGCTGAGTACGTATTCGCAGTACATTACATTTGTTTCTGCTGAGGTTTAATTACCACTCCCTGCACAAAGTGCCTATCTTCTGATGGTCTTCCTGCATTTCGCTACAATTCTCCAGCGTTGAGACTTCTCTGCATATAATAGTATAATCCACAAAAAGCCTCGTGGAATTTCCGATCTTATCTACAGTATCACTGGTCCTATAACACTCCCTTGGGGCAGGCCCCTTTCAATTGAATAGCGCATATCTTTGGTAAGACAGTGATGGTAAAGGCGACATGAATCACAATGGAGTTTGTTCCAGCTTTCTAAAACAAATAGTAGATGAGACACTATAATTACACTTTGGCGATTCACTCAGCGAAGATTTCTACACTATTGATTTGAGATCTTATTAAATAGAAACCATTTGAGGCTTTCCTACTTACTGTGGTAATATTAATTAATAATTTGGAATTATTTATCGTAATGTATTTGTTAATTGTGGCTGTAAGAGGTTATTAATAACATTGTGTCACTGGTAAAATATATTTGAACCCCAACCATTGCTGTAGCAAAATGTAGAAATAAAGAAATTTCATGTATAGCGACATAATGTGGTGGCATCACCATGATCTTGATTCACATACGAGGAACCAAACCGCAAAACTTATTGGTTGTCGGTTTACATCTATGTGAGGATCAGTTTCAGATCTCAAGGGTTATGAGAGCAGAGTATGCTATACACTATATGAAAAAATGGAAACATGAGTCACAGTATCATGTGAGCGATAGTTACAGGTCAAATTCTAACCAGGTTTCACGATCATACATGGGCGCCACAGCGTGCTTATACAGGGTGTTACAAAAAGGTACGGCCAAACTTTCAGGAAACATTCCTCACACACAAATAAAGGAAAGATGTTATGTGGACATGTGTCCGGAAACGCTTAATTTCTATGTTAGAGCTCATTTTAGTTTCGTCAGTATGTTCTGTACTTCCTCGATTCACCGCCAGTTGGTCCAATTGAAGGAAGGTAATGTTGACTTCGGTGCCTGTATTGACATGCGACTCATTGCTCTTCAGTACTAGCATCAAGCACATCAGTACGTAGCATCAACAGGTTAGTATTCATCACGAACGTGGTATTGCAGTCAGTGCAATGTTTACAAATGCGGAGTTGCAGATGCCCATTTGATGTATGGATTAGCAAGGGGCAATAGCCGTGGCGCGGTACGTTTCTATCGAGACAGATTTCCAGAACGAAGGTGTCCCGACAGGAAGACGTTCGAAGCAATTGATCGGCATCTTAGGGAGCACGGAACATTCCAGCCTATGACTCGCGACTGGGGAAGACCTACAACGACGAGGACACCTGCAATGGACGAGGCAATTCTTCGTGCAGTTGACGATAACCCTAATGTCAGCGTCAGAGAATTTGCTGCTGTACAAGGTAACGTTAACCACGTCACTGTATGGAGAGTGCTACGGGAGAACCAGTTGTTTCCGTACCATGTACAGCGTGTGCAGCCACTATCAGCAGCTGATTGGCCTCCACGGGTACACTTCTGCGAATGGTTCATCCAACAATGTGCCGATCCTCATTTCAGTGCAAATGTTCTCTTTACGGATGAGGCTTCATTCCAAAGTGATCAAATTGTAAATTTTCACAATCAACATGTGTGGGCTGACGAGAATCCGCACGCAATTGTGCAATCACGTTATCAACACAGATTTTCTATGAACGTTTGGGCAGGCATTGTTGGTGATGTCTTGATTGGGCCCCACGTTCTTCCACCTACGCTTAATGGAGCACGTTATCATGATTTCATACGGGATACTCTGCCTGTGCTGCTAGAACATGTGCCTTTACAAGTACGACACAACATGTGGTTCATGCACGATGGAGCTCCTGCACATTTCAGTCGAAGTGTTCGTAGGCTTCTCAACAACAGATTCTGTGACCGATAGATTCGTAGAGGCAGACCAATTCCATGGCCTCCACGCTCTCCTGACCTCAACCCTCTTGACTTTCATTAATGGGGGCACTTGAAAGCTCTTGTCTATGAAACCACGGTAGCAAATGTAGAGACTCTTCGTGCTCGTATTATGGAAGGCTGTGATACAATACGCCATTCTCCAGGGCTGCATCAGCGCATCAGGGATTGAAAGCGACGGAGGGTGGATGCATGTATCCTCGCTAACGGAGGATATTTTGAACATTTCCTGTAACAAAGTGTTTGAAGTCACGCTGGTACGTTCTGCTGCTGTGTGTTTCCATTCCATGATTAATGTGATTTGAAGAGAAGTAATAAAATGAGCTCTAACATGGAAAGTAAGCGTTTCCGGACACATGTCCACATAAAATATTTTCTTTCTTTGTGTGTGAGGAATGTTTCCTGAAAGTTTGGCCGTACCTTTTTGTAACACCCTGTATAGTCCACATACCGTAGAGGACTGAAGAACAGAGAGAAGTATAGTATCTAAACACACAAATACTTCCTATGTTAGATTACGTTCAACTAAATATTACAGGATGGCTGCGATCCAGCTGCCCATAACGATTCGCTTTATACAACCACACATGACACAACTCTCTTGTTGGGCAGTTCGCTCTGTAGATGGGAAGCACATTATCAATATGTGGCAGAATAACTGATGAAGTGCACGAAAATGTCTTTTAGATGTATTGTACAAATATTGTTCATGAAACTGCTTTAGCACATTAACGCAGCGAATCGTATATTAATATTTTCATTGCATTATGTATGCGAAAGTTGTTACTTCCGTGCTTTCCATTTTGATTTACCTGTTAATTTAGTTCTTTCCGACGGTCAAACACACTTTACATAGCATCGCTTCTGAACCATTTACGAAATATTAAGTACCGTAAACGGAATAAACTTACAGAGATATCCAAAACCTATGTGACTACACCACTAGTTACTCAAAGGAAGATTGGAGACACTTGGATAAGTATGGCAAAAATAAGGTCTGTCTCGGACCAAAAATATTCTGTAGCTCATGCCCAGCCCTCACTTGTATTTTTTACAGTATGGTGCTATTTGCTAACAGTTGATCAAAGCTCTGAGAGGAATCTTATATGGAATATGTGCTTGTCACCTGTTTGGATACCATTCCAATACAGATGTAACGTTGGTTGCATCAAACGATATCGGTAGGGGCAGCTGAATCACCCTGCATATAATTTTTGTTCAAAATATAACTGTTATTTATATACGTATTCCATAGTTACGGTCAAAGCAGTTACCTAGCAGTAATTTTTTCAGGTCATTTTCGAATATAATTATGTGTACATAACATCAGTATTTTATCAGTTTTACGTTTCACTGAAAACGCAACGCACACTACTGGCCATTAAAATTGCTACACCAGGAAGAAATGCAGATGATAAACGGGTATTCATTGGACAGATGTATTATACTACAACTGACATATGATTACATTTTCACGCAATTTCGGTGCATAGATCCTGAGAACTCAATTCCTAGAACAACCACCTCTAGCAGTAATACCAGCCTTGATACGCCTGGGCATTGAGTCAAACAGAGCTTGTATGGCGTGTACTTGTACAGCTGCCCATGCAGCTTCAACACGATACCACAATTCATCAAGAGTAGTGACTGGCGTATTGTGACGAGCCAGTTGCTCGGCCACCATTGACCACACGTTTTCAATTGGTGAGGGATCTGGAGAATGTGCTGGCCAGGGCAGCAGTCGAACATTTTCTGCATCCAGAAAGGCCCGTACAGGACCTGCAACATGCGATTGTGCATTATCCTGCTGAAATGTAGGGTTTCACAGGGATCGAATGAAGGTTAGAGCCACGGGTCGTAACACATCTTAAATGAAACGTCCACTGTTCAAAGTGCCGTCAATAAGAACAAGAGGTGACCGAGACGTGTAACCAATGGCACCCCATACCATCACGCCGGGTGATACTCCAGTATGGCGATGACTAATGCACGCTTCGAATGTGTGTTCACCGCGATGTCGCCAAACACGGATACGACGATCATGATGCTGTAAACAGAACTTGGATTCACCCGAAAAAACGACGTTTTGCCATTCGTGCACCCAGATTCGTCGTTGAGTACACCATCGCAGGAGCTCCTGTCTGTGATGCAGCGTCAAGGGTAGCCGCAGCCATGGTCTCCGAGCTAATAGTCCATGTTGCTGCAAACGTCGTCGAACTGTTCTTGCAGATGGTTGTTGTCTTGCAAACGTCCCAATGTGTTGACACAGGGCTCGAGATGTGGCTGCACGATCGGTTGCAGCCATGCGGATAAGATACCTGTCAAGGGCACAGGTCATCCTCATTTTCAAGAAGGGACGTCGAACAGATGTGCGGAACTATAGACCTATATCTCTAACGTCGATCAGTTGTAGAATTTTGGAACACGTATTATGTTCGAGTATAATGTGTTTTCTGCAGACTAAAAATCTACTCTGTAGGAATCAGCATGGGTTTCGAAAAAAGACGGTCGTGTGAAACCCAGCTCGCGCTATTCGTCCACGAGACACAGAGGGCCATACACACGGGTTCACAGGTAGATGCCGTGTTTCTTGACTTCCGCAAGGCGTTTTACACAGTTCCCCACAGTCGTTTAATGAACAAAGTAAGAGCATACGGACTATCAGACCAATTGTGTGATTGGATTGAGGAGTTCCTAGATAACAGAACGCAGCATGTCATTCTCAATGGAGAGAAGTCTTCCGAAGTAAGAGTGATTTCAGGTGTGCTGCAGGGGAGTGTCATAGGACCGTTGCTATTCACAATATACATAAATGACCTGGTGGATGACATCGGAAGTTCACTGAGGCTTTTTGCAGATGATGCTGTGGTGTATCGAGAGGTTGCAACAATGGAAAATTGTACTGAAATGCAGGAGGATCTGCAGCGAATCGACGCATGGTGCACGGAATGGCAATTGAATCTCAATGTAGACAAGTGTAATGTGCTCCGAATACATAGAAAGATAGATCCCTTATCATTTAGCTACAAAATAGAAGGTCAGCAACTGGAAGCAGTTAATTCCATAAATTATCTGGGAGTACGCATTAGGAGTGATTTAAAATGGAATGATCATATAAAGTTGATCGTCGGTAAAGCAGATGCCAGACTGAGATCCATTGGAAGAATCCTAAGGAAATGCAATCTGAAAATAAAGGAAGTAGGTTACAGTATGCTTGTTCGCCCACTGCTTGAATACTGCTCAGCAGTGTGGGATCCGCACCAGATAGGGTTGATAGAAGAGATAGAGAAGATCCAACGGAGAGCAGCGCGCTTCGTTACAGGATCATTTAGTAATCGCTCCAGTGGAAGACTCTGCAGGAGAGACGCTCAGTAGCTCGGTACGGGCTTTTGTTAAAGTTTCGAGAACATACCTTCACCGAAGAGTCAAGCAGTATATTGCTCCCTCCTACGTATATCTCGCGAAGAGACCATGAGGATAAAATCAGAGAGATTAGAGCCCACACAGAAGCATACCGACAATCCTTCTTTCCACGAACAATACGAGACTGGAATAGAAGGGAGAATCGATAGTGGTACTCAGGGTACCCTCCGCCACACACCGTCAGGTGGCTTGCGGAGTATGGATGTAGATGTAGATCTCGACTGCTAGTGATATGAGGCCGTTGGGATCCAGCACGGCGTGCCGTATTACCCTCATGAACCCACCGATTCCATATTCTGCTAACAGTCATTGGATCTCGACCAACGCGAGCAGCAATGTCGCGATACGATAAACCACAGTCGCGTTAGCCTACAACCCGACCTTTATCAAAGTCGGAAACGTGATGTTACGCATCTCTCCTACTTAAACGAGGCATCACAATAACGTTTCACCAGGCAACGACGGTCAACTGCTGTTTGTGGATGAGAAATCTGTTGGAAAATTTCCTCATGTCAGCACGTTGTAGGTGTCGCAACCAGCGCCAGCCTTGTGTGAATGCTCTGAAAAGCTAATCATTTGCGTATCATAGCGTCTTCTTCCTGTCGGTTAAATTTCGCGTCTGTAGCACGTCATCTTCGTCGTGTAGCAATTTTAATGGCCAGTAGTGTATGTTAGAGCTGGCAGATTTCCTCTTGCGTGTTTGGGATAATCATATCACGTACATAAAATTTTATTCGTTTGATAATGAGCTAGTCAGTGGTTGTTATGATGAACAAACGTGGTCGTAAATGTGAAACACAGTAAAGTATGGGTATTTCTGAAGGAAACGGTTGTTGTATTTCCTGTGTATTATTAACTGACATAGGACCTGTTATCAGCGAGAATTACACAGCACTATAAATAGCGAAAGAGAATTACGTCCGTTTTCGTTGTAGGGAGAATATCGTCGACTACCGCTTCTGTTCGGGTCTCCCCAGAAAACCTCCCGTAAACAAAGCAGGTCGTACTGCTGCAGATCCCTAATCGTGCTTTGTGTTTGTTAATGAGAGTCAGGACACGCTAATAGCAGATTGTGCCGGAATAAATTCGTTTAACCCGCATTCCGCCTTAGTCACTTAAAAGTTAGGACGTGGACGCCGACAATTAGGAATTGGAGCAGAGCCGACAGCGTAATTAACTCCCGTCGGACACCGTTTTGGCAATTCTCCTCACGTTCAGAGTTGGCTGCTAAAAATTGCTGGCTGGGAGCAGATAACCACACTCTGTCAGTGGACGCCATACTAGCATGCGGTCTGTGGGCGCCCCGCATACCATGAGGAGCCTGCAGGAAAATGCAATGAGAAGGAGAAGTGGAGAGAATGATGGCCCCACGGGCAATCAAGAAAGCTTCCGCGACAAATTATACCAATGCAGCAAGTAAAGCAATATTTACTCAACGTAGGTACATCGTTGTTCTGTGACTTCAACGTCGAGCAGAAGGGGACACCAATGGAACCCAGTGAAGACTTCAGTGACATGTGTGACCGAGAAACTTAATTAGTGCAAACCATTATGAGAGGGATTGGGACGTTGTGATAGCATCTTGATGCTACCAACATGATCATAATGTACATATGTTTGCATCATATTTCGACGGACATTCAATGACTTGTGACTATAGAGCATTAGTAACTTTGATCAAAAGTCTTCGATTACCGTTTCCAACACACTGATGAACTTTTGAAAAAGACTTCTAAAACGTGATAACTGCGTGTTTAAAAGAGAGATAATGAGTCCAAAACTTAGTTTAGGATTACGATAAAAGTCTCTAAAGACGCACGACTGCAGCACGGTAAGTGCGAAAGGAATCGGAATAGACAGAAAATTATCGTGTGGAAGTCAAAACGCGTTCGATTGTTTTCAAACTGAATACCGAGTAACGGTTTGTGTATATCGACCGTATATAAGCTATTTTAATCCCCCCCCCCCCCCCCCCAAAGAGTAATAATGCTAAGTCGATGTAGTAAAAATATCTTTTGAATGGTGGAATCAGGGCTGCAAGTAGAGGATAATTATTCTATTAATTGTTTTGGAAAATTGTTTCGTATTGAGTAACGAACCGCCACGCAGTATTTCAACCCGGCAGGGGATGAAACGCCTGGTCAGAGGAAGCGTGAGCCGCGCAGCACAGAGCTTGCAGATGCTAACGATGGGAATAATGAAAAGTGTCTAAAATTTGTTGAAGTCAGTCGCTGATACGTATTCATATCTGACTGACTGACGTAACACGTTTTGCTGCGCTACACCAGAATAACTGATTGAATTTGATATTAATTGGATCTCAGTTTTAAAAAAAGGGGGTAGCTAGATATTACGAAGAGCAGTAAGTGTAATTATGGTTTCAGAATATATCTGAAAGTGTCGTGCTCAGCAACCTACTGTTTTTATATTACATTTGAGAATATCTGAGTGTTGGGTCGTGATTTAAAAATTGAATTTGTTGCGCTACAGTATAATTTATTTTCAATTTAAAGCTTGAGCTACTTTATTGGGAGAGGTAATTGTGTTTTTCTTCTTTGGAATTATTATTCGCCTAAAGAGGCGGAATTTTTGCTATTGTAGGAACACGCGAGCTTAGGCAGTCAAATGTAAATTTAAGGTCCCAAGAATAGAACACTTACCCGTGTTAGGGCCCATTTTAACCTGTGCTGGAACTGGAAGACATATATTATTATTACTGAACTTTAGCTCTCGGGAACCCAATCCTTTAGGCTATTAAACACGAGAATCGCCGCAACTGACATAATAGTCTAAAGGGATGGCAATGTAAAGCAAAGAATTTACTGTTTTGTTTATGTTACCGCAATGTATAAAATGCATTATCTTACAAGTTATTACTACATTCATTCCATTACATACATCCTCGGCTTCACTGAATAAACTGTTACTACCGAAGGTACAATCAGACACCACAGATCTTTAATAGCTATGGTCCTGTTCCTCGCATCTTTCATGTGATGTAACCATCCAGTTATAAGTAGACCTACACTTCGAGGTGGATTCGGAACGACGATGCTACTTGTCACGTTTCAAATAAGCAAATAACCGTCACACGTGAAATAAGCGGGAAATGAAGGAAAAAATTCAGAAGACTGACAGTGAGGACCGACCAATCGCTCTTTGAACTGGCTGTACATGTACATAATTACAGCTTACTCTGTAATGTAATTTTTTCACTGAATCCGAACAACTGCACAATGGCCTAATATTGGTAACCTTTTGTAACAAAAAATGTGTGCGGTTTGTGACGGTGAAATAAAAAAAAATTGAACTATAGAAACGTTCGATGCACAGATACCTTAAGGTTAAAGGTGAATCAGCTGTTGCGGAACACTGGTGACTGCAGTTTTGCACGGATAATACTAACGATGTGTATATGAACATGTCGTGAGTACTTAAGGTTTAGTTAATGCGGCTGGATTAAGGGTATGCAGAGGAAAGTAAACTGGAAAATGAAATAGAAAATATCGTCGATAGGAAGTGCAGCAGCTTTGGAACTGCTGAGGCAGCGAAAGTTGGGGACAGATGAGTGTACCAACCTAGCTATGAGTATTATAACAATATTTTACATGAAGCCTATATTTTATATAAAGCCTATATCAAAATTTAAAGGGATAACTGAAACAGAGGGAAATATTTGACAACATAAGCTAAACAATCCCAGTAAATGTCAATCCGCAAGTGAGCCATTTGGTAGATAACTGCCAATTCGTGCTTACGAGCTGCCCCTGATTACAATGGGCAATACTGTCCCAGTTAATACAAATACCATATATCTGAAGTGTTAACTATTCGATGAGGTCCCTCTTCTATAATGGGCGATCGTAAAGTTTCCGTTCGAAGACCGTACAGTCTAGAAACGGGATGCTAGTCAGGCAAAACCGTAATGAGCATTGAGATAATCATCTCACCGACGCACAAAGGTGACGATAACTGGTAAAACTGTGTCCTGCTGCACATCCTCGTCCGACAGGAATCCCTTAAAGAGATTTTTTAAGAGACAGAAGGCGTGATAATCGCGTGGAGAGCGATCAGGACTATAGGGCAAAGGGGGGAGGGAGAGGAGGAGGAGGAGGAGGAGGAGGAGGTGCTCCCATTTCTTTGTAATGGATGAGGCTGACCTGTCAGATCAACCGGCGCATTTTGTGGAATGGTGACCAGCACGGAACTTTGCGCACCATTTCACAACGGTGGTTTGTGTAATACATGCTGCCCCATACACATTCTTAATTCTCCGATGGATGCCTGCCAGTGTTTGTACTTCGGCAACCAAGAAAAGAATAAGAGCATGTTGGTCGTGTTTGGAAGGATTCGGTAGTAACGTCGCCATAGTTTAAGTTTCCGTATTTATAGCATGCATTGCCACACTAATCTGTTACGTACATGTCGGTGCTTGTATACCGAGTGGCGCGATTTTGTATATATGCTGCAGCAACGCCCTTAAGCGGGTACTTCTTGATCACCCCTTATGATTGGACTCAAGCTTCTCCCATGGCCCATGGTCGGGGGATGTGGAACATCCATGATGGAGCACCAGCACACTTTGCTGCTGATACAAGACGACATGTACTCATGTGGTTCAAGATGGAGCACGGCCTATACCTTGGCTTGCAAGATCACTTGACCTCGATCCTATGGATTTTTCTGCAGGAGGCCATCTCAGGAGTGTAGTGTACAGCACTTCTGTTAATGTGATTGAAAAACTGTAGCAGCGAACTGTACAGTCTTGTCGAGATTTACGAGGTGATCGTGGGAGAAAGGATCGGGGGGGGGGGGGGGGGAGGAGGTTGAAGGAATTTGTAATTCATTGCAGAGACGAGTGCAGTATTACAGACAAATGACTCAACCGGATAGCTGTGCTCGTTAAGGCGTTCGATCTCGGTACGGGAAGGCTCCGTGGACACGGTTCGAATCTGCCCGGCGCATTAACGATAAGCGTCGGTTTGTAGGCCAGTCTAGATGTGGCTTTTAGGCGATTTCCCACATCCATCTAGCTAAATACCAGGCTGGTATCCACGTCTGCCTCAGATACACACTAATCAAACACTTACAAAACTTTCTCACACTTTCACGCAGACTATTCCAGACGCAGACAGGTGGGTGTGAATAGGACGCTCGTGAACTTACATGATGAGTCTCCTTAAACCAGTATTAAGCTCGGCTGCAAGCGATTGCGGGGCACATGTGTAAAGTGGATCCCAACATGTAAGTAGTATTGTATTTCTTGTTAAGATAGGCTATGAGTGAAATTGGAGCCTATTAACATGGAGACTGGATCGAAAAGTATATGTTTCAAATACCAGGGTTGGAAAAAAATGTGAAAACATGGCGAGAAAAGTATGACTGAGCATAACTGCATATGCTAGTCAGGTCTGCACACGGCACCGTTTTATTTGACTATGAATGGCACTTATATAGTGCCCTCAATACGTTGCAAATGTCAGTCGTGGTCGGAACAGTATTCTGTAGTTGTGAGTGCATTATTTCGGAGCTAAGTGAATTCGAACGTGAGGAAAATGTTGGTGGTCTCGTATGGTGGCTGCTTCCGTAACCAAGACAGATGAAGATAAATATCACTTACAGGGGACTACGGAGTAATGGATGAAAGTCATTTGGCCAAATTAGCCTTGTTGCACTTAGTTTCTAACTTGTAACCGGATTTACGTCTGGTGTACGGCCTCCCAAGCCTACGAGCAGACGGTTTGCTGCCAAGAGTGAAAGATAGAGGGGATTCGGTGATGATTTGGGCAGCATTGTCATGGTATTCGCGGCACCCATGGTTACACTGAAAGGTTGTTTTACTGCCAACGAATATGTGATCGTTTCGGCTGATCATATCCACCCGGTACAATATTAGTTCCCTGATGGTGATGCTACGTTCCAAGGCGACAGGACCCCCTTCACAAAGTTCCCATCATTCAGGAGTGGTTTTGTGAGCACTACGATGAACTGTAGCATCTCCTCTGGCCACCACAATCACCATATCTCAGTATTATTGAGCATTTGCGGTCTACTTTGGAGAGAAGTGTGCATGATCGCTATCTAACTTCATCACTATTACCTGAAATTGCCACCGTTTTCAAGGAAGAATGGCATATGATTCCCTTGAAAGCCAGGCAGGATCTGTATTTATCCATTCCGGGACGACTGGAAGGTGTTTTGAATGCCAATGGTTTTCCTAAACCGTTAAAATGGTTCAAATGGCTCTAACCAGTAAAGGACTTAACACCTGAGGTCATTAGTTCCCTACAATTAGAAATACGTAACCTAATTAACAGAAGGACATCCGACACATCCATGCCCGAGGCCGCGGTTCCGGACTGAAGCGGCTAGAACCGCTCGACCACAGCGGCCAGCTCCTAGACCGTACTAGGTCTGGTAATGTAATGTGTTTTTTCGTGTTCCCCTATTTTTGTCCACCTCCTGTACATATCAAGTGACCTGCACAACATTTAATGCCGATGTCAATGGCAGCGCGCGGTAGCTGAGCGGTCTTAGGCATCTTGACACGGTCCGCGTGGCTTCCCCCGTCGGAGGTTCAAAAAAGTTCAATTGTGTGAAATTTTATGGGACTAAACTGCTAAGGTGATCAGTCCCTAAGCTTACACACTGCTTAACCTAAATGATCCTAAGGACAAACACACACACCAATGCCCGAGGGAGGACTCGAACCTCCTCCGGGACCAGCCGCACAGTCCATGACTGCAGCGCCCAAGACCGCTCGGCTAGTCCCGCGGGGCGTCGGAGGTTCGAGTCCTCCCTCTGGCATGAGTGTGTGTGTCGTCCTTAGCGTAAGTTAAGTTAGTTTAAGTTAGATTAAGTAGTCTGTAAGCTTAGGGACCGATGTGACCTCAACAGTTTGGTCCCATAAGACCTTACCACAAATTTCCAATTTGCTGATGTCAGTGTCATCTCGTAACCATATATTCGCAGCTGTCTCTGAAACGTCCCATTTACAGACCCATATTTATTGTTATCGTATACCTTAACTTGCGTTAGTTTTCAGCTTTGGTCAAAATTGTCGCATGTACACACACACACACACACACACACACACACACACACACACACACACACACACACACAAAATACTGAAAGAAACAAAGCAAAAATCTAATAACTGCTCCTATTGATCGTAACATTACTCAAACTACGTTGTGGAATACCGGAGCAGTGCTGGTGGAATATGCCACGAAGCATGATGAATGTTGTGCTGCACGGCACGTGGGGCGTCGGTGGAAATGAGTGTGTGCACAGTTGCGGCGCACGACTCCCCAGACAGCTCTGAACAACCGCAGCGCAGGCTGTCAGCCGACCGCCGGCGGGCATCGCAGTTCGCAGGTAGCGGCGACCACAGCCAGCACGAGCCAGATCTGTGTGCGGCCCCATCCCAGATAGCGGAGGTTGCGGTCGTGTGGCCGATACGCTCTGCGGGCAGGTCTGCCTCTCAGGCGAACACCGGCACAGTTCTCGCGTTTCCAATACCACCGCACGATTCCCTCCGTGCGGTTATACTGCTTACTGTCTGCTGCTGCCGTACAAAATTCGAATCTATGTCTTGCACCTGACTGAAGATAACAGCCAATACACGAATTCTACCTGTTGGCTTAAATTTGGTACAACAGGCCAACTATGCTGCCTCCTCTCCTCACGCCGGCAAAAGTGGGTTGGCGCAACTATCTTGTTACAATTTGACAAAGTTTGACAGGTATTACTACGCTGAGGTCCTCTTCGAACACCCTCTTCAATACCACTGCAAAGGAAGAGTTCCATTTAAAATCTTTGAATAGAAATTCGGCAGCTATAAACTTTGAAAACTTCTGCCCACATTGCCCGCTGTAAGAGCGAAAATCACACATCGATATATTTAGTCACATTGGATATCTTTTGAGTGGCCTGGCCTAGCTTCCTCACCCACTACATAACGATTTTGACTCTTGTCAGGTTGTGAAAAGACAATGCAGTATGTTACACTGTTATACAGCGTTTTTATTGACATATTTAATTTTGTTCCTTTTTACGAATATGATTTTTTTCTTTGTTATGTATGATCAGTTTCAATACTGTGTAAAAATTATAAATGAAATACGAGAAGTGTTTGTTAAAAACGGAATATTATCTAAAACGTTTAAGAAGAATTTTGTAATGTTTGTTTAGCACACACACCAGCAGTGCCGAGGATTTTGTGCTATATCACGTCATTCAAAAACTCTGAGTGGTTAAAAAAATCTTTGGAATGCAAATACTGTAACAACAGCAGCAGGCCGTAAGAAAGACGTGGTACAGCTGCGAATTAGAAACGACGCAAGTTTGTGTTGCTTTGATGCAGCGAATATGTATGCAACAATTTCTTGTGTTTGCGGGAGGCAGTACAAGTTCTGAAATTGACATATATATTAGTCCCCATTGGTATTTATATAACACACTCTCCAACTTTTTATTTTCTTTTCTTTTTAAACTGTTTCATTTACTTTGTGATTATTGTGTGTGTTATTATGTAAAATTAGTAATAAAAACTTCAAACAGCCACCATATTGCAACCATACTGCATATGCACGGTTTGTGACTAGCCAATAACTGGCGACCGACTGGGTAAGGCAACTTTCCTTTACCCATATCTCTTGGACATTATGTTCATCAAGATACACGGGACAATTCCGAGAGGTGGTGGCATGGCCACCATTGCAGTTGATACAGTGGGGAGAAGGGCAGCCAGTTGACCTCGTGTGCATCCCTACCACAGGTTACACATTTGGCTGGGTACTGACAAGACGTTCCTGTGTGGTTGAAGCGATGACACTGGTAGCAGCGTATTTGGGTTCAGAATGGAACGTCGGACTGGGATAATTTCATTGCTTTGATCTTGGACGGAAGCACCACTCTATCAAAGGTGGTAAAAAGAGTGCAGGTGCGCAATAAGGAGGAATCTACCTTTTTCATCACCTGATGGACGGCAATGAGACCCTGATTAGAGAGGTAAGATTGGATTTCGGCCTCCGTTGGGCAGCCTAGTGTAAAAAACACTACAGGAAGAATTCAGAGTTCTATGGGCATCGAAATAAACAGGGTAGTCGTGGAGAAGCGAGGTGGCAAGCAGTTCTTGTGTTTGAGAATCAGAAGTAGTCTCCAAAACCAAAGAGCCATTCCGTAAACGAGAGCAGGATTTTACACGGCCGCCAATTGCATCAACACCTTTCTCAATAATGAACGGATTTAACATGATGTCTTCAGTGTGTGAAGCCACGATGAACTGTGGTGCAGAGGAAGGGTCTTTGAATCGTTAGCCTCATTACGTTTACGTTTCGTAGACTTTGATTGGGAAGAGGATTGGCTCATCGCGAGAAAACGCCCCATGTTTGCCAGCGTCTCCGATTGCGCGCTCCTTCCAACTGGGGGCCCCCTTCATAAGGGGGCGCACCCGCCTTAGGTTATGGTTCACACCTCAGGTCACACTTCCCGAACGCCTGACAGTGGGTCCAATTGGAAATTTGGGAAGGTTGCAGCTCAGGCAGTCAGAACACCCTGGGCCAGGCCTGTACCAGGGAGTACGTACGAACCCTACCTGTCGACACGGGGGTCGGAATTGTTCGGTACCGAGTCACCTGTTACGCGTCAGACACGTGGCTCGAGCTTCACGAGCGCACAGAGAGGACGAAGAAAATGAGGAACCTCAAACGCCGAAGGGGTGGAACGAGAGGAGAAGGGAAATAGAGAAAGGAAAAGGAAACGAAAAACGGTAGTGAGACTGTTCTTAGTCAGCGACAGACACTGCAGCACATTCCCAATAACACCCCAGACACGTTCCCCGAGGGAGAGAAGGAGAGCAGCAAGAGGATAGATATGCAGCATGGAAGGGAAAAGATGTGGTAACGGCTGGGGCCCGTGGTAGCCATGGACGAACCCACCAAAGAGTGATGAGCTGCCTGGAGAGGCAATGGGGGGGGGGGGGGGGGGCAGACGCTCACCTGAAGATGGTTGGACGGTTGCCAACCGAAATATTGTGGCAAGAAGTCTACATGATCAGGCTGCAATCCCGAAACTTCACGGAATAATGACAAACTTTTTAAATTAACATTAAAAAAATTATTACAAATTTTATTCCTATTCAAATTTACTAATTAAATTTATGTGGTTTTGCTAATTTGATTTGTAGACGTATTGTCTGTCGTATTCGCCATAGCCATGGTATATAACTTTTATTTTGTAATCATGAACCTTTTAAAAAAGTAAGATTCAGTGTGAAATTTAAGTACTTGGGAAAGTTTGTCTATCACAATTCAGAACAGCAAAGATTATAATGAACTCACGCTATGCCCCTGTTATCACGTCGCGTACTACTGTGATCCATCCAGTTTTCATCTTGTCTAACATTATTTTGAAGAGTCATCAAGTTCTGACTATGAACTTTGACTTCACTAAATATTTCGTGATCGCTTAAATATGAAAAAATTATTCCCACCAATTAGTGGGCAGGCTTCATCAGTACTCTTGTTATTATATGAAATTAAGTTCGGCTGTAACCGATTGGGTTTAGAAATAAACTATCTGATAATAACCCGCTTCGCTGGGGTTTAAGTTTAGTTTTCTGTTAGTAGTACTTTTATAAATGTAATAACGGACAAAAATTGCAGTGAAAGACTTCTTTCGGACAAATATCTTACGTACAAAGCATTTACATTAAATTACATTCTTATATACTATATTTGATATTTGGTTGTGTGGCGCGCGCTCACACACACACACACACACACACACACACACACACACACACACACACGTATTTTATGCTTGTCCGACACGTGAACCGCAACGTAGAGCAGACCATGTGAGAGACAGGGTTCCTTCAAATTAACTATGGAATGTTTGCCGCTAACCCTTATTAATTGTAAAACTATAAGCTAATTTCGTAGGAAATTGTAATCTTAAAAAAAATCATATACACTAATTAAAATATGTTTTGCAACACCTCGGTTTCTAGAGTTCCGGAACCTGTACAGAAAACTGGAATAGACATCAACATAAACATCATTTCCGCCCTTTTTCTTGCTCATGAAAACTACACACTGCATGTTGTACCACCATACAGCGAGACCTTCAGAGGTGGTGGTCCAGACTGCTGTACACACCGGTACCTCAAATTCTTAGTAACACGTCCTCTTGCAATTATGCATGCCTGTATTCGTCGTGGCAAACTATCCGCAAGTTCATCAAGGCAATGTTGGTCCAGATTGTCCCACTCCTCAACGGCGATTCGGCGTAGATCCCTCAGAGTAGTTGGTGGGTCACGTCGTCCATAAACAGCCCTTTTCAATCTATCCCAGGTATGTTCGATTGGAGAAAATGTGGCCACTCTAGTCGAGCGACATCGTTATCCTGAAGGAAGTCATTCACAAGATCTGCACGATGGGGGCGTGAATTTTCGTCCATGAAGACGAAAGCCTCGCCAATATGCTGCCGATATGGTTGCACTATCGGTATGAGGATGGCATTCACGTATCTACGCAAGCCTGTCGTGGGGAAAATGTTCATAGGGAATTTACCCACTTTGCTGATGACGTATGTCTAGGTGTGATTGCTATTGTAACAGAGCAGCCAGAAAGTCAGCTGGAGTATTATCTGTATCTAAAGGATATTTTCAGATTTCATTTTCGTTTATTAAGTATCACTTTAATATTTGTATATCAGAATAACGTAAATGAGTCTGTGTAAGGATTGGTGCAGGCTAGTTTTGGCGCGAGTATCAGAATTGAGACGGTTCCCGCTCGTTACTTGAGAGTTATACTGTGACTGAGGCTGCAACACAGGAGTCGCTCGCTAGCTTTGAACGCGGATGGTCATGTTACTAGTGCGAGTCAAAATAATGTGTAAAATGAAGGAATATTGAGTTCCTCGTGTTTGGTACCTGTCGTGACTAACGCTGATGTAATTACGGACAGTTTTGTGAAGTTTGGAAGATTTAGAGCTATTTTTGGAATGATATTCGTGTGTGAAAATTGGCCTTTGTAATATCCACGTGGCATTTTTCAGTAACCAACCGCTGAGCATTATTGGCGAGCAATTTCATTTTTGAAATCCACCAGAAGAACCGGATGTATTAACTGATGTTAGTGGTGGAATTAATGACTGTGGAAACGTTGTTTAGCTCGGGTCGGATTTGGATATACCAGGTGATCAAAAAGTCAGTATAAATTTGAAAACTGGAATAATGTTGATAGAGAGGTACAAATTGACACACATGCTTGGAATGACATGGGGTTTTATTAAAACCAAAAAAATACAAAAGTTCAAAAAATTTCCAACAGATGGCGCTTAATCTGATCAGAATAGCAATAATTAGCATAACAAAGTAAGACAAAGCAAAGATGATGTTCTTTACAGGAAATGCTCAATATATCCGCCATCATTGCTCAACAATAGCTGTAGTCGTGGAATAATGTTGTTAGCAGCACTGAAAAGCATGTCCGAAGTTATGGTGAGACATTGGCGTCGGATGTTGTCTTTCAGCATCCCTAGAGGTGTCGGTCTGTCACGATACACTTGCGACTTCAGGTAACCCCAAAGCCAATAATCGCATGGACTGAGGTCTGGGGACCTGGGAGGCCAAGCATGACGAAAGTGGCGGCTGAGCACACGATCACCACCGAACGACGCGCGCAAGAGATCTTTCACGCGTGTAGCAATATGGGGTGGAGCGCAATCCTGCATAAACATCGTACGTTCCAGCAGGTGTTTATTCAGCCAGTCTGGGGATGACGCGATTCTGTAACACATCGGCGTACCTCTCATCTGTCACGGTAGCAGTTTTTGCTGTCCAGCGCCATCTGTCGGACATTTTGTGAACTTTTTTTGTTCTAATAAAACCCGATGTCATTCCAAGCATGTGTGTCAATTTTTACCTCTCTATGTACATTATTCCCTGGTTTACTAAGTTTTCAAGTTTATACCGACTTTTTGATCACCCGGTATTTCTGGCTGCTGCGTGTGAGAAATGAGTATGAATTGTAAACCTGACGAAAGTAACCAATAGTTTAAACGTGGGCTGAATGGTACCGTTTCTTTGGTTATAAGATCAAATAAACATTTTTGTGTGAAAATTTCGGACATTCTCCAGAACCCAATAATGCCCCATAATTTTTTTGACAGTTTTTCTACAGAACTTTATTTTATTACTAGAGCTTGCTGCCTCAGTAACTGTAGATATTAGTGTTTTTTATCAACGCCGCTTTCACGTCATCTTGCAAGTATCTACGTTGCCGGGTGAAGGGACACCGAGCAGACGGCGCTCTGAGGTAGGTGAAATTTAATTTGCAGCTTGTATACGGAATCGCAAAGCCCGCAGCAGAAACTGGATATACGTAATCACAGTCGATTATATCTTATACTGGACGTTGTGGAAATGTGTAAGTAGGCTGTTTAGGTTTTTATATTGGTAACGCCACGTAGCGCTCTGTATGAAAATCACTGGCTGTGCTGTGTGCAGTCTGTGGCTGGTTGGCATTGTTTAAATATTCTCTATTGTAGTGTTGGGCAGTTGGCTGTTAAGAGCGCGTGGCATTGCGCAGTTGGAGGTGAGTCGCCAGCAGTGGTGGATGTGGGGAGAGAGATGGCGGAGTTTTGAGAGCGGACGATCTGGACGTGTGTCCATCAGAGACAGTAAATTGTAAGACTGGGTGTGATGAAGTGATATATATATAATGTCTTTTGAACACTATTAAGGTAATTACATTGTTTGTTCTCTATCAAAATCTTTCATTTGCTAACTGTGCCTATCAGCAGTTAGTCCCTTCAGTAGTTTGAATCTTTTATTTAGCTGGCAGTAGTGGCTCTCGCTGTATTGCAGTAGTTCGAGTAACGAAGATTTTTGTGAGGTAAGTGATTCATGAAAGGTATAGGTTAATGTTAGTCAGGGCCATTCTTTTGTAGGGATTATCGAAAGTCAGATTGCGTTGCGCTAAAAATAGTGTGTGTCAGTTTAGTGTTGATCAGAATAAGTAAAGAGAGTAATGTCTGAGTACGTTCAGTTTCGCTCAGCTGTTTGAAAAGCAAATAATGTAAGAGGTTTATCAGCACAGTAATTGATTAATTTTTCTAAGGGGACGTTACAAATGTTACGAGGGCATTGTATGTTACGTTTCCGCGATTCCCCTCAAACGCTGCAGTGAAATAGAAAGACAGTCGTTTATCAAATGGAGTGCTCATTCATTACTCCATTGTATTCCAACCCCTGCTAGTGCTGGACGCACACGGAGTCGATAGGATGTTCAACTCTAACCACAAAACTTTACACCAAGGTCGTTTTTGCCATCAGAGGACAGACTGAGATCAAATGTTATGGCGTGCTTGAGGCCTACGTCACAGGGTAATTCGTGTGGGGGGTTAGAGCACGAGAAGTGGGTGGATCCTCCGCGCGGGCGTCGATCTCGCCACGCCACGCCGCGGCCTCATTACAGAGTCTGGCAGCCCCGCCTGGACGGGCCAGCCTGTGGCCTCAGTCGAGCCGGCGCCCGGCCGCCATCTCCATACCAAATGAGGCGCCCCACAAGTGGCTGGCAGCGCGCCCGCAGTCTGCTCCGCTTAGGCGGGCGGGCAGCACCGACACCCGGACACCCACTTGCTGCGCGCCGCCGGGCCAATCCCCTGCCAGCGCCTGAGCCCAGGGGATATGCCCTGCATACTGCCCATCCGGCTGCGGCCCCAACTACGCAAGAAAGTAGCTCTGCAGCGGCGAACAGGTACGCTCCTTAGCTATCGTGCCGCAACCAGCGCCGCTACGTACACTGTCTGCCAAAAAAGTGAAGCACCCAGAAGTCGTGGTCGGATGCCAACGGAACTTCGTAGCATATCATTGGCGGTTGTCTGATTGATTAGAGTCTACATCCATGTTACAGGTGAAATTCCCAGTACAGTGCATTAACGCTGTTCGTGCTTAGCCGTTTCGCTGGAGCCAGCCGTTGTGGCCGAGAGACCGCGCGGGATTAGCCGAGCAGTCTCGGGCGCTGCAATCTTGGACTGTGCGGCTGGTACCGGCGGAGGTTCGAGTCCTCCCTCGGGCATGGGGTGTGTGTTTGTCCTTAGGATGATTTAGGTTAACTAGGGTGTAAGCTTAGGGACTGAAGACCTTAGCAGTTAAGTCCCACAAGATTTCACACACATTTGAACAATTCTCTTTCTCCCGGATGAGTTCCGAGGCAGTCCTTGCTAAACGAGGTATAGTGTCTTTTCGTAGCTACACTCCTGGAAATTGAAATAAGAACACCGTGAATTCATTGTCCCAGGAAGGGGAAACTTTATTGAAACATTCCTGGGGTCAGATACATCACATGATCACTCTGACAGAACCACAGGCACATAGACACAGGCCACAGAGCATGCACCATGCCGGCACTAGTACAGTGTATATCCACCTTTCGCAGCAATGCAAGCTGCTATTCTCCCATGGAGACGATCGTAGAGATGCTGGATGTAGTCCTGTGGAACGGCTTGCCATGCCATTTCCACCTGGCGCCTCATTTGGACCAGCGTTCGTGCTGGACGTGCAGACCGCGTGAGACGACGCTTCATCCAGTCCCAAACATGCTCAATGGGGGGCAGATCCGGAGATCTTGCTGGCCAGGGTAGTTGACTTACACCTTCTAGAGCACGTTGGGTGGCACGGGATACATGCGGACGTGCATTGTCCTGTTGGAACAGCAAGTTCCCTTGCCGGTATAGGAATGGTAGAACGATGGGTTCGATGACGGTTTGGATGTACCGTACACTATTCAGTGTCCCCTCGACGATCACCAGAGGTGTACGGCCAGTGTAGGAGATCGCTCCCCACACCATGATGCCGGGTGTTGGCCCTGTGTGCCTCGGTCGTCTGCAGTCCTGATTGTGGCGCTCACCTGCACGGCGCAAAACACGCATACGACCATCATTGGCACCAAGGCCGAAGCGACTCTCATCGCTGAAGACGACACGTCTCCATTCGTCCCTCCATTCACGCCTGTCGCGACACCACTGGAGGCGGGCTGCACGATGTTGGGGCGTGAGCGGAAGACGGCCTAATGGTGTGCGGGACCGTAGCCCAGCTTCATGGAGACGGTTGCGAATGGTCCTCGCCGATACCCCAGGAGTAACAGTGTCCCTAATTTGCTGGGAAGTTCCGGTGCGGTCCCCTACGGCACTGTGTAGGATCCTACGGTCTTGGCGTGCATCCACGCGTCGCTGCGGTCCGGTCCCAGGTCGACGGGCACGTGCACCTTCCGCCGACCACTGGCGACAACATCGATGTACTGTGGAGACCTCACGCCCCACGTGTTGAGCAATTCGGCGGTACGTCCACCCGGCCTCCCGCATGCCCACTATACGCCCTCGCTCAAAGTCCGTCAACTGCACATACGGTTCACGTCCACGCTGTCGCGGCATGCTACCAGTGTTAAAGACTGCGATGGAGCTCCGTATGCCACGGCAAACTGGCTGACACTGACGGCGGCGGTGCACAAATGCTGCGCAGCTAGCGCCATTCGACGGCCAACACAGCGGTTCCTAGTGTGTCCGCTGTGCCGTGCGTGTGATCATTGCTTGTACAGCCCTCTCGCAGTGTCCGGAGCAAGTATGGTGGGTCTGACACACCGGTGTCAATGTGTTCTTTTTTCCATTTCCAGGAGTGTATATTAATTACAGAGATGCTGGTATAAACTTCGCTCCTCAAGTTAATCTATAATAATTTCTGCTGCTAGTATCATAATTCTAAAAGAGATGAATTCAAAAATGTTTCACTTACAAAAAGCGATAACTAGTGTCGGAGTAATTACAATATTCAAAAATTAAGATTTATCTTTTCGTCGGGTAGGGATGCTAATATAAAATGAAAACAGAGGAACTGCACTTTCGTTCAGTCTGTGCCATTCACATGTGTCGTGTTCTGGTTAGTTTAAACAATTTTAATACACTGTAATTTTGTTTTCGCCGCGTGGTATTACCCGAGTGGTCTAGGGCGCTACAGTCATGGACTCTGCGGCTGATCCCGGCGGGGGTTCGAGTCCTCCCTCGGGCATGGGCGTGTGCGTTTGTCCTTAGGATAATTTAGGTTAAGTAGGGTGTAAGCCTAGGGACTGATGACCTCAGCAGTTAAGTCCCATAAGATTTCACACACATTTGAACTTTTTTGTAGCCGAGCGGTTCTAGGCGCTTCAGTCTTGAACCGCGCTGCTGCTACGGCCGCAGGTTCGAATCCTGCCTCGGGCATGGATATGTGTGCTGTCCTTAGGTTAGGTTTAAGTAGATCTAAGTCTAAGGGACTGATGACCTCAGATGTTAAGTCCCATAGTGCCTAGAGCCATTTGAACCCCTTTCTCTGGTATGGGTGTGTATACACAGCCTGCTATGCCGCTTCCCAAGTGTTGTGGACGGACATGTCTATTCGTGCCACTTGGGTTTTTCTATAGTGCTATAAACTAAAACTGAACTCCGTCCGAACAGGCCTCGGAAGGGCCCACCGGCACCGACCGACCGCCGAGTCATCCTCAGTCCAACGGCGTCACTGGGTGCGGATACGGAGAGGCATGTGGTCAGCACACCGCTCTCCCGGCCGTATGTCAGTTTATGAGACCAGAGTCGCTACTTCTCAATTAAGTAGCTCCTCAGCTTGCCTCGTTAGGGCTGAGTGCACCCCGCTTTGCCAACAGCGCTCGGCAGACGGGATGATCACCCATGCAAGTCCGACAGTGCTTAGCTTCGGTGATCTGACGGGGAACCGGTGTTGGCACTGCGGCAAGGCGTTGGCTCCCTACCTCTGCATGCGTCCTGAACCGCCAATCCTCTCACTGCTGCGGATACTTCCATATCTCCGTGAATAAAAAGTTTCGAATATTCAATCATACAACGTACGTGATTCACTGAATGCTTTCATTTGCACCAGATGGTTCTCGATGTGCAAGGATGTGAATGGCCGCGTCGCGCCGCCCTTCGGATATATAAACCAATAACTCTAAAACGAAATGAGATATCCTTCCGCTTTAATTTTAAATAAAATTTCGATATATTATTTACATTTCATTAACTGCAGTGCATGAGCCAAGAACGACCATACGTAAAGTTTATGCAATGATTTTTTATCTTTCAAAAATCCTTACAATTTCGCGCTATGTTTTACTTAATTTGATGCACCAGAGTTGCTATCGCACATAACGAAAAGAAATTCAGTCTTTTATCAGGTGAAGATGTCAGACTGTAAGAGGTGCAAAATTTAAATTTTTTCACCAAATAGTTTTCGAAAATTACATTGAAAAGCATTTAATATCAGCCGGAACGCCGTCTCTCGGCACAGAGACATCATTTGGCGAAGAGTACACTCATAACAAAAGCCGCCTCATCACCGAAAGCCAAGAGCGTGTCTGTAACAGCGAAAGGGTTAGTGTTCTTAAAATGCGTGGTAGGGTGTGTTGTGAGGTCCTGCCCACTCATCTCTTATACGGTGCCTAAAGGATGCTGCCTTCTGGGATAGCTACACAATAATTCAAGCCAATCACATTAATGGTTTTTAATACAATGAAGTAGAATGACAAGATTAACTTGCGACATGCAAATAATCAATGTCCATGTAAGAAATGATGTAAGGCACAATTGTCAGTATAACAGTTAGGATAACGGCCCTTCTAACGCCGGGTCTGTTAGTGTTCGCCTTCTACTGTCCACTACTGTACGACAAAGGCTGGTGGCAGCGGCGCTCACATTCACTCCTTGTAGAGGCCGCTCCTGTCACGGCGACGTCCTAGTCAGCCAACTATTGGCTGACGTCTTCTCACAGCCTTGTCTGCCCTTGAGTTCTTCGTCTTCGTTCCGTCGCTTGTCGTTACTCCAGAGCGTGTGTGAGAGGGATGAGCAGTAGCAGATGCTGAACAATCACTGTAAAGGACAAGGAGATGCCTCGCAATCGCGAGAGAGTGTGTAAGCAGCACCTGGCAGTGTTTTAAAGGTGCCTCATTTGACTAGCTGGTTGAGTCGTGCCAGATCCAGATTTGTGAGGCGTCCATGTGAGGATGTCCTGGTGTTACAATGCATGGGAAAGTGAGGGTAGGTATACTCGTCGTCGAGGTTTCGGTAGATTACGATTCACCGCCACAAGACAGTATCGCCATATTGTGCACGAATCCTATTGCAACCGACTGACATTTGCGCCTGTCTTTCGAGGACATGCAATGGACAACTCTGCTACAGTCTGTGACATCCTGCACTAGCCGCAGGTGCACTACAGTATTACCGTCCCATGGGTTGATTGTTGTAAACACCACAACACTAACAACTGCATCTGAAGTGGTGCCGTAAGTGGGAAGTGTGCACCGACGATGAATCGTAGTCCTGCACTATACTGGATGACCATCGCCGGCAACTATGGTGATCACCTGGAGAGACATCCCATTCTTCCCATGTTTTAGAGACGCAGAGCACTATTAGTCCTGGCGTCGTGGTGTGAGGAACCAGTGCGTATGAATTCAGGCACAAATGCAACTTCAATTTTGTACTGCCTTCAATTAAACGGGTAAATCTAATAACTAATGAGTGGTTCAAATTTGTAAAGCTTCCCGCAAGAAGGACAGATCCTCGGTTTCTAAAACCTCCCAGATGTAGCTGTTGCTGTTTAGACTGCCCTCAAAAAGTACGAGAGCCAATGGTATATTAAACTACAACTTGGCGTTTATCAAAAACTGGTTCAAATGGCTCTCAGCACTGTGGGCCTTAACTTCAGAGATCATCAGTCCCCTAGAACTTAGAACTACTTAAACCTAACTAACCTAAGGACATCACACACATCCATGCCCGAGGCAGGATTCGAACCTGAGACCGTAGCGGTCGCTCGGTTTCAGACTGTAGCGCCTAGAACCGCTCGGCCACGCCGGCCGGCCGGGGTTTATCCGTTATACCATTAAACAATGTAATCTGCCCGATTTCATTCACCACTGTAGCGACGAACATACACTGCCAACGCTGTGGGGTAAGCTGTAGGGAGATTTGACCGAGAACGCAACATTTGGCCACTCAGCACGCCAGTGACAAGTCTTCATTGCCAACTGAGGCGGTTGCGGTTTCTCGTCAATCGAAGTCGATGCAAAGGCATGCGAGGTACCAGTCTAGCCCTCAGGAGGCGGCGTAGAACTACCGACACAGAATGTCCACACCCTTGCAGTGCTCGAAAGGCAAGCCAACACTATGGACGAAGCTGTTATTTCTGTTACGGACGTGCTGACAAGATGGCGGACATCACGCGCTGTGGTCATATTATGTGGTCCAGTACCTGCCCGTTACTGTGTAGGACCCTCTTCTATCCACTGCGGCCGGACAGAGTGGCCGAGCGGTTCTAGGCGCTACAGTCTGGAACCGTGCGACCGCTACGGTCGCAGGTTCGAATCCTGCCTCGGGCATGGATGTGTGTGATGTCCTTAGGTTAGTTAGGTTTAAGTAGTTCTAAGTTCTAGAGGATTTATTACCTCAGAAGTCAAGTCCCATAGTGCTCAGAGCCATTTGAACCATTTATCAATTGCTTCCACAAACTGTCGTAGCAGCGTGCCCCACACGAGCTGAAATATCACAGTGCAACAAAGCCATTTCCCGGGGACCAGTCATTCTTCCCTGTTCGTATTCACTCACGTGCAGAAACTGCACCCTTTGACGTCGACGAGCATACCGGAACTTGCTTGCACATTTCCATTTGGTATGAAGGCTCAGGAGCGACTGAGCTTGGCCTAACACCGACCTGACCAGGCACACAAGAAAAATGCACACTGATGGGCCTAAGCGTATCTGGATGCCATCTCCCTACAATCGTAATCACTTATTGTGGTACCACTGTTCCTCACATTCTGCGATTCTCAAGTGACAACACCTCCACAATCGCTAATGTAGTTTATTAAAACAGTGTTGGGTTTGGACGTCAGTTGGAGTTTTGGTTTACTGACCTCCCATATGAGCCTGAAGTCGCGCTGCTCTACTCTGAGCAGCTCGCAGGTGGAGCGCGTCACCACGGTGGCCTCCCGAGGTGCGTCCCACAGCACAGACTCGCCGAACGTCGCCCCCACACCCATGCTGCACAGCGTCACCGGCGTCTGGAACAGACGAGGCAACCTTACTGACGATCGGCACCTCAGTGAAAAGGGCACGACATACTAAATACATCACGTACAAATTTATAAATTTATTCCTAGGAAAATATAGTGTGAGCCGTGCGCGGCTCGTGTTTGTGTCGTTTATTGCTTGCCATCTCGTCTTTGCGGTACTGCAGTCGCGTTTCTTATTCGATTTTATGGCGTCACTAAGTTGCTGGCTTGTCTGCCCGTGAGTGGCAGCAGCAGCGCTTATCGATAAGAGCATTGTCGTACTATCTTTGGAGCGACCGCTAGTACAGGGTGTCCACAATGAGACTCCAACATTTTAATATCCTATATCTTTCTCATTTCAGATGGTGGACCTGTGAATCCTGAAGGGGCAGACAGAGCAACTCAACAAGTTAGTGGTGTGCAATACGCCAAGTGGCCGTAGTGGAGCTGCAATCAATTGTTTTAGCAATATGGAGGATATGAAGGAGCGTGCACAAGTGGTCCGGTGGTATGCAGAGACAAAATCGGCGACCCAAGTGCAAAGAAACTTTCGTCGAGTTTACAACAAAGCGCCCTCGTCGTTATAGACTATAAAAAAGTGGTGTCATCAGTTTTTGGCTACTGGGAGTGTTGCGAAAGGGCATGGTGGTGGTAAGACTGGGATCAGCGAACATCATGTGGAACAAGTGCGGCGGTCATTCGTACAAAGTCCACAGAAGTCAGTGCGACAGACAACACGAGAACTTTGTATGAAACGTTCAACAGTGCACAATGTGCTTCATCAGCGATTACGTTTGTACGCATATAAAGTGCACGTTGTGCAAGAAATCAAGCCTGATGATCGACCAAAGCGAGAAGAATTTGCATGTGTCATGTTAGATCGCATTGCTGTGGACGAGACATTTTTATCACGCGTGATGTTTACTGAGGAGGCAACCTTTCACGTGTCTGGGGCTGTCAATCGTCACAATGTGCGCATCTGGGGGTCCGAAAATCCACATCCACCTAGAGAACACATGCGCGACGGTCCGAAAGTTAATGTGTGGTGTGGTTTGATGATAAATTGCATTGTTGGACCGTTTTTCTTTCAGGAGCCGACAGTGAATGGAGCCATCTACTTAAACATGTTGGAACAATTTGCCGTGCCACAGATAACAGACCTGCAGCCAAATGTGATGTTTCAACTGGACGTGCACCACCCCTTTGGAGCCTTGATGTCCAAAAATTTTTAAATGACACATTCCCGCAACGATGGATTGGCCGTGGAGGTCCACTTCCTTGGCCGCCACGTTCGCCGACATAACCCCCGTCGATTTTTTCTTGTGGAGTTATGTGTAAGACCGGGTATACGCTGCACCAGTAAAGGACCCGCGAGACTTGAAACAGCGCATAAGAATTGTTATCAACTCTGTCACAGAACAGATACTCAGCAACACATGGCACGAAATTGATTATGGACTTGATATTCTTCGCGCTACCCGTGGCGTCCATGTTCAAGTGTACTGAACCGTCCACCTGTGTATGAAAACTTGATGAGCTGCTGTATGATTTCCCTGTAAATTGTATTGCATCTCAGGTTTTATGAGTTCAAATGTTGGAGTCTCATTGTGGACACACTGTATTTTCGGGTCGTCGTGTGTCGGGAGTTGAGTCGGGACGGAGCAGCGGTGAGGTCCGGACAGCCACGACTCACCCGACCGTTGCCAACCCACGTCTTGAGTGGGGACGACCTTAGTAGGTCGTTTGGTCTGTCGTTTCATCGGACGAGGTGCATGTGCGTTCTCCGTGTGGGTCGACTTGTGATTCGTCCTTGTTGCTCCACAGTCACAGGTTGTAGCACTGTCGGAGT
Organism: Schistocerca gregaria; assembly: GCF_023897955.1. Classification (NCBI taxonomy): domain Eukaryota; kingdom Metazoa; phylum Arthropoda; class Insecta; order Orthoptera; family Acrididae; genus Schistocerca; species Schistocerca gregaria. The sequence continues at coordinate 311,206,555 of NC_064922.1, read as the reverse complement.
TGTTTGTGGAAGTGTTTTCGTGGCGCCGTATGTAGCTAGTGTGGTATTGACTAAGCAGCTATTTTAATGCTGTCTACGTGCTACATGTAGTCAGTCGGTTGGGACGGAGCAGCGAGGAAGTCTCCACGGTTCAGCGCCAGGCCGGGACTGTTGGCGGCGTGCACACGCTGTCCGATCGTGAGGCGATAGCTGCGAGAGCGACTCATTGCCCACCGAACCTGGACGCTGAAACTGAGTGAACAGTTAACTTGCTATGAAACCTAAACAATTGTGACATCTCTTCCTTCATTTACGAGTTGTTGCTCCCTGGGCTGTTTTTAGACGCCAATTTCTGAAGACATAGTGCTAATCGAATCCTCGGCCGAAATTTTCCATCACTGAGCCATTGGTCGGATGGAAGGGAATTGGTTAAATTGTTGATCAGTCCTTGGCCCGTCCCTAGTTTGGGTTGCCATCCGGTTATTAAAACTTCAACACTTGGCTGCCTGTTTTGCCTCACCTCACGCTTGAGCTACATTCTCAGGCCGACCCTTGGAATGCTTCTGAACACCACTTGTTCTCTTTGTTTTAGATTGTTATTTTCATTTTAGTTTGAAGTATTGTGCGAGACCTTCAGCCGTGTATTATTTCAGTTACTCTTAAATTATACATAAAGGCCTTCAGCAGTGTGTATTCTTTAAAGGAAAGTTTCCTTATAAGAAGCAAGGGGTTTATTTTAAATTGTCATATGGCTTGTTGTTCAGGCCTTCAACCGTTGTTTCATATTTGTTTGTGCCCTTCAGCCGTGCAAGAAGTTAATATTTCTTTAATTAGGCTTTCGGTCGTTCTGCTGTAAGCTTCAGAGAAAATTTCTTGGTTAGAAAATTGTTTGTTAATGTCTTTTAATTATAGTTATCCTTCAGACGTGTGGTGTAGGCCTTCAGCCGATAATTGCTTTCAATTGCATGCATTTTTTAAAAGGAAAAAATTACCTTCTATTTTTAATTGCTTTGATTTCTAATCCAGGCCTTCAGCCATTCTTGTTATTGGTGTGGTTTTGGGCCTTCAGCCCAGAAGGCATCTCAAGTTCTTTAACTAACCCTTCAACCGTATTGCTTGGTTGTGATCTTTTAAAGCAATGTGTAAATGAGTGGTTCTTAGAAAAATAGAGTTGTGTGTTTGATTGTGCAACTCACAGTAACTGTTTACGGCCCCATCCACAATCATAACCTTATCCTTGGTGCTCCCTGAGTACCTACAAATCAGGTTTCAGTGTACACACACACACACACACACACACACACACACACACACACACACACACACGTGTATTCGATGTATGTTACAATGTAACGTCAAATATTTAATTTCACGGATTGTCCTGATGGAGGAACATCCGCAACTGAGCATTATAACAGAGGTTGAAAATACCGCTTCAGTTATAAGGTTCTTTTTATTTTTCAGTAGTTGAAACACGACCGGTTTAGGGCTCTTATATACCCATCATCAAGTATTATACCTTTGTGGTGTGATTCCGAGCCCCGCGGTGGACGAGTGCAGGACGCGGTGTATCACCAACGAGGGCAGAGCACTCCTTGCTAACAGGTCAATAATAGTGTGCAATATCATTGGAGATTTCCCTAGACTCGTCAATAATATTGTAATACTGTTCAGTAATATTATGGTTCGGACCCCGTCATTACACGAAGCTCAACCGCAACTGTCCATAAGCTCCATGCTAATTCTTTTTGGGACCATTAAAGCAAGAAAATATACACCGCTACCATCACTTTTACCAGTTACCGCATTATTAAGGATGGCTGCCAGTTCATCCTCTAGCAGCCAACTGCCATGCGCTGTAACATATTTCATTTTGATCTACAACATATATTTCAACGACAACATACAAGTGAACATTTATAATGACACACGATGGGCATCTTTTTCTATAACAATTTACACCCATGTGCTGAACCAAGTTGAGGTTATAATACTACCGTGACGCCAAATACCATCAAATGTCTTGACCCGTCACAACGTATCAAATCTGAACAACTCATTTAAATAAAAAAGACATTTTTTAGTCTTGTTCTGCCCCCTACCTCCTGGATAAATTATATCTGTGGATGCACATAACCCATGATCAATAAACAAAAGTTGCGTTTGCACGAAGTCAGTGCTTATCTATTACACCAAGAAAACATTCTACTGGCTATGCTTTTAGAAGGCTTGAAATTTACAAGTGCAGTTTCAGCTTTAAGTATTTGCGACATAATTATGGAAACGCGTCATGTGTTAAAACACGCACTAAAGGACTGTATTTTGGTTGGTAATGTATGCTGACACATTAACGTACACTGAAGATCCAAAGGAACTAGTACACTTGCCTAAATCCTGTAAGACCAGTGCAAGCGCGCAGAAGTGCCGCAACACGATCTGGCATGGGCCCGACTAATTTCTGAAGTAGTGCTGGAGGGATGAAGCCTGCAGGGATGTCCATAAATCCGTAAGAGCACTGCAAGGCGTCCCAGATATGCTCAATTATGTTCATGTCTTAGGAATTTCGTGGGCAGCGGAAGTGTTTAAACTCAGAAGCGTGTTCCTGGAGCCACTCTATAGCAATTATGTACGTGTGGGATGTCAAATTGTCATGGAATTTCCCAAGTGAGTTGAAATGCACAACGGATATCAATGGACGCAACTGATCAGATAGGATGCTTACGTATGTGTCACCTGTCAGAGTCGTATCTAGACGTATCAGGGGTTCCATATCGTTCCACGCGCCCCCACCATTACAGAGCCTCTACCAGCTTGAACAGCCCCCTGCTGACATGCAGGGTCCATGGATTCATGAGGTTGTCTCCATATCCGTACACATCCATCCCCTCGATGCAATTTGAAACGAGACTCTTACGACTAGGCAATATGTTACCCGTTATCAACAGCTGCCCTCCAAAACTAAATTGGTGATCCCTTGAAGCCTCAGAACATGTACTCGCAACCGATCCCTTCTTCTTGTCAAGTTGTGCCTCAAATTCCTCATCTACCCAGTTCTATTCAGTTCCTCTTATTACTTAAGGGATCTACCCATCTAATGTTCAGCATTCTTCTGTAGCAGTACATTTCTAAAACCTCTATTCTCTTCTTGTCTAAACTATTTATCGTTCATGTTTCACATCCATACATGGCTATATTTCATACAAATACTTTCAGAAACATCTTCCTGGCACTGAAATCTATACTCGATATTAACAAATTTCTCTTCTTCCGAAACCCTTTCCTGCCGTTGACAGTCTGCATTTTATATCCTTCCTACCCCGAGTATCATTACTTATTTTGCTGTTCAAATACAACCTACTACTTTAAGTGCCTCATTTTCTAATCAATTCTCTCAGCATCACCTAGTTTAATTATACTACACTCCATTATCCCCGTTTTGCTTTTGTTGATGTTCATTTTATATCCTCGTTTCCAGACACTGTCCATTCCGTTCAACTGCTCTTCCAGGTCCTTTGCTGTCTCTGAAAGAATTACAATGGCCGACGGATGAGGCCGAATGGTTTTAGGCGCTTCAGTCTGGAACCGCGCGACCGCTACGCTCGCAGGTTCGAATTCTACCTCGGGCATGGCTGTGTGTGATGTCCTTAGATTAGTTACGTTTACGTAGTTCTAAGTTCTAGGGGACCGATGATCTCAGATATTAGGTCCCATAGTGCTCAGAGCCATTTTTTAGAATTACAATGTCATCGGCAAACCTCAAAGTTTTTATTTCTTATCCATGGATTTTAATTCCTACTCCAAATTTTTCTTTTGTTTTCTTTACCGCTTGCTCAACATACAGATTGAGTAACGTCGGAGATAGGCTATGACTCTGTCACACTCCCTTCCCAACCACTGCTCCGCTTTCATGCCACTCGTCTCTTATAACTGCAATCTGGTTACTCCGCAAATTGTAAATAGCCTTTCGCTCCCTGTAGTTGACCCCTGCCACCTTCAGAATTTGAAGGAGAGTATTCCAGTCAACAGTGTCAAAGGCTCTCTCTAAGTCTACAAATGCTAGAAACGTAGGTTTGCCTTTCCTTAACTTATCTTCTAAAATAAGTCGTAGGGTCAGTATTGCCTTACGTGTTCCAACATTTCTACGGAATCCAAACTGATCTTTCCCGAGGTCGGCTTCTACCAATTTTTGCCATTCGTCTGTAAAGAATTCGCGTTAGTATTTCCATTCTTATTCTTTTCCTATTTCTCCATTCTTTTTCCATTTTACAGCTATAGTTCTGTTATTTTATAGCCACACCTCGTATGCAGATCCAGCACACCTGTTTAGTAGCCCATGCTAGTTCGTTGACGTATCGTCGTCCCAGGGCCTGTGAATTCAATATAAAGACATCTAGCGTCACTGGGAAGCGTCAGCGAACATTTTCTCTCTAACAAAAGTTGTTTCTCGCTAGACTTTTGGCGCAAATACTTTGAAATACCCCGTATATATGTACAAATGTGTATGTGTGTGTGTGTGTGTGTGTGTGTGTGTGTGTGTGTGTGTGTGTGTGTGTGTGTGTGTGTGGATTTGTTGTGGAGAAAATTGCAGACGGTAAAAAATTGAAAATAGTAAAACACAAAATACCACGTTTATTTCACTTGTGAGCGGTTAGAGTCACTTTATCCCTGACTGGGGCGCGCGATGTAAGGTTCCGCTTAACGCCGGCCGCAGCCCGCCATAAGACCCCTATCTCTGCAAAGCACTGGCTGGCTCCCACACCACGGAGGTCTCTGAAGCGCCCTCAATCCAGCCATCGATCACGGTTAAGGCGATTGGTGTGCTTGCAGTGGAGCACAGACTGCCGAGTGCCGCCAGCGCACTACGATCTGCTCGTTAGCAGCGCTTCCTGGCGCCTAACGAGAAAACCCGTGGCTCTGCCGAGATAACGCCCATAAATAATACGAAGCAGAGCTCAGAAGACGCGAGCATGGCCGATGTTTTACGGCGCGGCGCTCCGGGCCATTCGTGGAGAGACACTCGCGCTAATTTATTACGAGACCGCAGTCGTCGCTGCAACAGCAAAATCTAGTCCTCTAGAGCGAACGCATTATTTCTTGTACGCACAGTACAGTGCGACGTTCTCCCAGTCCCCATTAACATTACCCAGCGATGCTACCATGTTTTGTGGCTTGCGGCAATAAGAAAGGGAATGCACGACATTAGCGTTAAAGCAACACAAGTATCTACCACGTTCTGGGATTCTCAGCTGTAAACCATGAGTTTTGTTAGCCTAGAAATACGAGAGATGATCTCAGGAATCACCTGAGCCTGATTCACTGCTGTACCTTTGTTATATCATAAAACTAACACAAAAAAGAAATGGTTGCTGGAGAAAGGCCCGACGCACTATTATAAATATGAGTACCGGATGATATTTCAGTGTTCCGTGCACTTAATTTCATTCAGCGATTATTTTGAGTGTTTTTTTTTAATTTTTTCCTCCGCAGCAACTGTAGAAATAACTGACTTTTACCTACCACTCTTCTACTTCTTTCCGCAATGTAAAGCTTAGGAAAGGCTCCAAGACGATAGTGGTAGCTAAGGAGCTCATTGAGCAACTTATCGCCGATGATTATTATAACGTCTGTGATCGCCCTCAAGCCACGTGACCTGTACTTGATTCCAAACAGTACTAAGTAAATTTCTTTCTCGGTAAATATTAATTGACATTCAATTGGTTCGGTGTACCGACAAGTAGATCAGGACATCAGGACAATTGAGTGACGAACAGGCATCTTCATATGATAACTCAGCACTGGAACGTCCCAGGCCAACGAGTTACCATCCAGGTGTTGATACCAGAATTAAAAAAAAAACCAACAACAACAACCCAGGAGAAACTACACTGAGCAAAGAGTAAGGATCACTTTTTTGAAACCCCGTAGTTGTTTCCCATTGCGAGGCAGAAGCTTGAAATTTGGTTCAAAAGGGGTCTAAGCGTGGAGACCTGCAATGCCATCCTAGTGCGCTACCACGCTTGAAACAACGAGGTATCGACACATGCGAAAAGAAGGCCACATCTCACAAGCTCATTTGACGCATATGGAGGCTTTCACACCTGATCTACCCTTTGGAGTGAAGTGCGACCACTATGTTTCCTGTGGCATACGTAGTGGAACCACTTGGGACTGTTCAAAACCATTCGACAAAATTAGAACATTATCAAGAGCAGCAAAAGATGCTTCAACTTTTTCAGTGCTTTTGTTTTACCCCCTCTTACACTGTGATCACACAGGGGTTCAACCTTGACACATGCGTGAATAAAAGGTAAAGAGTCCACGAGAGACCCCACATTTAGGCAAAACCCTCGGTGACACCTGCCCACATTTACTGAAAATTTTAGAAATGTGCCTTTACAGAGAGAACCTGCAAAGTAGCCCTATGAGCCTGCATGTAGGCAACCACTTGACACACATCTGACGGCAGTTGGCTGCCTGCAGCTACCTAGGACTACATCGTAGGTTTTCTGTGTAAAGGCACATTTTTGAAGTTCTCAGCAAACGTGGGTGGTCGATAACGAGGTATTGCCGAAACAGGGGGCTATAGAAGGACCTTTGACGTTGTATTTACGCGTGTCCCAATGTCAAACCCTTCTGTGAGCACAATACTGGAGGGTATGAAACACAAGCACTGAAAAAGCGTAAGCACCCTTTGAAGATTCGGATGACGTTGAAATTTTGTCTGCACCAGAGAAAACATTGTAGTCGCACTGCTTTCCAAAGGGGTGAGATCGTGTTCAATGGGGTTGCTAGCCCACAAGTTCTTAATGAAGGTTTGAAGCGTCAGGGAAACGTCAGTAGTGTCGAAGAGAGTTCAGAAAGCCTCCCTGTCGCACACCGCAATGCGAACTGTGGTTTTCGACTGCAAAATGTATGGAAAACAAAGCTCCAGAGAAGTGGTTGGTTTCATTGACGTCCTTTACGCCACTGCCTGACTCCTTTTCGTCTCTACTCGGAGTGGCGGTGTGTCTGAAATGTTTCCTCGGCCACTCACAAGAAACCCCCTGATTTCAATGCTGGGTGGGATCAAAAAAAGGGGTGAAATGTGGGAGAGAGGGGCTGTGACGACCTCCTCATCATGTGACATGTCCAAGGTAGCATTGGGCGGAATTGTGGTGAAATTTGGTGCCAATGTGAGATAATTAACTAACTTTATACGTAAAACGAACTTCCGAGCTCTGGCATTTTTCGTACGTGTCAACATTTGTTGTTTAAACTGTCGTCGACGCCGAAGGAGACGTCGAGGCCTCCACGCTTTTGCACTATTACCGAGGAAGGCTGTAGACGCTTTAGAGCCAAATTTAGAACTTACGCGTCTCACCAAGAGCCAGTTACTGGGTTTCTAAGAAGCGGTCCTTTAATTCTGTTGCGCAGTGTATCTAACATTAGTGTACAAATAGGATGCAGCTGCAAAGCTTTTAATAAGACTGGAATGAGTAATTTCTCATGATATTGTGTATTCCCTCTACGAACAGAAATAATATTCGACACAAACAAGCCTCATCGAAAAGTAAATCTCGCAAACAGTTCTCTAGGTAGCAATATGGCACGACTAATTTAGAAAGGCGAAATGGAAATCTCCCCGCGGTTCCGCGAAACTGAAATCTCACATTACTTAATAATATACTTTTATAATTCAAGAAAATGAAAGAAAATACTGTTAAAGAAATTTTAGTGAGTTGCAGCGAAGCCTTTCAAATTGATACTTCTGCTACTGAGGCACGTACTCAGGGAGGTTTTCCTTCTTAGTACAGTCACATCAGGCATGGTAGGAAAGACGGGCAAAATCTCACCTATATTTGGCACGGCAAAGTAAACTGAGAACCGTGATTGGTTACCAACTTTAAGAAACATTCACATTATTCTAATTCCAGTTCCTCTCCCCAACCTAAACTCCATTACTTGGCATTGCGGACAGTCAGAACGCAGATTCCAGATACTTAATTGACTTATCCATGCTCTACAAACGTTACAGATGAAAAAGTTTGGTAAACGAATAATTTTAAAAATAATTCTATATTTCAGCCCCAGATGAAATGTCTAAGAAGAAAGAAAAGATGGATTGGTGACTACTAGATAACTAAATTGCAAAATTAAACTAACGCCTTTACAGAACTAGATGCACTTAATAAGTTACATTTGAACTCGTCAAAGAAATGCTGATCAGGCTAAAAAAGGCACCCATAGTGTTAACGTGTCTCTGCTCTGGTGGTGGCAACTGTAGGGTAGAGCAAACTACGTAACAGTGTGCAGGTTGATTCTTATCTCGCAAATATGGGTTTAAGATATTATCAAAGTACAAGTTACAGTAAGCTATACCCTTCTCAAATGGAAAAATAACAAATACTTACCTAACTACTGGTGTGGGTAAGCTAGAGCTAACAAGAAGCGCATTAAATGAGGCTCATATGCAGAAATGACCCTCTAGAGTCACACTAGTGGCGTTACATTCTAAGACGAGTATCGATATATTCACTGAGGGATTCGATCGGTTGTCGAGCACCCAGTCCCAGGTTGCTTGGTGTTGTTCTCTTCAGTTGGCATTTTCACGCTCTATTTCAGTAAGCAACGCTTACGATAGAAACGACAGTCTTCCGTGTGTTTCTGCGATAACTGTACATACCGGGTGATCAAAAAGTCACTATAAATTTGAAAACTTAATAAACCACGGAATAATGCAGATAGAGAGGTAAAAATTAACACACATGCTTGGAATGACATGGGGTTTTATTAGAACGAAAAAAACCCATATTGCTAGACGCGTGAAAGATCTCTTGCACGCGTCCCTTGGTGATGATCGTGTGCTCAGCCGCCACTTCCGTCATGCTTGGCCTCCCAGGTCCCCAGACCTCAGTCCGTGCGAGTATTGGCTTTGGGGTTACCTGAAGTCGCAACTGTATCGTGATCGACCGACATCTCTAGGGACGCCGAAAGACAACATCCGACGCCATAGCCTCACCATAACTCCGGACATGCTTTATAGTGCTGTTCAATTCATTATTCCTGGCTACAGCTACTGTTGAGGAATGATGGTGGACATATTGAGCATTTCCTGTAAAGAACATCCTGTTTGCTTTTTTATTACTTTGTTATGCTAGTTATTGCTATTCTGATCAGATGAAGTGCCATCTGCCGGACATTTTTTGAACTTCTGTTTTTTTTTTTTTGTTCTAATAAAACCCCATGTCGTTCTAAGCAAGTCTGTCAATTTGTACGTCTCTATCTATATTATTCCGTGATTTATTCAGTTTTAAAATTTATACTGACTTTATCACGCGGGATATCATAAGAGTCGACTTACTTTCTCCCAGTTAGCAAAATTTGTGAACATAGAGTAATTACTGCCATGTTTGAAAATACGCAGTAAAGCAGAACTGATAGACTGCTAAGGTATTTAAATCACGATAGCACAAAATCTAGTCTGATAACGACCAAAACGTGTAATATAAGTGACTGTCCACATATGACAATTGACCTTACAAGGTCTTCAGTGTTTCAAGGCAATCCGTTAGAGTGTAGTGTTTCATAGATAATTATTTCTCGCATTGAAATCACTGATTATTAAAGCCAATGAAAAAACCGCAAATTGCTGTTTTCAGTTTAATGTAACAAAGTTTCACAGAATAGTCAAACAGATACTAAATCCACATGGGTACTAAAAGGAATTCGATAAATTTTGGGTATACTATAAATCGCACAAATCTAAGGGCTGTCAATTCGACTAAACACCTAGGAATTATAATTTCGAGCAACTTAAATTGGGAAGACCACATACATAGTATTGTGGGGAAGGCGAAACAAAGACTGCGCGTTGTTGGCAGAACACTTAGAAAATGCGACAAATCCACTAAAGAGAGAGCCTACATTACACTTGTTCGTCCTCTGCTCGGATATTGCTGCGCGGTATGGGATCCCTACCAGGTAGGATAGACGGAGTACATCCAAAAAGTGCAAAAGAAGGGCACCTCGTTTCGTGTTATCGCGCAACAGTGGTGGCAGTCACTGAAACAAAGGCGGTTTTCTTTGCGGCGAGATCTATTTACGAAATTTCAATCACCAACTTTCTCTTCCGAATACGTAAATATTTTGCTGACACCCACCTACTTAGGGAGAAATGATCATCATAATAAAATAAGAGAAATCAGAGCTCGAACGGAAAGATTTAGGGGTTCCTTTTTCCCGCGCCATTCGAGAGTGGAATGGTAGAGTAGTAGTATGAAAATGGTTCGATGAACCCTCTGCCAGGCACTTAAGTGTAAATTGCAGAGTAACCATGTACATGTAGTTGTCAAAGATGTGCAGTATTAGTTTCAATATACGATTTTCATATATTAGAGCAGCACAATAGCAACCCTCAATAAATTTTCGTGTGAACGAACAGTGGCTACCAAGTTATCACTCACAGATGCTAGGTCACATTCGACATTACATTTAGAGCACTGCATTTAAATGAACGTTACACATTACTTTCAGAGAGATGTACTGTCGTATTGTATTTTAGAACGTTGCACCATTGATTATTGCACAGAATTTATGTCTAAAGATTACAGTGCCATTATAATTAGAACGTTACATATGAACGTTACACATTTAGAAGCGTAAACACATACGATGCTCTTTCTCGTTACTTTATCCTCAATTCATCGTGTGGGCTAATTAAACTGTTCATTGGGTTCTGCAGTTATTCTTCAATTTCACTGAGGACAGCAACGTCATCAGCAAATCTTTTCATTGATATCCTCCCACGCTGAATTTTTATCCCACTCCTCAAGCTGTCTCTTGTTTCCGTCATTGCCTGTGATGGATATACCATATAGTAGTGCCGAAAGACTAGCCTCATGTTACAGCCTTTCTAATCCGAGCACTTTGTTTTGATCTTCCACTAATATTGTTCCCACTAGGTTCCTGCATATATTGTGTTTCAAATGGCTCTGAGCACAATGAGACTTAGCTTCTGAGGTCATCAGTCCTCTAGAACTTAGAACTACTTAAACCTAACCAACCTAAGGACATCACACACATCCATGCCCGAGGCAGGATTCGAACCTGCGACCGTAGCGGTCTCGCGGTTCTAGACTGTAGCGCCTACAACCGCTCGGCCACATCGGCCGGCGCACGTATAATGTGTATTACATGCCTTTCCTTTTAGCTTACGCCTGTTCATCGCAGGGTTTCGAACACGTTGCATCATTTTACATTGTCGAACGTTTTTTTAGGGGTCCGACAAACACTTTGAACCTGTCTTCATGTTTCTTCAGTCTCCCTTCCACTGTCAGGTGCAACCCAGAACTGGATTTATGGTATCGTCACCTTTCATAAAACCTGACCATCATATAACTGAGCCTCAGCTCGTTTCATTCTTTGTACATTTCTCTTGTCAGCAACCTGGATGCGTGGCACGTCAAGTTTATTATGCAATAGTTCTCGCTCTTATTTCCCCTTGATGTCGTAGGGACTATGTGGGTGACATTTTCTTAAAAGGGTGGTTCTACAAACCAACTTGAATAGTCGCTTTGTTGCCACTTCACCATACATTTTATAAGTTTCGAAGAAATGTTGTCTATGCCTTCCAAATATCTGTTAAACTCTTACTACTACCGGATCCCAATTTCTTCCTCATCGACTATCGTTTCTTCTTCCTCAACTTCGTCAAACAGTTCTTCCCTCTCATAGAGGCCTGCAACGCACTCTTTACGCCTATCCGATCTTTTCTCTCTATTTGAAAGTGAAATTTCCATTGCACTCTTAATACTGAAATTCCCCGAAAGTTGTTCTGACTTTACTATAAGCTGAATCAGACCTTTCGAAGACCATTTCATTTTCGGTTTCTTCGCATTTCAGCCATTTCGTCTTGGCTCAACTGCTGTTCACGCATATTCCACATTTAAGAGATTTATATTGCTGTATTCATTTTTCTCCCTGAACATTTTTTCACTTCTTTCTTTCGTCGACCAGCTCAAATATTCCTGTGTCATTCAAGGTTCATTCCCAGTTATCGTCCTTATACTCATATTTCACTAGCAAACTTCTGTGACTACCATTTTTAGATGTTCTCATTCCTCTTCAAGTGAACTGTCTGCTGTGAAATTCTTCGTCGCAGTACCCAAATCCCTAGCGAACCTCATCATTCCTCAGTACTTAGATAGCCCATATATTTCCACCCAGAATTTTCCGGATTATTTTCTTAAATTTCAGTTTACTCTTCATAATCAGTAAATTATGGTCTAAGCCTATATCTGGGATCGCCTTACAATCCAGTATCTCATTTAGGACAGTCTCTGTCTGTCAATGATGAAATCTTGATGGAATCTTACCACATGTGCAGGCATTTTACGAGTATATCTCCTCCTCTTGTGATTTTTATGTAGTATACTATTATTACTAGATAAAATTTATTGCAGAACTCAGTTAGTCCTCCTCCTCTCTCATTCCTCCTACAGAGCCCATATTCATCCGTAATTCTGTCTTCCGTTCATTCCCCTATAACAAAGTTACAGCAGTCCAGGATTATTAGATTTTCATCTCCCTTTACACACTGATTTACTCGTTCAATATCCTAATCTACTTTCTCTCTCTCTTAACCTTATGCCTGCCAGGTCGGTATGTATTAGTGAATTATTGTTGTAAGTGCCAGTTTTTAGTCGATTCTTATGAGAATAATCCAATCACCGAACAGTTCACAGTAACTCACTCTCTGACCTACCTTCCAATTCAAGGCAAGTTGTACACTACGGAAACCATTTCTGACCAGAAATCCTTATCCTCTTCCTATCTCTCTTCACTGAGCCCCCAACTATACCCAGGCTGAGTCTTTGTTTTTTCCTTTTCAGGTTATCTAGGTTCGTAAGCGCATTCGATCACCGAACAGTTCACAGTAACTCACTCTCTGACCTACCTTGCAATTAAAGGCAAGTTGTACACTACGGAAACCATTTCTGACCAGAAATTCTTATCCTCTTCCTATCTCTCTTCACTGAGACCCCAACTATATCCAGGCTAAGTCTTTGTTTTTCCCTTTTCAGGTTATCTAGGTTCGTAGGCGCAGTCAAATTTCTGATATTTCACGCACTAAATAACCCTTTTAACGGTTTTTCAATAGTTTCCTCATAGCCAATTCCTCTTTGGCACTTCAATTCCCCCCCCCCCCCCCCCCCACCTTCCCTCCTCCGCGATCTGAATGGCGGACTAATATGGAAACTTTTCCCAACGGAGAGATCATCATAACACTTTCATCAGTTACAAGCCATATGTCCTGTAGATACACAATATGTGTCATTAATGTAGTGAGATGCATTGCCTACTGCAACCTCATGCCGCTGGTAATTGCTGATTCTTCCACCACTTGCGGGCAGTTTCCCATCGCATTTCTTGTTTTTACTCGCATTTTAGACGTAGCTCCTCGATTGCTGTTGTCGTAAGCTTCAGTTTATTTTCTGGCAAACATTACATTTCATCGTTAGGTTGTGCTGTCCCTGCATTAAGACCATTAGCTATTAATCAGACTAATTAAACATTTGCACTGTGTGACAAGTCCATAAGCGTAATCTTGGTAATTATCCGCAGTGCTGGCGGTTTGCGCTCGCCACCGTTGCTAAAGTGGACAATGCCCGGAACACAGTGGGCCGGTATGCCATTTACCCTCTAGGTCAACAGATGTTGCACTGCAGCTGATTTTGTTTCATACAACGTGGGAACAGTAACTAGAGACACGCCTATTTCATTTAAACGATAACGCGAAGAAATGCCCGGAGAATGCGCAGATCGCAGACAAAGCCCCGAAACGACAATTTTAAAAGAAACATCTTTTAGTTTCGTGCATCACCTGCTATCGATCCAAACTGACACTAACAACAGAGCAGTAGGTACCCAATAATGGTTTGATGGGATACCATCTGTGACAGATACTGCTTCACACTATCTGATGCAAAGTTTTTCTTTAATGTCTTATGTGATATCAAGTTTGTCGTTAATCTATCCGAAATACGAAACAGTGGACGTGTTTGACAAATGTATTCACACTTTCTTTTTCAATTTCTATGTGGGAGGCATATATTCTGGACCTAACGAAATGGCTGACAAAGTAACAGCCTACGAAAAATGAGTCAGTCTTAATAAATTAAATAATACACAAGTGGTCGTTTCGCCTCAATGCCTGAATCTGACCACTACTGGCTTAATGTGCTACACAAATAAATTAATTGCTATAAGATTAATAATATTATACTTTGCAGGCTGCCCCTCCCTATATTCTACTTTAAGTCGGTTTACATGCAAGTATGTATCATGAAATATACCCCTAATTGAAAATACCCTGTCGTATCTAACGTTCAGACTCATGAACAACGTGATAACGCTGGCATGAACAGACACATAACTGACTTAGTTCTGATCAGCACACGGCCTAGCATTCACGACTAGTAAGAAAGACATTTTGTAGCCAGGCTGCAGGGGTAGGACAAAAATAAAGAGAAACCGCGAGAAACGCATGCTTGAACATAAATGCAAATGCTAACCAAGCCTGCAGGTTGCTATGTTATATCTGACCACAAACGACATTTGTGCAATGTTCTCAGTACGTTGCAAGTGCCACGCGTGGTCAGAGCAGTGTTCTATGTACAGGGTGACAATTATTGAACTATATCAAATAAAATCGTCCTAACTTCTGAGCGGCTTGAGTTACGACTTTACACCGCACAGTTGACCGCGCGGCATGATGGGAATTAGTATGCGCTGTATTGTTTGGTTTAGCGAGAACGCCATGGTTTCGTCGATAATAAAAACTGGCGCATTTTGAGGACTGAGAATCCGCATTTCGCGATCCAAAAGTCTCTTCATCCCCAACGGGTGACTGTGCGGTGTGAAATGACCAGTCACGGAATAATCGGTGCGATGTACCTTGATGGCACTGTGGCTTCCGAACGGTACATGAAGGTTTTGGAAGATGATTTAATCCCCATTATCCAAAGTGACCCTGATTTCGACAAGATGTGGTTCATGCAAGACGGAGCTCGACCCCATCGAAGCAGGAGAGCAGGCGGCATTCTGACTCTGGGGTACCCAGAAGCCGCTAGCATGGGCTTCGATTGGCCGTCATATTCTTCCAATCTGAACGCATGCGACTCCTTTTTGTGGGGCTATATTAACGACAAGGGGTATAGCAATAGTCCCAAAGCCACTGCTGAGTTGAAAACAGCCGTTCAGGGGGTCATCGACAGGATCAATGTTTCGACACTTCATCGGATTATGCTGAATTTCGCTGCGTCAAATCATCGCCAATGATGACAGGCATATCGAACATGTGATGACCTAAATCTGAATATCTGTAGTGACGTTTACATTTGAATAAAGTGTGTGCATCCTGTAGTTTGCAAATAATTTACGTTTTTTTGTGTAGTTCAACAATTGTCTCCTAGTAGTTGCATTACGTGGGAACTAAGTGAATTCGAAAGTGGGAAAGTTGTTGGTGGTCGTGTGGTGGGTGTTTCCGTAACCAAGGGATCCGACTTGTTTGGAGTTTCAAGAGGCACGACATCGAAGGTTTATAGCGCACGGATGGAAAGAAGTCACAACGCCGACAAAAGTATGTGTCGAGTGAACGTGACAGACGATCACTGAAGAGGATTGCGACGAATAGAGACAGAATGATAGCTATTAAAAAAGTCACTGCAGAAATGAATGTCGCACTCGCGAACTCTGTCAGCACCAAAACAACACGAAGGGAACTTCATAAGCAGGGAACTGAACGTGGAGATGGATTTCCCAATCCATTCATCACTGACCAAATGCCCGTAACAGGAACATGTTGTGCGAAGCCATAAAACCTGATCTATGAAACAATGGAAGAAACTCATTTGATTGACTTAGTCTTGTTTCACACTGTTGCGAACGACTGGCCGAGTTTACATCCCGAGAGTGAAACACGACGGGGGTTCGGTAATAAATTGCGCAGCCGTATCGTAATATTCCTTGGCCCCATGGTTATTTGCTAAGTCATATTACTGCCAAGGGTTATATGACCATTTAGGCTGATACGTTCTAGCTCGTGGTACAATATTTGTTCCTTAATGGCGATGCTCCAAAATGAAAGGGCCAGTGTTCAGACAGGTCGCATCGTCCAGGACTCGTTTTGTGAGTTGTCAACGTTATTGAGCCTTTGTAGTCTACTTTGAGGAGGAGTGATAGTGATCGCTATCCACCTGCATCATTGTTAACTTAACTTGCGACTATTTTGCGAGCTGTTTTGAATGCCAATCTTACACTGTGTTAGACACGATTATGTGTTGTGTTGTATTTCCATATTTTGTCCAACCTCTGTACGTGCAATAGGCATGCTTGGCTCAGTCTGCTAGCATAACGTTTCTATTGGGAAATCTGAATGTTCGTAGACATAGGCACTCACGTGATTCCGCAGATTTTACCGATGTCTTACATGTTTAAGCTCTTCACGGGTATGCTACCGGATATGATCGCCTTCACTACACGATATTTCGGCGATCCATCTGGCCACTATCTTCAGGGGGATCGCTGAGTGCACAGTCACGCCGGAACTGTGATTGTGTACTCAGCGATCGCACCTGAAGATGGCGGCCACATGGATCACAGAAATATCGTGTACTGAATACGATCATATCCGGCATCATACAAATAAGAGCTTCAAAATAACGAATTCGCGTTACGTTTAAAGTGATGAGCTGCAAGTACCTTCCGTAAATTCCAGCTTACCTCCTGTCCTGAAGGATTATGCCAAGAAAATAATGTGAAGCATATTGATTATAGTACTTATTGAAATATATCTACAGGGTGGTCCATTGATAGTGACCGGGCCAAATATCCCACGAAATAACAACAAATAACCAAATTCGTCTAGCTTCAATGGGAAAACCAGATGGCGCTATGGTTGGCCCGCTAGACAGCACTACCATAGGTCAAACGGATATCAACTGCGTTTTTTTTTTAAATAGGAACCCCCATTTTTATTACATATTCGTGTAGTACGTAAATAAATATGAATGTTTTAGCTGTACCACTTTTTTCGCTTTGTGGTAGATGGCGCTGTAATAGTCAATATTTTAGACAAACAGTTGGTTACAGGTAGGTTTTTTAAATTAATATACAGACGTAGGTAAGTTTGAACATTTTATTTCGGTTGTTCCAATGTGATACATGTACCTTTGTGAACTTATCATCTCGGAGAACGCATGCTGATACAGCGTGATTACCTGTAAATACCACATTAATGCAATAAATGCTCAAAATGATGTCCGTCAACATCAATGCATTTGGCGATACGTGTAACGACATTCCTCTCAACAGATAGTAGTTCGCCTTCTGTAATGTTCGCACATGCATTGACAATGCGCTGCGCATGTTCTCAGGCGTTGTCGGTGTATCACGATAGCAAATATCCTTCAACTTTCCCTACAGAAAGAAGTCCGGGGACGTCAGATCCGGTGAACGTGCTTCGACGACCAATCCACCTGTCATGAAACATGCTATTCAATACCGCTTCAACCGCACGCTAGCTATGTGCCTGACATCCATCATATTGGAAGTACATCGCCATTCTGTCATGCAGTGAAACATTTTGTAGTAACATTGGTAGAACATTACGTAGGAAATGAGCACACATTGCACCATTTAGGTTGCCATCGATATAATGGGGGCCAATTATCGTTCCTCCCATAATGCCGCACCATACATTAACCCGCCAAGGCCGCCGATGTTCCACTTGTCGCAGCCATCGTGGATTTTCCGTTGCCCAATAGTGCATATTATGCCGGTTTACGTTACCGCTGTTGGTGAATGACGCTTCGTCGCTAAATAGAACGCGTGCAAAAAATCTGTCAACGTCCCGTAATTTGTCTTTCATCCAGTGGCAGAACTGTACACGACGTTCAAAGTCATCGCCGTGAAATTTCTGGTGCATAGAAATATGGTACGGGAATATTATATAGCATTCTCAACACCGATGTTTTTGCGATTCCCGATTCTCGCGCAATTTGTCTGCTACTGGTGTGCGGATTAGCCGCAACATCAGTTAAAACACCTACTTGGGAATATTCATTTGTTGCAGGTCGTGGTTGACGTTTCACATGTGGCTGAACACTTCCTGTTTCCTTAAATAACGTAACTATCCGGCGAACGGTGCGGACACTCGGATGATGTCGTCCAGAATACCGAGCAGCATACATAGCACACGCCCGTTGAACACAGTAGCCATACATCAACATGATATCGACCTTTTCCGCAATTGGTAAACTGTTCATTTTAACACGGGTAATGTACCAGGAAGCAAATACCGTCCACAGTGGCAGAATGTTACGTGATACCACGTACTTATACGTTTGTGACTATTACAGCGCCATCTATCACAAGGTGAAAAAACTGCTCCAACTAAAACATTCATATTTCTTTACGTACTACACGAATATGTAATAAAAAACGGGGGTTCCTATTTTTAAAAACAACGCAGTTGATATCCGTTCGACCTATGGCAGCGCCATCTAGCCGGCCAACCATAGCGCCGTCTGGTTTCAAGCTTCAAGCTAGACCAGTTTCGTTCTTTGTAGTTTTTTCGTTTGATGCTTATTTCGTGAGATATTTGGCCCGGTCACTATCAATGGACCACCCTATATATATATATATATATATATATATATATATATATATATATATATATATATATATATAGGGTGGTCCATTGATAGTGACCGGGCCAAATATACACTCCTGGAAATTGAAATAAGAACACCGTGAATTGATTGTCCCAGGAAGAGGAAACTTTATTGACACATTCCTGGGGTCAGATACATCACATGATCACACTGACAGAACCACAGGCACATAGACACAGGCAACAGAGCATTCACAATGTCGGCACTAGTACAGTGTATATCCACCTTTCGCAGCCATGCAGGCTGCTATTCTCCCATGGAGACAATCGTAGAGATGCTGGATGTAGTCCTGTGGAACGGCTTGCCATGCCATTTCCACCTGGCGCCTCAGTTGGACCAGCGTTCATGCTGGACGTGCAGACCGCGTGAGACGACGCTTCATCCAGTCCCAAACATGCTCAATGGGGGACAGATCCGGAGATCTTGCTGGCTAGGGTAGTTGACTTACACCTTCTAGAGCACGTTGGGTGGCACGGGATGCATGCAGACGTGCATTGTCCTGTTGGAACAGCAAGTTCCCTTGCCGGTCTAGGGATGGTAGAACGATGGGTTCCATGACGGTTTGGATGTACCGTGCACTATTCAGTGTCCCCTCGACGATCACCAGAGATGTACGGCCAGTGTAGGGGATCGCTCCCCACACCATGATGCCGGGTGTTGGCCCTGTGTGCCTCGGTCGTATGCAGTCCTGATTGTGGCGCTCACCTGCACGGCGCCAAACACGCATACGACCATCATTGGCACTAAGGCAGAAGCGACTCTCATCGCTGAAGACGACACGTCTCCATTCGTCCCTCCATTCACGCCTGTCGCGACACCACTGGAGGCGGGCTGCATGATGTTGGGGCGTGAGCAGAAGACGGCCTAACGGTGTGCGGGACCGTAGCTCAGCTTCATGGAGACGGTTGCGAATGGTCCTCGCCGATACCCCAGGAGGAACAGTGTCCCTAATTTGCTGGGAAGTGGCGGTGCGGTGGTGCGGTCCCCTACGGCACTGCGTAGGATCCTACGGTCTTGGCGTGCATCCGTGCGTCGCTGTGGTCCGGTCCCAGGTCGACGGGCACGTGCACCTTCCGCCGACCACTGGCGACAACATCGATGTACTGTGGAGACCTCACGCCGCACGTGTTGAGCAATTCGGCGGTACGTCCACCCGGCCTCCCGCATGCCCACTATACGCCCTCGCTCAAAGTCCGTCAACTGCACATACGGTTCACGTCCACGCTGTCGCGACATGCTACCAGTGTTAAAGACTGCGATGGAGCTCCGTATGCCACGGCAAACTGGCTGACACTGACGGCGGCGGTGCACAAATGCTGCGCAGCTAGCGCCATTCGACGGCCAACACCGCGGTTCCTGGTGTGTCCGCTGTGCCTTGCGTGTGATCATGGTTTGTACAGCCCTCTCGCAATGTCCGGAGCAAGTATGGTGGGTCTGACACACCGTTGTAAATGTGTTCTTTTTTCCATTTCCAGGAGTGTATATAGGGTGGTCCATTGATATTGACCGGGATATATATATATATATATATATATATATATATATATATATATATATATATATATATATATATATATATATAGAGAGAGAGAGAGAGAGAGAGAGCCCGAAGATAGTTCAGGAAAATTGTTATCCTTGCTGCTGAAGGTAGAAGGAATATTATCTAGGTAGCGATTACAAAGCGCATCTCGGCCAAAAAAAATTTGAAAATAATGACAAGATGTCACGAATACGTTTTTGAACCTATAAGTAGAAAAAAAATGTAATTGCATTCAAGGCATAGTTACGTCACAATGATGCGCACAACTAAAGCGCTTGTCCCACACGCTAAAAAGATGCGCTACTAGTGCAGAAAGCACACATATCACTATGTCTGCTCTAGCTTTGACTGTACTCAACTCCTTACTTAACTGCAAAGGGTCTTACCACAGCTTCCCATGCCAAGCCTCAATGCCCGACAAGACTGGTTTCCTACGCTTAAACTTATGTCTGTGTTGTAACGTGAACCTGAACCGTGCAAGTAGTGTCCTTATGTAAACACTATCTGGTGAAATGGCTCGCCGAACCCGTCTGAACAATGTAAATGTATTGCAATTTACTTTTAACAATAAGAATTAGAAAACGTGAACATGAATACTAAAGAAACCGTCCTGTGAAATTCTGTATCGTACAGTACGGAGAACAAAGAACAGTGCTACAGTGGATGACGTTACAGTACGTGACTTGTAACACCGACAGACAAAACTGAGTAACAATTTTGCATAAAACTACTAACTAAACTTTGAAAGAACAACTACCCAAAACGTGTCTGCGAAAATGCCCTTTAAATTTACGAACGCGAACTGGCTTAATAAAATATGTAACACTGCAGTGTAAAAGTAAGAATGTCTGTACGAGAAATGATATATGAACTGAACTTTACCTGAACTAAACCTGATAATAATTATGGGGCGGCAGCGGAAACTTGGAACTGCTAGAAAGTGGTGAATATTAAGATACAGCGCCGCAGTAAACCAGCTAAACAATCTTGCCAAGTGCAATGAAAGGAAAGGCAGCTACGCTATGCACATCACACTTGATGTTTTGAGAAACTGTGTTCCGCTAAATACAATTGCAGTTTCGTGAGGAGACGGTGGAAGAAACTCAACTTGGAATTACTGAAAAGAGACTAGCGTTCAAATCTATATTATGAATCTCATTCCTTAACAATTACAACCATCTTTACAAAAATGACTTCTTATAAAAAATATGCCGCTGCTATGAAATTAGTTAATGAAATGGTGAAAGAGTGGTGACTCTACAACTCTGAATCCAAGCTATGTAAGCAAATAACTTTGGTTCATCACGCCTCGATGGTCAAATTGACTGATCTGAACCAGCAAAGAAAAATGCATCTTGCTAATTTTTTTCCTTTCTCAAACTCGTGATAAATGCAAGCAATGCAGCTACACCATTGCCTGAATATCTTCACACTTCTAAAATCAATATTTACGAAATCGTATTTCGAAAAAGCACATAATCTGGGTTTGCATCTCTGTGTGCTGCTAGTTATTTTCAAACAGCTCAGCAGTGTGACCAACACCCGACTCTCTCACTTACTTCTGTCTGAATGCCACCCTGGCAACGACAATGTTATTGATAACCAAAGATTTCACTGTTTCTGCTCAGAACCTCCGTGGCGTAACATATCGACTATTGACGACTCCTGTCTCAAAAATATCAATCGTACAGATATTTAGTATGACACATCGAATAAAAAATGAATACCAAAAGTAAGCTACAAACCTTACAAAGTCAGGATAGTACTTTCTTAATTTTACAGCAAATAGGTGTATCTTTTGCTGGACTAAAGCAAATAAGACACTAGATAATAGAAAAAAGTCCGAAACGCGTAGAGCTATGTCTATTTAAGCAATAGCGTAAAGTTGCACTTCTGTTACAGTCACGGGCAAATAATTGTCGACATGGTACACAGTCTGGAAGGATGTACACTATTTGATCAACAGTATCCGAACACCCATTAGTCAATATTGTTATGGGGTTAGTCCACCTTTCAAATGTATAATGTCTTGACGTCTGGTGGAACCACTTCCAGTGAGTTGTCTGAATCTCTGTGGAGTAGTATCAGTTCATTCTTTCTCGAGAGCCGAAACCAAAGAATCCTTGGATCATTTATTTATACCATATTAGCCTTTTACGTATAATTTAAACACAGGCTGTTTTGATTGTTACACAAATTGTACACTAGGCATTACTACTTAATTTACCTCCACAATAATACCTCCCATTACTACAACTACACTAGTGGCCATTAAAATTACTACATCAAGAATAAATGCAGATGCTAACCGGGTATTCATTGGACAAATATATTATACTATAACTGGCGTGTGATTACATTTTCACGCAGTATGGATGCATAGATCGTGAGAAATCAGTACCCAGAACGACCACCTCTGACCGTAATAACGACCTTGATACGCCTGGGCATTGAGTCAAACAGAGCTTGGATGGCGTGTACAGGTACAGCTGCCCATGCAGCTTCAACACGATACCACTGCCCATCAAGAGTAGTGACTGGCGTATTGTGACGAGCCAGTTGCTCGGGCACCATTGACCAGACGTTTTCAATTGGTGAGAGATCTGGAGAATGTGGTGGCCAGGGCAGCAGTCGAACATTTTCTGTATCCAGAAAGGCTCGTACAGGACCTGCAATATGCGGTCGTGCATTATCCTGCTGAAATGTAGTGTTTCGCAGGGATCGAATGAAGGGTAGAGCCGCGGGTCGTAACACATCTGAAATGTAACGTCCACTGTTCAAAGTGCCCTCAGTGCGAACAAGAGGTGAGCGAGACGAGTAACCAATGGCACCCCATACTATCACGCCGGGTGGTACGCCAGTATGGCGATGAGGAATACACGCTTCCAATGTGCGTTCACCACAATGTCGCACAAACACGGATGCGACCATTGTGATGCTGTAAACAGAACCTGGATTCATTCGAAAAAACGACGTTGAGCCATTCGTGCACCCAGGTTCGTCGTTGAGTACACCATCGCAGGCACTCCTGTCTGTGATGCAGCGTCAAGGGTAACTGGAGCCGTGGTCTCCGAGCTGATAGTCCATGGTGCTGCAAACGTCGTCGAACTGTTCGTGCAGATAGTTGTTGTCTTTCAAACGTCCCCAACTGTTCACTCAGGGATCGAGACGTGGCTGCACGATACGTTACAGCCATGCGGATAAGATGCCTGTCATCTCTACTGCTAGTGATACGAGGCCGTTGGGATCCAGCGAACCCATCGATTCCATATTCTGAAAATGTGTGCCCCGGCCGGGACTCGAACCCGGGATCCCCTGATTACATGGCAGACGCTCTATCCACCTGAGCCACCGAGGGCACGGAGGATAGTGCCACCGCATCGTCCCCTAGCTGTTCCTCTACTATACGCAGTATCCTCATTTAGCGATTTCTTAAGCGCAATAATGTTACTACATCTTGACCACGGTAACATTCGCCCCTGCATAGCTGACTGTTAGCACTACACATGGCGACTCCAAACCCTTCAGGACATGGTACAGCTTAATGTATCATTCCAAATCAATCGTTTTTAGTCATCCACTGTCTATTAAGGTTACCCTTTACACCATCTCAAGCGTCGCTTAGCAGTGACGGCAGAAATGTGTGGTTTATGAGGAGATACTCGGCTGTTGTAACCCATTCTCTTTAAGTCTCTACCCAAAGTCATTGTGCTACCTGGACTCCTGGTAGCACTTTGGAACTCACGATTGATCTCTGTTGTTGATTTCAGGCTATTTCGTACAACCACCCTCCGCAATGCTGAATGGTAACTGTCAGTCAGGGCAAGAGGTCTGGCCGGTTTTCATTCAGCAATTCTGTTCCTTCGTGTTTCCACTTCACCTAAAGTCCACTTACAAAGGAGTGTCTGGAGACTTTTCGTCACATAGTGTGCCTTCCTAATACTCGTTTAACGCAATAAAAATATTGCAGAAGTCGATATATTCTTAGATATAATGACGTTTTTCGTGGAAATGCATCTAACGATCCGAGAACCACTACATTTGTGTCTTCGCAGTGGAAGTATGAAAGTACTTCAGAATGAAAAAGATCCATGTCCTTTCTGGAAGGAATGACAGTTACATGAGGGTCGTTCAATAAGTAATACAACAGACTTTTTTTCTGAAAGCTGGTTGGTTTTCTTCAGGATTCCAGTATACCATCTTATTTTCCACTCTTTTGGCTACAAAACCCTATTTTTCGACATAACCTCCATTGACTGGGACCGCCTTAGGCCATGTACTGGGGTGCTTGTATGCTTACAGGGTACCGCTCTACTGGTCGATGTCAGAGCCTGCGTCGTGCTTCATCAGTTACCTCTCCACCATCCACGTACTGCTTCTCCGCACAGTCCATCCTTCTCTGGACCAAACAGATGGAAATTGGAAGGCGCGAGAGCCGTGCTGTATGGTGGCTGAAGAAGAACAGTGCAGTAAGTTCTGTGAACTCCTCTCGAGTGCGTAGACTTGTTTGAGGCCCTTTAGGAGAAGTTGGTTTGCCTTTTTGTGTTAGCTTGTTCGCTTATCATTTCTGCTCCTGTCGCGCTTTCCTATCATTACAGTTGCCATAACACACTACAGCCCACCTCTCCTTTACCATTGTGCATGAAGTCGTACACAATACTATTGAACCCCGGTTTTAGAAGCGGCCAGCTGTTTCTTCCTAAGGTTGAATTTCGCTCGCATAAAATATTTCTGTTCAGCGAAATCGGATCGGAATATTTTAAATGGAAGCTTTTCCAGAAGCTATGTACTTAATTACGAATACTTATTACATTAGGCCCTATTTAATCATTAATTTACAACTGATTTTAGTTAACTAATTTTTTACTGAAATCCAAAGAAAATATTGTAAAACGCGGGCGAAAGAAAGAGATAAGTTGTACATTTCACGATATTCCGTCGTTTCTTCAGTTTCCTGTGGGTAGCACAGTACACTTCACAGGTGCTCGTTGCACCATGAGGGACGACATAAAACGGAATAACATCTCGCTCAACGACTTGCCATGCATCTGTCACTGCCAGGTCTCCGTGGACATAACGTAAGCTCCTATGAATATCTACGATGCTCTAGTTTTCCACCTAAAGAAGATTGATAGCTCGCCACCTGGACGGCAGCTTCGTTACAGACGCCATTTCGAAGGTTATGTACAGCGCCGCTATCTATCGGAACTTCATGAAACTATAGGGGCTGACGGGAGAATATTCAAGGATGTCCCACATCAAACTCCGCATTTTTTCAACAGAAATTGGCAGAGAAAAAATATGTGTTTCATTACTTATTGAATGCCCCTCGTAAGCCTGATTAAGCGACAAACGTGCTGAAAAATCCTACATGTGAAGAAGTATAAAATAACATTTTCTTCCAAGAAACGTTTTAGACGTAAAGCAAAGTTCCGGAAATAGGACGAAAAGGTAAAACAAAAGTTTCAGCTTGAGAAGAGAAAATGAAAGCCCTTGCCACAGAACCGCACAGAAAATTAACGGGCATCCAAGGGAAAGGGCGAAAACACACACAAAAAAGCAGCTTTCGTTAAAGCGCCTCATTAAATTTTAACAGAGCTTTTATTACGCCGGTCACCGCGGGCAACGGCCGCTACATTCATAAATGAGCTCTGCCGACGGCGGCCAATCTCAGCGCTGCATAAGTCTGCTGCGCGCCCTCAAGTTTTTAAAGCAATACCTGCTCGTATATACGCGGAAAATAAAAATGGGAGTTAATGGAAAAGCTGCTGCAACATATTGTACCAGAATTAATTAATATGAAGTACGTCACTGTCACAAACAATTCAAATCAATGAAGTACTGAAGCTTAAGCTGTACTTAGCAGATTAAAAAAGCATTCAACTTGAATTACGCCGACTTCCGCCAGCAGTGACAATAATGACGGTAGAATTGCTAGCAACCTTGAAAAATTTAAAATTCTATTGGTGATGTCAGACTCTGTGTTACCCCGATGATCGCACTTCTTGCATAATTCATCTCAAATATTGGTTACTGTCGTAAAAAAGTGAAGTGCCGTAAATAGTGGCACCAAGCGATCATGGAACCCTCCACTGCTGATGCGTCTGGACATTGGACTAATGTGTGCGCTGTTCGTCATAGAAAGAGCTGCACGGAGAAGGATCCCACCGACCCACTGCAAACTGGGTGTGCATGTTGCACACCTTCAGCAATGCCCAGTGATTACTTTTCACAGTTGGTAGCACACTAGGGGAGCGTGGATGGGGCTGTAGTTTAGGTCATAATGCGGAAAAGGTGGCCATAAATAAAAGAAGTTCAGAGTTCAGCAGTTTCGTTTAATAGGTTGGCTTTAATAATGTTGGGAATATTCGTGGTATCACATATCGATACCACCCCATGGGCATCAATGTTGGCAAAGGAATTGCAAGTTTCTGACTGATGCCGATAGTGATCGCACGGGGTCTGGCGGACCCAATGGTGTGCGCCCACTGAGCCACGCTTCCAGCAGCTCCGTACCATCAGCGCCCATAGCCACCTTGATACAGGACAGTCGATGGCAGCGACTCAACCAACGCATGCTCCACTTGCACTTCGAGTCTCTTCATTGCGACACCATTGTTCATGCTTAGTACACCAAACCTCATACTAGTTGATATTGTATGAGTTGGATTTTAAATCTTGCTGCATTATTTGTTATGAGTCTTCATACACTTGGAGGAATACAAGTTAACTAAATCACCTGTCTGTTGTGTTAACTCGCTCGCTAATCATTTCTGGTTGGTTGGTTGGCTGGTTTTGGGGTTTGATGGGGGCTAAACATCGAGGTCATCAGTTCCCAGTTCCAAACAGACATACTTGTAAAAGGCCTATACAGTAAAAGCGTAACCTCTGCACCCAAAGGGAGGGAACGCCAAGAGTTACAGTGCTAAAATGAACACCGCAGTAACACAAAACAGAGGACACTTAAGAGGAGCACAGCAAATAGTTGACTAGAGTAAAACAGACTACAGTGGTTGATGGATCAGGTAAAACGTCAACCTCTCAACTACAAATGAAGAACCTTCAGCTGGAAAGCGTTGATAGAGGTACCAACATAACTTGTTACCATAAAAGACACTATTTTGGTATCCACGTCACAATTAAAAGTCGCTGGAGTGGGTGTAGCCTGAGAAATCATGCGAGAGCACCCACACTAGAGCGAGTGATGAAACCCAGCTGCACGGATAAAACGTAAAACTGAGTCAGCTATAGAGGCATCGTCACCTAGAATTAAAGGAAGTGCAGCTGGTAAATTAAAGGACTTCCGCAAGGGGGATACAAGGGGACAATCCACCAGAAGATGGACCACTGTCAGCCCTGCATCACAGCGACACTTGGGCGAGTTCTCACGACGAAGGAGATAGCTGTGGGTCAACCGCGTGTGTCCAGTTCTGAGACGGCAGAGAACAACTGAGTCCCTATGCGTGCCCCTCAAGGATGAGTTCCATATGGCCGTGGACGACTTGACCATGCGGAGCTTATTTGGCGTGTTCAAGACAGACCATTCAAAGCTCCAGACATCACGGACCTTGCTCCTGTCCAGTTTTCCTATGATTGCAGTTGCCAAATTTCTCTATAGCCCACATATCCTTTACCACTGTGCACAAAGTCGTACACGACACTATTGAACCCGTCTTCAAAGAGGCCAGCTGTTTCTTCCGAAGGTTGACTTTCGCTCACATGAAATATTTACGTTCAGCAAAATCAGATCGATATTTTTTAATGGAAGCTATTTCAGAAGGTATGTACTTAATTACGAATACTTCTTTCATTATTTAATCATTAATTAACAATTGATTTTCGTTAATTAACTTTTTACTAAAATTCAAACAAAAAATTGTAAAATGCAATCGAAAGAAAGAGGTAAGTTATGGAGTTCACCATAATCCGTCTTCTTTTTCATTCCGTCCGTAAGTATGTACTTCTTAACTATGTATCTTCAGCCTTAAAATGCAGCTACTAGCCGAAACTCCCGTTCTGTACCAATTTTTAGGTAGCTGTTGTAATGTGATGTTATTTACACTGAGAAGCATGAATTGAAAATTCCACAAAAATACGAATAAATCACATAAGGACACATAATCATAAAATTACTATTTCTATAACATCGCTACCATGCTATTAGAAACTAAAAATATAATTACGATATTGCAGTGCATGTGTTGCTAAGAAGAATGACGCGAAGCTTCCTTCCGAGATGGATGCATGCATGCAAGACCTTGGCTCTTGTATGGGGGAACTATGCTGACTATGGTGGCCTTGAAGCTTTCCCTTATGCAAACATCTTGGCTTGGAAGACATGGAGTACTGCTGAGAGTACTGGTGTACTAGCTAACGTTCCCTATGGTACTTTGGTGCCTGACAAGCCGTTTACTTTATCTACAAGAAGAAAGAAGAAACTCAGGAACGACGGCATAGGGAAGGTTGGGTCTGAGAGGGAAACGTTCACGTATAGCCAAAGCGGCTAAGGCTATTGCTTGCATAAAGTGCGAAATCTGTGTTCGAGTCCCTGTCCGGCACCAATTTTCACTGCCGCAAGTGCAAATACATTTCATGTAAAAATAAAATTAGCAAAAATGAAAATATTTTTTAGAAATTTAAAAGGTGTTCTTTATTTCATATCCATGCGCTTTTCCTTGATAAATTTACTTCCGTTAAATTATATCTTAATATTACATGTTTCTTCTTCCCACAAATCATCTCTGAGGAAAGTGAAAACTTTGTCTATGAAAGATTTTGCCCTCTTGGTACCTGCTGCAGAGGATTATGGGTAGTCAATTGCTGAGAATAAATCAATGAATGGCTATAAGCCGAACATAAACATTTCCAGTCAATTATGGGTTCAGTCGGACCGAAAGACCCAGTCCATTCCATGTAAACATAGCGAAGGCCGTTATGGAGCCACCACTAGCTTGCAACTTGGGTACATGGCTTCGTGGGATCTGGACCACATCCCCCCCCCCCTCCCCTCCCACAAAAAAAAAAAAAAAAAAAATCGGCGCTTCCAACTGGAAACGCAACTCATCTGTCCAGGCCACGGTTTTGCAGTCGTGTAAGATCCAACCAATATGGTCACGGTCGCAAAAGAGGCGGTGCAGAAACGTCATGGTGTTAACAAATGGTTCAAATGGCTCTAAGCACTATGGGACTTAACTTCTGAAGTCATCAGTCCCCTAGACTTAGAACTATTTAAACCAAACTAACTTAAGGACATCACACAAATCAATGCCCGAGGCAGGATTCGAACCTGAGACCGTAGCAGAAGCGCGGTTCCCGGCTGAAGCGCCTAGAACCGCTCGGCCACAGTGGCTTGCAGGTGTTAACAAAGGGTTGGCGTAGGTCGACTGTTGCTACAGCCGATTAATGACAAATTTCGCCGCACTCTCCTAACGCATACCTACGTCGTACGTCCCACACTTATTTCTGCGGTTATTTACCGCAGTGTTGCTGCACCGACACCACTACGCACATGCCGCTGCTCTCGGTCGTTAAGTGAAGGACGTCGGCCAATGCGTTGTCTATGGTGAGGGGTAATGCCTTAAATTTGGTATTCTCGCCAAACTCTTGACACTATGGATCCTGGAATATTGAGTTATCTGTTTCTGAAACTGAACGTTCCATATGTCTGGTTCCAACTACTACTTTGCGTTCAAAGTCTGTTAATTCACGTCGTGTGGCCCTAATCACGTCAGAAACAGTTTCATGTGAATCACCTCAGTACAGATGACAGTTCGGCCAACGCACTGCCCTTTTATACCTTGTGTACGCCATACAACCACCATCTGTATGTGTGCGTATCGCTATCCTATGACTTTGTCACCTAAGTGCGTATGTTTGAGTTGCGTAAGAGTGCGCCACGAGTCGAAGAATAGAATGAACGAACATCAGCAAATTTATTTGGCGATCTACGCGAAAAGTACATTTTAAGACATGTAATGGTTGTGAATGTGTAACGAGGTTCTTCCCTTTGCTCGATGCAAAAATGAACTCTCGTTAACGGAAAAATAGCAGTAGTGGAAACTATTTGCGTGAACACATATTACACCAATTTGTTCATTGTTGGCGCTTATGCCGTAACCGTTGTTAGTGTGACTATTTGAGAAGGAAATTTTTCTGCTTCGCCTTTAATATATTATCTACTGTACATTGCATCTCGCAGCCTGTGGTTTCACCAGCTGTTGACACGTACTCCGCAAGCCGCCGCTGAGTGGGTGCCGGACGGTAACTTGTACCACCGCTGGTCGTTCCATTTCCCGTGACACAAATGAAGCGACGGAAAAACGACGCTCTATATGCATACGTGACAGGCTTGATTTCTCTTATTTTGCCTTGCGGTCTTTATGCAAGTTGACTGATGTGGCAATGGGATCGTTTTACATCCTGTCGAAAATGTCGGTTGCATAAATTCAACATTTTTTGCAAATAGATCATCATCGTACCTCCAGCGATTCCCATTTGAATTCACGGAGCATTTCCCTAAAACTGGTGTGTTGATCAAACCTACCAGTAACAAATCTAGCAGCACGCCTCTGATCTTCTTCAATGTCTTCCTTTAATCCGGCCCAATGGGGATTCCAAACACTCGAGCAGTACTTAAGAATGAGTCTCCTTTACAGATAAGCAACACGTCTTACAACTATCCCAATAAATGGAATTCGACCGCTCGCGTTCCTTATAACGACCTTAGGTGCTAATTCCTTTTCATGTCACTCTGAAGTGGTACGCCTAGATATTTAACAGACGTCACTGTGCCAAAAGGCACGCCACTAATATTATTCGAAATTTACAGGACCGTTTTTCCTACTCCTCTGCAGTAACTTATATGTTTCTACGTTTACAGTAAGTTGACATTCATCACACCAAGTAGAAATTCTTTCCCAGTCATCCTGTATCCTCCTGCAATTATTTAACCATGTTACTTTCCCGCAGATAACAGAGTCATCAGCAAGCAGTCGCGGATTGCTGCTGTCCCTCAGAGCGTTTATCTACACAGGTCGTCAAGAAAAAGAGGCAAACTTTGGGGATAGGTTCCTTAACTCAAACAAGAAAAAAAAGTCTGGTAAACCAGGGCTCTGAAGCGCACATCTAAAGAGATGTGCAAACTTGTTGAGTAGAAGAGCTGTGCTTCACATTAGAAGTGCTCATAACTCTTTAAGTACGCATTTTAGCTCTCATGTTTATTAGATTTTTTCTTGTTTTGCTTAATACTCCCTACTTCAAAAATATTGAAAACAAAAACTTCGCAGTAGAAGAGATCTGTTTCATAATATCGATAGTGATCAAGTGCTTATATGCATGTTTATCGGTATTTTTTGCTTATTTCTGAATAAGAAACCTGTCTCTAGAGTTTATTGGTGTTTTTTAGCCTCAGAATGTATAGTGAACTTAGTAACTCCTGACTACATCTTTATCTCTGATGAGCACCCGCCCTCCTGGACAACGACTGGGCTCTATTACTCGTACTTAAAAAGTCTTCGAGACACTCACACATCTGAGAACCTAATCCGTATACTCGGACCTGAACTATGTCAATCACTTCCGGGAAATCTAAGAATATGGAATCTGCCTTTTGCCTTCATCCATGGTCCAGGGGGATCTTGCCAGAGAAGGACAAATTACATTTCCCACAAGTAATGCTTTCTAAATTCGCGTTGATGTGTGGATAGAAGCTTTTCTCTCTCAATGAAATTTATTATATTAGAACGTACAGTAAGCTCTACAATTCTTGCAGCAAACCAGCTTTAAAGATACTAGTGTACAACTTTGTGGGTCCGCTCTTTCACCTTCCTTATAGACACGTTTCACCTGGGCATTTTTCCAGTCATCACGTGCATTTCAGTGTAAATTGCATGTTCGTTCGGCACGAGTGTGCCATAGACAGTTTGTTGAGTTCGATCTTGCTGACGGTTTTTGTCTCCTTAAGCTTGAAATTTTTAAGTGCATACACAAATTTTACATAAACACATTTTATCACTGGTAGACTTGTACTCTATTTAATCGTAGGCTGCATACTTGGTGATACACATTACATCATCTTATGAAATTTAACAATTTGGCACAGATATGTAACAAACATGTGACCTTCACTAAAACGCAGCTGATGATGAAGGCATACGATATGAAATACACTGTGCAATGAATAATATTTATTCTCTAATATTTACACATACAGCGTCAGACCAAAAAGTTTAGAGAGGAGATTGATAAAAAAGTGAGGGAAATTAATATGATGGTTTTAGTGCTTCAGATGTTATACATAGTGTACCCAGCTTGAGTACAACGCAAAATGGTTCAAATGGCTCTGGGCACTATGGGACTTAACATCTTACGTCATCAGTCCCCTAGAACTTAGAGCTACTTAAAGCTAACGAACCTAAGGACATCACACACATCCATGCCTGAGACAGGATTCGAACCTGCGACCATAGCGGTCACGCGGTTCCAGACTGTAGCGCCTACAACCGCACGGCCACCCTGGCCGGCTAGTACAACGCACAAAAGGTCCGCACAACATTGTGAAAGTGTAAGAAAGTCTTCTTTGGAATGTTGTTTAGCTCGAGTGTCAAAGTGAGTTGAATGTCGCTTATGTCGTCAAAGCCGCTCTCCTCAATGGGAATTTTTTTACGTCGTTGTTCTGTGACAGGTTTGCATTGACAACAAGTTTGATCACTCGTGATGATTTTTTCCGAGAAAAGAACTGTCCACATTTTGGACTTCAATCGAGTTTTAGCAGGATTCCATTCATCACTGCTTTTGTTTGGGAGTCTAAATATGCAGGACAAACATTGCACACACACACTTTTCTCTTCGTCAGAACGTTCTCGATAATTCGTTGAATACTTGATTCAGATATGCTATTCCATTGCAATTTGTGACGCAACAACGTTGACACACAACAGTCTCACATCTACTACTTAACATTGCTCCCAAGTGAGGTGTCACAATGTTGACATTCTGGACTCTAATTCGGGAGTACGACAGTTCGAATTCCCACGCAACCCTTCGGATTTAGGATGGGAAGTTAAACACGTGAAAATTAGAAGATATACATAGAAAAACGTGCTGCAATTGTAGCACTTAGCCAAGCAGGTTTATCTATTCTCCAAATTGCGAACAGTGTACTGTGTCTGTAAAATGGTTCAAATGGCTCTGAGCACTATGGGACTTAACGTCTGAGTTCATCAGTCTCCTAGAACTTAGAACTACTTAAACCTAACTAACCTAAGGACATCACACACATCCGTGCCCGAGGCAGGATTCGAACCTGCGACCGCAGCGGTCGCGCGGTTCCAGACTATAGCGCCTACAACCGCTCGGCCACCCCGGCAGGCACTGTGTCTGTAGGAGGAGTGGAATACACCCTTCACTGCCACAAGACAACAGGTAGCGATAAGGACATACCAAGACCCGGACGACCTCTTAAAACAACTAAAAGTGACGATACATGTATCAGAATTACCAGTAAGAGAAACAGACTCTAAGCAGTGCCACAAATTCGTGCAGAATTGGTAGAAATAAACACGACAACATTATCTGTTGTAACAGTAAAGAGGCGACTGACTGGAGCCGGCCTGAAACGATGTGTTCACAGTAATAAAACACCTCCTAAGGCACATAAATAAACAGAAGAGACTTTAATGGGCTAAAAAGCATGGTAATTGGACATCGGAAGAGTGGTCGAAGGTATCACTCGCCGATGAATCGCAGACAGAGATTTTTGGAACCAGAAGGAAAATATTTGTTCACCGATTTGTAGGGGAAAGGGTAGCCCAGCAGTACGTGCTACCTGCAGTTAAACACGATGGAGCCGGCCGCAGTGGCCGAACGGTTCTAGGCGCTTCAGTCCGGAGCCGCGCTGTTGCTACGGTCGCAGGATCGAATGCTGCCTCGGGCATGGATGTGTGTGATGTCGTTAGGTTAATTAGGTTTAAGTAGTTCTAAGTTCTGAAGGACTGATGACCTCAGCAGTTAAGTCTCATAGTGCTCAGTGCCATTTGAACCACTTACAACTGTTAGTCAGTGAACTTCTGACGATGATGGCGGAGATGGTCATCGAAAGCTCGAGTATTTTATTCGAATTGACGCGGCTTGAAAACCGAGAACGTTTTATTCTTGTTCAATCATTACTAGCTGGATATTTTTTTGTGTCGTCGTCGGTGGACATATCACTTCTTATGAAACGGTACTGCCAAATTTCCTTCCACACACCTCTCTAATTCGAGCTTGTGTTCTCTCTCTCACGACGTCGTTATCGACATGAAGTTAAACTCTAATCTTCTTTCCTTCAATTTTCCTTCTACTGAACACTGCCTGCTAGCACCACATTCATGCAGCAGGTAGCAAGCACGCTAGGGATGGTCTAAACTTACTTCCCGATATCAGTGAGTTCTGTGAATGCTACTCCTTGGTAATTGTGACTTTTAGTTGCAATTTGTCATAATTTAAAATCACAGTTTGTGTTCCTCTAACAATATTAATATATGATTTCTGTGATTTATCACCACTGTGATTAGTTGCAAGTAGCAAGTAACATGCACTGACAAGTATATCTGCTAACTGGTATTTATGGTCAGGTTAAATGTGCAATAGCAACGGAAATGATATGTTCACGCCTGTGAAGCGTGCAGATTATGTATTTCAACTGTGTGTTACTGAAATCATTATGCGGTCTGAATAAATGCGCAAAGTGAAATAAATGTGAAATAGTCTGAGTGAATAACTAAAATTCGATTGACTCCTTGTTAAAGTCGTCACACAACCCTACATTTTCTGCCAAGTAATTGCCGATAAAGATTTGGTTATGTATTTTAAGGTTGATAATATGCAAGTGCAATGAGTGGAAAATACTGATTTCCCATTTAAAAACTGACGACAGGAACGAGGTAAATGGAATACGTCAGAAAACACACAGAAGTTTATTTGTTTGTTGCACTGGTAAACAAAGATACGTCTTAGTGAATACTTTACTGTTAAACATTTCAACGAAGGAGGAATGTCGATCAACAGATGGAACACGGCGCTGAAAGTTAAATGCTACTTTTTGTTGCAACTTGTGACTTATAGTTGCGACTTTTCACCGACATCGCAGCCAGACTCGATAGCGTGACACAAGGTTCTTAGAAAGAAGTAAGAACTACAGCCAACAGATTGCACACGGCGGTGAATATTAAATGTTACTTTTTAGTCGTTAACTGCTACTTGTGTCTTCTTGTTGTTACTGAAATTGGAGTGAAAGAACCGTAAAGCTCTTATTGGGAAAACTGCCACTTCTCAAAAAATGTCTCTATGCACTATGGGACTTAACATTTGAGGTCATCAGTCTCCTAGAACTTAGAACTACTTAAACCTAACTAACCTAAGGACAGCACACACATCCATGCCCGAAGCAGGGTTTGAGCCTGCGACCGTAGCAGCAGCGCGGTTCCAGACTGGAGCGCGTAGAACCGTTCGGCCACAGCGGCCGGCTGCGACTTCTCAGTTGCTGTGATTCGTAACAGATATGTTTCAATAAACAGTGACCAAACTCAAAAATGTATAAAATAATATTTCAGACAGTGAAAGAAAAATTTGGTCAGCGCAGCAGAATACCATGCGAGGGGCCCTCTATTTCCGGCCTTATCGAAGATTATCTCCAATCGGGAATTGGGCGCTGTGTTTTCATCATCATCGTTTCATCCTTATTGACACGTAAGTGGCCGAAGTGGCGTCAACGAGAAAGACTTGTACCCAACGACCGGTCTACCCGGCCAGAGGGACCAGCCTCACGTACATTCACGTTTTACCTGATTTTTCGGCCGTTTACGTTTCGTCCATCTTCTGATCGACCCGAGCCCGCTCCGTCCTTTTAAACTCGAAAACGAAAACCGCCTCACTGTACATTAGGTCGAAGATACGCAAGCGCCATAGGTGTTCCACAGCAAAGAACTATGCATAAATTTAATCTGTGATGAGTTGGTCGATCCATGCTGGGATATCGATATTTCATTAGGATCTGCACTGTAGCGATTTCATTGCGAGCTTTTAAAGAAAACTCCAAATTTCACGACAACGGTCACTGTACACAATCTGAGAATGTTGAAATTCTAGCGTCGAAGTGATATTTTTAGGACTCGATGGTGAAGGAAGCAACATAAATTCCTTTGGCGACAAATTTAAATAACAGAGGTCTTTGATATACATCAAAACTGCTAATTAAGTCTCAAATCGTTACGTTGATATAACCAACGTATTACTTGAAGTTCGCGCAATATAATATGATTTTGAAACGAATGGATGTCAACTTCGCCCTCAAGTTATACTATACGTGGGTACTCCACACCTTTAGCTGTCTTTTTGATTATATTCGATACAGAGCATGGTTCAAATGGCTCTGAGCGCTATGGGACTCAACTGCTGTGGTCATTAGTCCCCTAGAACTTAGAACTACTTAAACCTAACTAACCTAAGGACATCACACACATCCATGCCCGAGGCAGGATTCGAACCTGCGACCGTAGCAGTCGCACGGTTCCGGACTGCGCGCCTAGAACGGCGAGACCACCGCGGCCGGCGATACAGCGCATGCTAACATTGAAGTGTGGCCCTGTATGTGGACTGACACGTCACATCTCATGCAACATTGTGCATAATGTTACTGCATCAGTAATGGAAGGTACATTATGAAAATTACGAGTTTTTTATTCATTTTCTTTTTAAGATCTTTATACTGAGGTAACAAAAGTCATAGGATAGCGATATACGCATATATATATGGTGGCAGTATCGCGTACACAAGGTATAAAAGGACAGTTCATTGGCGGAGATGTCATTTGTACTCGGGTGACTCATGTGAAAAGATTTTCTACGTGATTGTGGTCGCATGACGGGAATTAACAGACTTTGAACGGGGAATGGTAGCTGAACGAATGGGGCATTCAATTTCGGAAATCGTCAGGGAAGTAAGTATTTCGATACACACAATGTCAAGGGTGTGCTGACAAATAATAAATTTCAGGCGTTATCTCTCACCATAGGCAACGCAAATGCCGACGGCCTCCAATTAACGAACAGCTGCACTTGCGTAGAGGTGTCAGTGTTAACAGACAAGCAACAATGCGGGAAATAGCCGCAGAAATAAATGTGGGACGTACGACGAATGTATCCGTTAGGACACTGCGGCGAAATTTGGCGTTAATGGGCTAGGGCAACAGACGACTGACGTGAGTGCCCTTGGTAACTATATCTGCTGCAGTGCCGCTGCTGGGCTCCTGGCCATATCGGTTGGACCCGAGGCGACTGAGAAACCATTGTCTGAACGGACGAGTCGTGATTTCAGTTGGTAAGAGCAGATGGTAGGGTTAGAGTGTGGCGCAGCCTCCCCCCCCCCCCCCCCGCTCCCCTCACCACCCACCCACCCACGAAGGTCGTGGACCCAAGTTATCAACAAGGCACTTCGCAAGCTAGTAGTGGCTCCATAATCGTCTGGGCTATGCTTACATGGAATGGACTGGGTCGTCTGGTCCAAGTGAACTGTAAATGGTTATGTTCGACTACTTGGAGACTATTTGCAACTATATGGGCTTCATGTTCCCAAAAAATGATGGAAATTTTATGGATGACAATGGGCCAATTCACCGGGCCAAAATTGTTCGCGACTGGTTTGAAAAATATTTTGGACCGTTCGAGAGGATGAGTTGTTCGCCGAGGTCGTCCAACATGAAACCAATCGAATATTTATGGGACACAATCGAGAGGTCAGTTCGTGCATAAAATCCTGCACCGGCAACACTTTCGCAGTCGTAGGCAGCTGTAGAGACAGCATGACTCAGTATTTCAGCATGTGACTTCCAACGACTTGCTGAGCCCAAGCTACGTCGAGATGCAGCACTACGCCGGACTAAAAGAGGTACGATGTGGTATTAAGAGGTGTCACCTCAGTGCCTGACTGCAGACTCTCATTTACTGAACAGACGCCTTTGTTACATACGCAACGGAGCAAGGTTCGGCGTGAACAACCTACAGCCGAAATTAACAGGGTCCATCATCATCATCATCATCATCATCATCAGAGATCTGCTGCTGTTGAATACGTGCTCATTTCTCGCATTCCTTTGATACACTATGGTTTCAGTAAGACAATCGATGTAATGCTACAGGTGTAAACCACGGTCAGTCTGACCCTGGAGATTTTATGTTTGTTACTGCACTCGCAGCACCGCACATAAACAGCTCTCTGCCACCAACGTAAATTTAGCATTCAATGGGATCTAGCACAGACGGACGTTCGAAGCAGTGACACATCGTTGTTTAATTAATTTGGTAGAATTATGTTTTGAAAGGTCAGTGTGACGCTAGAACACACATTGTGTAAATGTTCTATCGCGAGTGTGAAGTACGTTTTGTGAAAATTTCACGTATACATGGAATTTTAATAACAGAAGTTGCTATATGGGAATCATTGTCAGAAGAACTCAATAGTGAATGTGACGCGATTTTCCGTATGAAAGGGATTCTGAAGCTGTTGCTCCTGCTGCTGGACAATGCAGAAACTGGTAAGTCTGCCGATTCTTCAGACAGCGATGAAGAAAATACAGTTGTCCACAGTAAGAACAGTTGTTGTTGGATACAGCTGTCCATAGCAGAAGAGGCCGGCCAGTTGCCGATAACATTTTGTGCATATTCCAAAAGTGTAAAAATAATGAATGAATGAATTTTTCAAGAACTGAGAGCATCTGAAAAGATTTCTGTGAATGTGCATTTCATTAAATGAATAATGTGCTCATATAATTACACTGCGTATAAAAACTTTAGCTCCTGATCACTTTCGAATTTCATGACAGAAAAGCATCCACGACAATTTTTCCTTTGTCTTGAATTTTGAGTGCACTAATGCTATTATTGACTGAAAAAACACATTAACGAGGTGAAATAAAATATGTTCAGTAAACGAGAGTCAAATTTAATTATAAACTATTGTATGTTCAGTTAATTTCTCCAGCAAATAATTGGGGGCCCACTGTGACTTAGATGTGCATTTCGTGCGACGATTTCGAAGGTGTACTGTACTACTTCCGGCTTTACAGGCATCATATTCAGCTACAAGAAGCTCTTCTTAAAGCAGTTGAGAAGGCTGCAGTGGCAAGATGATAATTATAAGATGGTGTGAGGTACCTATTACAAATGGTTTATTCGGTACGGTATTGTGAGAAAAGCCTCGTAAATTGTGGTCCTCTGCGATTGGCTGCTGTGTTCGGAAACAGCACGCGAAATTGACAAACGTCTGTAATTAATATTAGAAAACGAAATTGTGAAGTTACTTGCATTTCATATAAAAGCATCTCTCAGTAGTAGGCTATCACTCCATTATTTCAAAACTATTAACTAGCAACAGAATAATAAACAATTGCTAAGCGAAAAGGTAGACGGAGATCTTCGTATCGCACCTAACCTAGATGGCGGGCAAAGTGGGTCGGCTGTAAGATCAGAGCTGGTTCGGCAGTCTCGGAGGACAGACATGCTGTCTGCCTTGGTCGGTATCGCCTAAGAACTTAATTAGCAATCTCTGATTATTCTGACATGTAACTGAGAACAGTCTGATAGTAATTATGCTAATAGGCAGTTCACTATTTGGTTGATTTTCTACACTCCTGGAAATGGAAAAAAGAACACATAGACACCGGTGTGTCAGACCCACCATACTTGCTCCGGACACTGCGAGAGGGCTGTACAAGCAATGATCACACGCACGGCACAGCGGACACACCAGGAACCGCGCTGTTGGCCGTCGAATGGCGCTAGCTGCGCAGCATTTGTGCACCGCCGCCGTCAGTGTCAGCCAGTTTGCAGTGGCATACGGAGCTCCATCGCAGTCTTTAACACTGGTAGCATGACGCGACAGCGTGGACGTGAACCGTATGTGCAGTTGTCGGACTTTGAGCGAGGGCGTATAGTGGGCATGCGGGAGGCCGGGTGGACGTACCGCCGAATTGCTCAACACGTGGGGCGTGAGGTCTCCACAGTACATCGATGTTGTCGCCAGTGGTCGGCGGAAGGTGCACGTGCCCGTCGACCTGGGACCGGACCGCAGCGACGCACGGATGCACGCCAAGACCGTAGGATCATACGCAGTGCCGTAGGGGACCGCACCGCCACTTCCCAGCAAATTAGGCACACTGTTGCTCCTGGGGTATCGGCGAGGACCATTCGCAACCGTCCCCATGAAGCTTGGCTACGGTCCCGCACACCTTTAGGCCGTCTTCCGCTCACGCCCCAACATCGTGCAGCCCGCCTCCAGTGGTGTCGCGACAGGCGTGAATGGAGGGACGAACGGAGACGTGTCGTCTTCAGCGATGAGAGTCGCTTCTGCCTTGGTGCCAATGATGGTCGTATGCGTGTTTGGCGCCGTGCTGGTGAGCGCCACAATCAGGACTGCATACGACCGAGGCACACAGGGCCAACACCCGGCATCATGGTGTGGGGAGCGATCTCCTACGCTGGCCGTACACCTGTGGTGATCGTCGAGGGGTCACTGAATAGTGCACGGTACATCCAAACCGTCATCGAACCCATCGTTCTACCATTCCTAGACCGGCAAGGGAACTTGCTGTTCCAACAGGACAATGCACGTCCGCATGTATCCCGTGCTACCCAACGTGCTCTAGAAGGTGTAAGTCAACTACCCTGGCCAGCAAGATCTCCGGATTTGTCCCCCATTGAGCATGTTTGGGACTGGATGAAGCGTCGTCTCAGGCGGTCTGCACGTCCAGCACGAACGCTGGTCCAACTGAGGCGCCAGGTGGAAATGGCATGGCAAGCCGTTCCACAGGACTACATCCAGCATCTCTAGGATCGTCTCCATGGGAGAATAGCAGCCTGCATTGCTGCGAAAGGTGGATATACACTGTACTAGTGCCGACATTGTGCATGCTCTGTTGCCTGTGTCTACGTGCCTGTGGTTCTGTCAGTGTGATAATGTGATGTATCTGACCCCTGGAATGTGTCAATAAAGTTTCCCCTTCCTGGAACAATGAATTCACGGTGTTCTTATTTAAATTTCCAGGAGTGTATGAAACTGTGAAGGATGGAAATTATCTGAGATTCATAGAGTGGACTGTAATTGTGCAGTTTCTCGTATTCTGCTAATAAAAAGCGAGTTGCATGTCGTTTAAATAAACCAGTTCGAAATTTCGATATTTATACAATACCAGTTACTCGCTAACTGTTTATTACAGCCTCAAGAAAACGGACTCACAACCTATGTGCTGTTTTCTGCACAGGGGACAACTACTATAGAAGACTGCAGATAGGTGAACATTATTCAAAACTTATTCATTCCACTTAGGGCAGTGGAAGCAACTAGGCAATCGCGTGAACAGCAAATGAGACCAGTGACACGTCATCTGTGGCAACACAGAAGAGGTATGAAGGAGAGAAATTTTCGAGGGAAGGGATTTATCACGCACACATGAATCCCTCTCGCTCAATCTCTCTATCGTTCACTCCCTGTATTACTCTGTTAAAGTGATTGCAGTTTCCCATGCGGCTTGCATTCACTGTATCAACAAGGCAGAGAGCCAATCATCCTCGAGTGGCAGATATTAAACATCCTTACAATGCCGCGCACTCCAGCTAGTGAAAGATACATTTACATCCTACAACAGGCAGTGTTTTCTTTTATGAAATACTTCGAGGCTGTGGGCCCACATACAAACTAGGTTATCATTCAATATGCGACGCAACTCTTTCAACAATTCGCTACCAAATCCATTTTCAATATCGCCGCTTCGATGGGGCTCAGTACAACACGGACTCAAAGGAAGGTGTCGGCGCTTGTTGGTGGCGTCACGTCAGCTAGGCACGGCGAACGCCAGATCTGTTGCAGGCAGAAACGCCTAGCCGTGCTTACCACTATAAATCTCTTATTTTTGGACAAAATGTTTGGTATTGTTTTGGATTCTGGAGTTTCATTTAGATGAAAGATTGTCTGTTCTGTATTACTGAATCCTGTCGAAACAAACGTAGATCAATATGAGAAGATGCTTTGTCCCATTGCAAGGTTCGGAAATTTTACATTCAAGTAACTATATTTACTTGATTCATTATTTTATCGAAACTTACCCGAGCCCGCTTACTTATTTTCGTTTGACATCGTCACTGGAAATGTGAACTAATTTACATGTGTAAATGTCCAACTGTTCCAGTCATTAGATTACAGTCGTTTTCAACGAAAGGAATTCTAAACAGAAAACAAAATAGCTTCATACATCGAAAATACTGCTGAGCTTAAACTTTTTTAAACATGCACATTAGAAAAGATAAATATTCCCCTCTTGAAAATGAAAGGGTAAACTTTATAAGATAAAAGAATTTTATTTGATGAAACAAGTGTCTCTCTTTTGCCTCTTCTTGTGTCCCCCACTCCCTCCCCCAACGTGTACAATCGCAAGATATTTCATTAACATTCAGTGCTCCTCACCCCACGGTCAACCAAGATACCTAAAGAAGAGCACCAATATGTTCACAGTTTCTTGTAAAAGCAACCCAGTACAAACCTAACTTCCTCAGATTAACATTAAGGTAAAGAAGCGCGATTTCTGTTGCTGCTGGACCATGAAGTTGTTTTCGTATGCCAATCCTTAAAACAGGTGGAAATTTAAGTTCAGGAGTACAAAAAATGGTTCAAATGGCTCTGAGCACTATGGGACTCAACATCTTAGGTCACAAGTCCCCTAGAACTTAGAACTTATTAAACCTAACTAACCTAAGGACATCACACACACCAGTGCCCGAGGCAGGATTCGAACCTGCGACCGTAGCAGCCCCGCGGTTCCGGACTGCAGCGCCAGAGCCGCACGGTCACCGCGGCTGGCTTCAGGAGTATACTATTTGTAAAGAAGCGTAATGAATTGCACAATTAATTGATGGCAGAAATGCCTCAGAACAA
This sequence comes from Schistocerca gregaria, assembly GCF_023897955.1. NCBI lineage: Eukaryota > Metazoa > Arthropoda > Insecta > Orthoptera > Acrididae > Schistocerca > Schistocerca gregaria. Next base: position 311,163,363 of record NC_064922.1, on the reverse strand, counting down.
TGTGTGTTGGTCAACTACCGCCAATAGTTTCACATTTTCCTGTGTCAGAGAGGGAGACACAACCATTATGAGTATGCCTGCAACAGACCTGGCGTTCGCCGTGCCTAGCTGACGTGACGTCACGAACAAACGCCGAGGCCTTCCTTTGAGTCGGTGTTGCGCAGTACCGTAAGCAGACACACATGTCAGTTGAAACGAAACCACCAGGCCACCTTTCTTATGACGTCAAGAACGTTAGCCAATCAGAAGATCCTACGCCTTGTTTGCCCTGTGTGGAGGGAAGCACAGGGCCGCCGCCTTTCCCAGCCAGCGGCTTCTGCCTGCAGACAGGAGTCGTTTTATTATTTATTTTATGGCCTTCATTGGACCACTCTAGACAAAAATACAAAGTTGTAAACAAGTCGTTACACAGGTATACAATTTGGTTCAACAATAACTTAATATGATATTTTGGTAATAGAATTATTAGTCTGTTCTTATATGAAAGGTGTTTTTCTCTTCTGTCTGCCCAATATGTCTTCATTCTTTCAGATATTTTCTTTCTTTCTTCATCTGAGACCACTCTTCCTGTACTCCTTTTATTGATTTTCATTTGTAGTCTAGTTTGCGAGTCTTTCAGTATTCTGGTTTTCTCTGTCTTGTTTTTTAGGTCATCTACTGTAATTTGAAGTTCGTTTATATCTTCCTTAATTTCTGTTATCCATTTAATGTCGTATTAACTTGAGCTGGCCGCTTCGGCTCTCCACGGCAACAGTGGCTGGCCGGCCTTTACCCACGCAGCCAGTAATCTGCCGTCTCGCCGCGCGCAGCCGTTGCTACATCTAACTGGGCCCTTTGTTTCAGCACGGGCGGCCGCAGCCAAGCAAGCACAGCACAGCTGGAGGTTGGGGGCCCACTTAATGCTGGCACCGCTGTTGCTGTTAACATCACACTGTGTCTCGCTGCCACGCTTCTGCTGGAGAGAACAGCACCGGGTGAACAGATCACTTAAGCCAGGCATGGGTACGAATTCGGCCTACGAGTTGTTCCCTGGTACTAAAATATAGTGCCATAGCGCTGAGCCTGGCTGGCACATGTCACCCATTACCACGCTACGCTGCCTGAGCGCGAAGAGGTGGAAGAGGGGAGAACTGAGAACATGCCGCGTTTAAACGACAATGCAGACACACACTGCATGTGATTTGATTTTATATTTCGTATTTCTCAAGAACACATACCAAAAAGGAAATAAATTTTCAGCTTTATTTAACAATTTTTGGCGCGCTGAAGACGTAACCTTTATCTGGTACAATCTCTCGGTATATGGGCAGACGCAGACAATTTCACCCATTTTCGCACTCAGGATGCAACGTAACCGTGACTTTTTTAGTTTCGCAATCGAAAAAAAGTCTTTCATGAACATGTGTTGGTCGAAATATTCCAACAATTTTGTAGCCTTATTGTAGGGACGTGTAAATAATTTAGCAATGTAGACATCCTGGACAGTTTTGATGTAAGAGAAATTTCCTTTTAAATGGGAATCACCTTTCAGGTGAGTCAGTTACATATGGCCCTGCACAGGGGCGCTTTCAATTGAGATGGCCAACGGTCTTGCAAAAAGCTCGAAAACAGATTAGCAGCCTGAATTTAAAACATTTAGAAAACAATGCTTCCAACTCCTCCAAGCAGCGTGCTATTTGCAGGGGGAGATGGGGGGGGGGGGGATCCCCCCCCCCCACCTCTGCATCAGACCATCCCCTCCTCTGGTTTTAGTTTATGCATCCCAACCTGGGATGGTTATTTCCCACGCACTGGAGTAAAACTTTACATATAATTTAAATTTGTAGAGCCGAACACTGAAAGTTTTTAATAAGTCTTACTATTAATATTATTAATATGTTTCAGTTTTTTATCATCAAAATAAGTACAGCTTTTCACAAATGTGCCTCTACTTCCTGAATTCCCCACGCATACCTGTATATAGATGATTTTGTAAATAAGCTTTACCTATAATGTACTTTTAAAGATATAACAAGGGATGGCTTTTTCTGATAGTGCATACGCGTGAATAGTGAGTTTCGGCATTAACATCTATTTGTAAATAGCTGTTTAACCATGGGTAACGCCACAGTCCAAGCTAGTAACATATATAATTCTATTAACCCCCTAAGACACCCCGCCCCCCTGGTAAAAGCACAAATAGCACCCTGCTTCCAAGGCCCCAATGAATTCGGCAAACCTCAACTTTTCCTCAAAGCCAGTGAGCTTAGGGAACTGGACTATATTTGTCAGAATGTCTGTCTCCTACAACGCGGGTTTCTTTTTAAATGCATCCCCATCAAATCAGAAAGAAGTTTTTTCTCACTCTGCAGTGTCTTACAATGGGCAGTCCGCAGTCAAGTCTAGCTAAAATGCGAGGTCTACAATCCACTCCGAATGTTCTAATTTTCATTCCTGTAATTCTTTTTCTTTCATAAATTCAACAACATCGTCTCAGGCTTACCCCTTGACTTAACCAGCGTAGTTTATAGCAATATATATGAAATTTCCTGGCAGATTAAAACTGTGTGCCGGACCGAGACTCGAACTCGGGATCTTTGCCTTTCGCGGGGGCAATTTATTACAAAGGCCAATCAGCTGGCCGGCCGGACTGACCGAGCGGTTCTAGGTGCTTCAGTCTGTAGCCGCGCGACCACTACGGCTGCACATTCGGATCCTGCCTCGGGCATGGATGTGTGTGATATCCTTAGATTAGTTAGGTTTGAGTAGTTATAAGTTCTAGGGGACCGATGGCCTCAGATGTTAAGTCCCATAGTGCTCAGAGCCATTTGAACCTTTTTTTTTTTTTTTTTTTTTTTGAGCCAATTAGCTCTCTGACACGCTGAGCTGCAGTGCTGATGCCATCTGAGCTACACAAGCACGACTCACGACCCGACCTTAGACATTTTGTTATTCGCACCTCCAGTTTCTTCAAGTGCTCCAAGCCTGCAGATTTAGAGCAGATTGACTCTTGATGTACTGAATACTTGTATCTATCACTGATCCATCTTGCGCTGAAACTGAGAAAGCATTTAACCTAATGTATCAATGTTTAACTGCAGCATAGATTCACCAGTGACGGATGCCGATAATAGCACGCTCTGTTACTGAAATAGAATTAAGATTTAAACCAAAGAATGCAACGGGTCATAATGGCATTCCAGTTAGATTTTATAGACATGAATGCGACAGCATGCGGTACCAATGTGTTCCAAAACGCCGTGCATAAAAAAGGGATTGTCCTGTGCTCATACTTCGTGTTATATTGATAAAAAAAAGATAGGGTCAAATTTGTTGGACAGCCCTTGGGATAAGGACCATCTGTATACCCAACAGAAGGCTCGTCTTACTGTCACTGTTCTACTATACAGGGTTAAAGTATGAATATTATGTACTCCCTCCTGCTTGGACAAATTAATCAAATCGGTTAAGTCTTTTTGCAATTGGACTTGATCGGACTTATGGAGGCACCATTCGTTCATGGGGGTTCCTCGGAAACCCCACAAAAAGACCTTTTTCCTCATTTTCACCGTCACCAGCGGACCAAAAGCCAGCCGAGGATTCCAAGATGGATATGCACAAAAATGGCTGAAGTATTTACGATATGTTTCTAAGATACCGACCTCAAACAGTCTTGACAATTTTCTTGATATCTTTATCCGTTTCCAAGATACAGAGGTTCAAACTTTGCCTACTTATAGACGTAAAATCCGGTCTGAGGCGAAATCTAAGTGAGAAATAACCAGCAGGTTGCTCAGATTTTAACAGTATATTCTCCAGGAATTTATCTAGAATACCCATTTCTCCGTTTCCAAAAATCTGTATCCGCTATCGAGAAACACCCAAAAAAATTTTTTTTGTACCAAAACCCATCCGTGGATTGATGGTACTTCACTCGGCACCTTTAAAAATTTCCCAAAAATTTTGGCTTGCATACAAATTCGTGCTTTTTATGCCAGGTGAGAAGAAGACAGCAACAGTTGCAAAGAGACGGGAAAGTAATAAATACTGCAATGTAGCAGACAGTGGTTGTGATTTAGAAAAAGAGAAGGAAACAATGGCAGTGTCAGAGAAGGAGAGGGACATAGTCACAGTGGAACATAGCTGACAGTGAGAGAACAGTGCTTGGAAAAGATAGAAGCAGAAAGTGCCGGTGAGGGGGGGGGGGGGAGGGAATAAAAAGAAAGATAAACTGGAAGGGGGGAGAGTTAGTGATAATAGGAGTCAAGGTACGTGACAATTACAACTGCAGGAAGTAAGGAATGAGATATTGGCTGTAAGAGAGACAAGAGGGACGCAGTAACAGTGAAAGGAGACTCTAGCAGTAGGACAGAATGAAATGGACTGTGGAGACAATGACAGACAGTGACAAAGAGATATGACAATGAGTTGGGCTGAGTGAGTGAATGAGAAAGGGCGACTGGGAGTGGATGAGTGCGAGCGACATACAGAGAAGGACTAGCAGGTGTGAGTGAGTTACACTTAGGGAAGCTGATGAGAGTTTGAGGTGAGTTGCATGTTCAAAAAAAAAAGCGCGAATGTTTTCGCGTGACAAAATTCTTAGGAAATTTTTGAAAGGTGCTGAAAAAAGTAGAATGAGGCAGCTGGTATTCCACTTTTCAGTCAGAGTCTTTTAAAACTGAAAACGCAGTGGAATTAGATCCTTTCCTATTCATTATTTAACAGGAATCTGAAGCGGCGCTGTCTACCCAAAAGGGTAAAACAGCGGATGCACAGAACTACATACTGCTGCCGCTCACGTCTTTGGGTAGCAGGATGCGGGCTCATACTATGTAGTCAAACACTATGATATTACAGGACATTTCATTACATTAATATTTTTTCCATAGATCATGAATATTAAATTTCGTAATGATGGGGAATGTGTCAGTTTGACATAAGGCTACTTTGTTTTCAATTACTACTTCATATCTAAATATTCATCTATCGAGTGGAAGGAGTCGTCATTCAGAAATTCTTTTAATTTGTTTTTAAATGCTGTTTGGCTATCTGTCAGACTTTTAACGCTATTTGGTAAATGACCAAAGACTTTGTGGAAGCATAATTCACCCCTTTCTGCACTTAAGTCAGATTTAACCCAGAATAGTGGATTCATCCTTTCTTCTAGTTTTGTAGCAATGCACTTTGCTATTATTTTTGAACTGGGATGGGGCATTAATTATAAAATTCACTAGTGAATATATTTATTGTGATGGTACTGCAAATATCCCTACTTCCTTAAATAAATATCTGCGATCTTGGGTGGGCTCCAGCTACTGTTATGATTATCCGCTTTTCTGCAAAGAAGACTTTTTCTCCTAATGATGGACTGCCCCAAAATATAATGCTGTATGAAAACAGTGAACGAAAATAGGCATAGTGGGCTAATAAACAGATATGTTCATCACAAAAATTTGCAATAACCCTAATAGCAAAAGTAGCTGAAATCAAACGTTTCAGCTGATCATACATGTGTTTCTTCAAAATCAATTTCTTATCAATGCACACACTCAGAAATTTTGAATAATCTGCCTTAGCAACAGAATTCTTTCAAAATCTATATTAGTCAACGGACCGAGCGGTTCTAGGCGCTTCAGTCCGGAACCGAGTTGCTGCTGCGGTCGCAGGCACGAATCCTGCCTTCGGTATGGATGTGTGTAATGTCCTTAGGTTAGTTACGTTTACGTAGTTCTAAGTCTAGAGCAATTATGACCTCAGATGTTAAGTTCCATAGTGCTTAGAGCCATTTTGAACCATTAATCAACGGTGTTAAGCCATTTACTGTACAGAGCTGTATATACCGTGTTTCTCAAAATCTAGCGAGAGTCCATTTGCAGAGAACCACTTAATAATTTTCTGAAAGACATTATCTACAATTTCTTGAGCTAATTCTTGTTTGTTGGGTGTGATTACAATATCTGTATTATCAGCAGAAAGAACTAGCTATTTAGGCTGGTAATATATATACTAAGAACAATAAGGTACTCAAGACTGGACCCTGTGGGACACCATTCTTGATGCTTCCCCAGTACATAAGCGAATCTTAAGATTGATATCCTTTCAGCTTGAATTTTAATCTCCCTCTTGCACTTTTATTTCCGTCGTTGCTTCTTGGATGTACAAAATGAAGAGCAGGGGTGAATGTCTACAGCCATGTATTACACAATTTTTAATGCGAGCCCTTCGTTCTTTCGCCTTACAGTCTTCTTGTTGTCTCTTGATTCTTGTACATATTGTGTATTACCCGTCTTTCCCTACAGCTTACTCGTATTTTACTCAAAATTTCGAACATCTTTCACGATTTTACAATCGAACGCTTTCTCCATGTCGACAAATTCCATGAAAACTTATTGATTTTTCTTCAGCCATACTTCCATTATCAACCACAACGTCAGAATTCCCTCTCTTGTGCCTCTGCTTTTCCGAAAGCCAAACTGATAGTCATCTAACATGTCCTCAATTCTCTTTTCAACTCTTGACAGCATGAGCTGTTAAGCTGATTGTGCGATAATTCATGCACTTGTCGGCTGTTGCTATCTTCGGAATTGTGTGACGATGTGTATTCCGAAAGTCTGATGGTGTAGCGCCAGTCTCATAAATTCTACACTCCGACTTAAATAGTCATTTAGTCGCCACTTACCCCAATGAGCTGAGAAATTGCAATGGAATGTTCTCTGTCCCTTCTGCCCCATTTGGCCGTAAGTCATCCAAAGCTCGTTTATAATCTGATTCTAATACTGGATCCCCCATCTCTTCCCTGTCGACTTCTGTTTCTTCTTGTATCACAACAGACAAGTCCTGCGCCCTCATAGAGGCCGTCAATGTACTCTTTCCACCTATCCTCTCTCTCCTCTGCATTTAACGGTGGAATTCTACTTGCATACTTAGTGATGCAGCCCTTGCTTTTAATTTCATGAAAGGTTGTTTTGATATTTGTGTGTGTGCTGAGTCAGTCTGTCCAACAATAATATCGTTTAAGATTTCTTCACATTTCTTCATGTAGTCATTTCCCCTTGATTTCCCTGCACTTCACATTTATTTCACTCCAAAGTAACTTGTATTTCTGCATTCCTGAACTTCCCTGATCAATTCTGTACTTCCTTCTTTCGTCGATCAGCTGAAGTATTTCTTCATCTGCCCATGGTTTCTTCGCAGTTACCTTCCTTGTACCTATGGTTTTCTTTCCAACTTCTGTGACTGCGGTTTTTAGAGATATCCGTTCCTCTTCAACAAAACTTCCTACTAAGCTATACATTATCGCAGTATCCATAGCCACTTCAGTCGTATCTCTTGATCCTTAGTATTCTGTGTCCCATTTCTTCGCACATTAAGATACTAACCAGGACGAATTAAACTTCAGCCTACTCTTCATCATTACTAAATCGTGATGTAAGTCTACATCTGCTACTGGGCAATCCAATATCTGATTCCGGAATCCTTAACTGGCAATGATGTAATCTAACTGGAATCTTTCCGGATCTTCCGGCCTTTTCCAAGTATACTTGCTCGTCTTGTGAGTCTTGAACAAATTATTAGCTAAAATCTATTGCAGGACTCAGTCTTTCTACTGTTTCATTCCTACTACCAAGCCCATATTCTCCCGTAACCCTTTCTGCTACTCCTTCCCCTACAACCGCATTCCAATCTCCCTGGGCTATTAGATTTTTATCTCCCTTTACGCATTGTATTCCCTATCTCTTAGTCTTCTGCTTGCGACGTAGGTATGTATATCTAAGCTATTCTTGTCGTTGTTGGGTTCTGACGAGAAAAATCCTATCACTGAACTGCCCTACCCTCCTATTGGTAACGTATCCTACTCCCATTATACGATTTTCTCCTACTGCTTATATTACCCGATACGTGTCTGGCTAGAATCTCTGTCTTCTTTTCATTTCACTTCACTGACCACCACTACATCTACAGTGAGGCTTAGCATTTTCGTTTTCAAATTTTAAAGCTTCCCCATCATGTTCTAACTCCTGACATTCGAGGCACCAATTTGTAGAACATTACCCTTTCGTTGGTTACTCAGTCTTTTTGCCAAGGTCAGTCGCCCTTTCCCCCCTCTTGGCCGCCCCATTCCGATGATCCGAATGGGGTACTAGGCTGGAATCCTTTCCAATGGAGAGATCATCATGACACTTCTTTCATTACAGGCAGCTCGTCCTGTGGATACACATGGTGTGTCTTTAATGAAGTGGTTGGCTTTGCCTTCTACATTATGTTGTTGTTGGTTACTGCTGATTCTTCCGCCTTTTAGGGACAGTGTACTACCCCAGGGGCAAGAGAGTGCCCTGAACCTCTATCCGGTCCTCTGCCCTCTTTGACAAGGCCGTTGACAGAACGAGGGTGACTTCTTCTGTCGGATGCCTTCAGCCGCCTTTGTTTATGATTTTTGTTTAAAATTTAAGCAGTGCCGAGTCTCTAACCAGGACGTTTTGATTCCTAGTCAAAGATCCTGGCGCAAGGCCCCCCCCTCCCTTCTTTTATGTTGGCCATCACCACCTACGAAAGCCTTACTTAGCGCGTCATGTATCTCGATGAAAATAACTATCAATACATTATACTTGCTTATTTGATTATTAATCACACTTATCTATGTTTTACTCAACAAAAAAAGAAAGGTATTCCCATCAGCAGTATATTATAAAACGTTAAAAAAAATTGGAACAAAAACTAGCAACGACCAAGAATCGCACACGGACCAGCGATTTGGTAGTATAAGCCTTCGAACACGATTATCCTTTTCACCTTTATCACTGTTTTAATTGTTGGAATACGTGAGGCAATACTGACCCTACGACTTATCTTAGAAGAAAGATTAAGGAAAGGCAAACCTACGTTCCTAGCATTTGTAGACTTAGAGAAAGCTTTTGACAACGTTGAATGGAATACTCTCTTTCACATTCTAAAGGTGGCAGGGGTAAAATACAGGGAGCGAAAGGCTATTTACAATTTGTACAGAAACCAGGTGGCTGTTATAAGAGTCGAGGGACACGAAAAGGGAAGTAGTGGTTGGGAAGGGAGTGAGACAGGGTTGTAGCCTCTCCACGATGTTATTCAATCTGTATATTTAGCAAGCAGTAAAGGAAACAAAAGAAAAATTCGGAGTAGATTAAAATCAATGGAGAAGAAATAAAAACTTTGAGGTTCGCCGATAACATTGTAATTCTGTCAGAGACAGCAAAAGGACTTGGAAGAACAGTTGAATGGAATGGACAGAGTCTTGAAAGGAGAATATAAGATGAACATCAACAAAAGCAAAACGAGGATAATGGAATGTAGTCCAATTAAGTCGGGTGACGCTGAGGGAATTAGATTGGGAAAAGAGACACTTAAAGTAGTAAAGGAGTTCTGCTATTTAGGAAGTAAAATTACTGATGATGGTCGAAGTAGAGAGGATATAAAATGTAGACTGGCAATGGCAAGGAAAGCGTTTCTGAAGAAGAGAAATTTGTTAACATCGAGTATAGATTTAAGTGTCAGGAAGTCGTTTCTGAAAGCATTTGTATGGAGTGTAGCCATGTATGGAAGTGAAACATGGACAATAAATAGTTTGGATAAGAAGAGGATAGAAGCTTTCGAAAAGAGGTGCTACAGAAGAATGCTGAATATTAGATGGGCAGATCACATAACTAATGATAAAGTATTGAATAGGATTGGGGAGAAGAGAAGTTTGTGACACTGCTTGACTAGAAGAAGGAATCGGTTGGTAGAACATGTTCTGAGGCATCAAGGGATCACCAACTTAGTATTGGAGGGCAGCGTGGAGGGTAAAAATCGTAGAGCGAGACCAAGTGATGAATACACTAAGCAGATTCAGAAGGATGTTGGTTGCAGTAAGTACTGAGAGATGAAGAAGCTTGCACAGGAAAGGGTAGCATGGTGAGCTGCATCAAACCAGTCTCAGGACTGAAGACCACAACAACAACAACAACAATTGTTTTAATTATTTTTAGTGCGTTTACCAGTCTGTGTGACAGAAACTTATCGTCCGCCAACCAAACCACTGATTAAGCCGTGAGTGTTACATCAAGTGAGCCACATATATACTGGTATCGGCACCAGTACCTCTGGTACTGATACCGACATCGCTTGAGAATCCCAAGCAGATTAGGTATCTTATACTGGATAACTTGGCCACATTAACATTAATTAACGAAATCAGTTATCGTTCACTAAGCCGTCGTTCGAGGTTTAACTCGACGTG